>NW_025999880.1:1089780-1150130 GCF_001458135.2 Marmota marmota marmota
TTTTTTTTTTTTTTTTTGAGAGAGAGAGAGAGAGAGAGAGAGAGAGAGAGAGAATTTTTAGTTTTCGACAGATACAACATCTTTGTTTTTGTTTGTGGTACTGAGGATCGAACCCGGGCCGCAAGCATGCCAGGCGAGTGCGCTACCACTTGAGCCACATCCCCAGCCCCGAAATTTTTAATATTTATTTTTTAGTTTTCAGCGGACACACATCTTTGTTTGTATGTGGTGCTGAGGATCGAACCCGGGCGGCACGCATGCCAGGCGAGCGCGCTACTGCTTAAGCCACATCCCCAGCGAAAAGTCATTGTTGATCATTGGGTTTGTAATTTGGTTGACTAGGCAGATGCTCATACCACCAACTAAAATACGTTATATAGCTAGAAGAGCAAGTTTTTTTTTTTTTTTTTTGTGTGTGTGTGTGTGTGTGTGTGGTGAGATGGATTTAGTGTGGAGTACCTGTGGCTTTGGCAAAATTCTATTAATCCTATAAAAAGTTGGCTATATCCTTCTAGAATTAAGAAACAATGAGAGCTAAAGGTTAAGATGTATTTATTATTAGCAAATATGTGGCATAGTTAACAGTACTTTCCAAAAGAAGAGATAAAGAGGGCCAAGTATGAGAATTTATGGAAGACTAAAAATTAGGGATAAACTAAGGTAAATAGGCTTATAAATAAAGCTGAGAAATGATCAAAGAGATTGGAAAAGAAACAGAGAAACACAGAGAAAAGAAATTTCCATATGGAAGTATTAAATGTGTCAACAGTCCAAAATTAGGACCAGAAACCATGCAGCAATTAATAAATTATTAATTACTTTTGCAAGAATAATTTCAGAGTAATAATATAAGAGTATGCAGACTAATATAGGATGTTAAGGAATGTCAGAAGTAATATGGAGATAACTGATATGGACTAGTTTTATTTATTTATTTATTTTTTTAATATTTATTTTTTAGTTATTGGCAGACACAACATCATTGTTTGTACATGGTGCTGAGGATCGAACCTGGGCCGCACGCATGCCAGGCGAGCGCGCTACCGCTTGAGCCACATCCCCAGCCCCTTTATTTTTATTTTTTAATTTTTTTTAAGAATTTTGTATGAGGGAGCAAAAAAAAAGGCAGTAACTAAAACAAAATTCAGGGTAAAGTGAGGTTTTTTAAAATTTTCAGAATGAAAGAAATTTGGGGATATTTTCATTCTGAGAAGAGAATTAAAGTATGAGAGACCTGAAGTACATTAGAGACTTCTAAGAAAAGGAATGGGAAAGGATCAAGGGCACAAGTGGACAATTATATGCATTTCTTTTGATCAACAAATTCTACTAGTATTCTCAGGGGGAAGAAATCAGTAGTGAGGGCAAATACATTTGTACAAGGATATCATATATTCATTGCTCGTTATTTTAAATAGTGAGAAACTGAATTAATTGTTAAATATTAGCAAATTAGTTAATTAAAGGTATTATACCAATTAGTTAATTAAAATTTTCCATCCCAATTCTGGGAAATACCATGTAGTCATTAAAAAACATTAAGTGAAGTTAGCCAATCCCAAAAAATCAAATGCCGAATGTTTTCTCTGATATAAGGAGGCTGACTCATAGTGGGGTAGGGAGGGGGAGAATGGGAGGAATAGATGAATACTAGATAGGGAAGGACAGGGAGGGGGCAGGGGATTAGCAAGGATGGTGGAATGTGGATAGACATCATTATCCAAAGTACATGTATAAAGACACAAATTAGTGTCAACATACTTTATATACAGCCAGAGATATGAAAAATTGTACTGTATAAGTGTAATAAGAATTGTAATGCATTCTGCTGTCATTTATTTTTTTTAAAACTCCCAAATTTTTCTGAATGACATTTATTAGTATAAGACTATTTGGATAAATTGCTATATCATAGTGGCGCATGCCTGTAATCCCAGCGATTCTCAAGGCTGAAACAGAAGGATTGTGGATTCAAAGCCAGCCTCAGCAATAGTAAAGTGCCAAGCAACTCAGTGAGACCCTGTCTCTAAATAAAATACAAAATAGGGCTGGGGATGTGGCTCAGTGGTTGAGTGTCCCTGAGTTCAATCCCCAGTACCCCCCAAAATAAAATTTAAAAATTGCTATATTATTACTATGTAATAGTAATATCACAAATTTAGCAGCTGAAAACAACTAACATTTAGTATCTCATAGTTTGTATAAAGTATATAGTTTGTATATAGTTTGTATATGAGTCTGCATCTGTGGATCCAATAGGCTGCAGATAAAACATTTCAGAGGGCTGTTTCAAGTACTCACAAGACTTTAGTCGGTTGTCAGCTAGGGTTAAGGTCTCATCTGAGGCAGAACTTGGAATGAATGTAGCTTCTGCCTCACGTGGTTGTTGTCAACATTCAGTTCTTTTGTTAGCTGTCAGGCTGAGGGCTTGAATGTCTGATTGTTGACTATAGTCCATTCTTGGCTCCCTGTCACATAGACCATCCCAGAATAACTTCTCACTTCCTCAAAGTCAGCAAGGGAGAGGATCTCCTAGTAAGATGGGTTATATTCTTATGTAATGTTCTCATGGAAGTGATAACTCATCACCTGAATCTATATTTTCTTGCCCAGAAGCAAGTCATAGATTCTTTCTGTGCCCAAGGGGAAGAGGTACATAAGCAAAAATCCGGGAGGTTGAGATCATAATAACTCCTTAGTATCTGTCTACCATGTTTGCTAAGGAAAATGTTGCCTGTAAAAGGAAATTGATAGCATGATATAATAGGAAAAAATACATTGTATATAGTCATAGAAAAAGGGTATAACAATATATACCAAAGCAATAATAGTCTTTTTCTCTAAAGGTAGAATTTTGAAGTTTTTATTTCTTTATTTCTCTGCTTTTTCCAACATTGTAACATGGAGTGTATTCTTTTTATACTTTTAAAAAGTTATTTAAAAAACAAAATGCTAGAAAGGACTGGTATTAAAGAAGGAGTTAGAATTATGGGTGATTTTTCCTTTTCCCCCTGACCTTTCTATTATGTTAATTATTGTTTAACAGCTTCATTGAGTATAATTTAGTGTTATTAGGTATGTGAGTT
Source organism: Marmota marmota marmota (assembly GCF_001458135.2). Taxonomy (NCBI): domain Eukaryota; kingdom Metazoa; phylum Chordata; class Mammalia; order Rodentia; family Sciuridae; genus Marmota; species Marmota marmota. The sequence continues at coordinate 1,092,867 of NW_025999880.1, forward strand.
TTAACATATTTATACCATTGTGCAGTCATTGCTATAATCCAGTTTAAGATACAAATTACTTTTACGATTTAAAAAATTGTAAAAGGGAACTATAGATAGGAGAGGGGACTTCATCCTCTGAGACTGGATGGGAACAGGCAAAATTGACAGGTTAAGGATGGTTAACCCATTTGCATAGTTTAATTTCATGATAATTACTGGAAAAGACAGAAAGATGAATGATTAATGAAATCCATAGTAAGGAATTGAGTTTAGTCATCCCTCAGGTATGTAGGCGATTGGTGCTAATTCCAAAGACTGCAGATATTCAAGTCCCTCATATAAAATAATATTTGCTTATGACCTAACCACATCCCCCCCTATATCTAGATTACCAATAACACCTAATACAGTGTAAATACTACGTAAATAGTAGTTATATTAATATCATTTAGGAATTAATGATAGGGAACAAAGTTTCTACTTTTCAGTACAGATGCAATTTTTCTTTTTCACCAAAATGTTTTTATTTTCTTTTTGGTACTAGAATTGAGCCCAGGGATACTCTACCACTGAGCTACATTCCCAGCCCTCCAAAATGTTTTATCTGCAGCCCATTGTGGATCCACAGATGCAGAACCTGCAGATATGGAGTGCCACTGTGGTCTGTTTGGGGGATAGTTTTTAATTATTTGTGAATATATTCTAGGATAACACCTGTAATTGTAGTTGTGGGGACGAGTAGACGATAGAGAGATACAGGTTATATAATTAGTATGAGCTTTCTTTTTCTATCTCCATAACCTTTTTTTCCTTAGTGTAATGACAGTAAGAAGTTTATTGGTGTAGAACTCTGAACTTTTGTTAGTTGGCAGCAACAGTACCTTTGCAGATTGTGTGTATTTGTGTAAAGGATATAGGTCAGCAATGTTTTTCTCTATCTAGGACTCTTGAAGTACAGAAAAGACTGAATCATAGTGGAAAAGTTGGATAGATTTGTCTACATAATTTAGTATTTAGCAAATAAAGAAAAAGTTGAAGACAAATTATAATCTGGAAAAACATTGGCAACAATGTAAGAAAAAGTTACTTTTCAATAGAAAATGAGCAAAAAACATGAACAGGTAGTCCATAAAAGAAGAAATAAGCCAGGTGCAGTAGTGTGTGCTTATAGTCCCAGCTACTTGGGGTGCAGAGGTATGAGGAATTACTTGAACCCAGGAATTCAGGGCCAGCCTAGGCAACACAGCAAAACCATGTTTAAAAAAAAAAGAAAGGAAGATTAAGGAAAAAGCAACAAACATGTGAAAAAGAGATTTGGAATCAGTGGTAACCAAATAAAGCAAATCAAAACAGTGGTATGTAGAGGTGTTTAAAAAAAAAAAAACTGCTAAAATTAAAAAGATTTTTCATAATATAGGTGGGGCAAATTGGCACCCATATTACTAGCAAAAATCGAAAAATGTGAATAACCTTTGACTTAATAGTTTTACTTCTAGGAAATATCCTGAGGGCATAATTGGATAGCAGTATAAGGATATACATTATTTTAACATTTTTCAAATTTCTAATAACCTATATTTTATCAATAATTTAGTATGTAAATGAATAATGGGCTATTCAAATATTAATCATTAAAATATTAAATATTCAATATATGTACACATATAATTACATATATCTCTATGTCATTATGTGGATTGATATCACAATATATTGTTAAATTGGCTAACTGTGGTTACATGTATAACAGAATATGAACTGGTTATTTCTGAGATGAGATAAAGGGTGGTTTTGATTTTTAAAAATATGTCATTATATCCTGACATTATCTACATTTTTAAGTAAATTTCCTGCTTCCTCTTCTATAATGAAAAAAGAATGAACTTATTTTAATTTTATGCAACCTATAGGACCCTATATCTTAATTTTAGTGGAATGTTGTTTTTAGTTGAATTTTTATAGAAGAAATTAAATTATTTTAATGTTAATAACAAGATATAAGGAATGTTAATAAATATGGTAAAGATGAACTTTAAACAAGTTACTTAACAATTCCGAGCCAGAATTTCCTGTAAGGTGGGGTGCTAAAAATACTTATATATAGGATTGCTGAGAGAATTTGTATAAAAAGGACTTAATATTGTTCCTGGAAATGGTAGTTGCTCTGCTATAGTTTTTTTGCCAGTATCGGAATAGAGAGACGTTAGGGGACAAAACTAAAGAAAAATTTCTTTCAAATACTAACTGCCTCCAAATTCCAGATAAACCTTTTTCAGGCACTAATCAGATTCCTCTAACTAACCTTCCCTGTTTAGTTAATTAGCAAACCTTTCAAGTTCTGTTCTCTTCCCATTCTGTACAGTAAGTACTACACTAGGGGAAGGACTTTCTTGTGGTACCATGCAAGTTGAAGGACTAGAACTTTTTCTTAGAATAGAGTAATTTTTACATGGGTCACTGACTGATTCAACCTTGATACAGAGCTTACAAAAACCCTCTGAAGTGAAATGTTTGAGAACTGCTGTTTTGAGTATGAGAGATTCCTAAGTGTATGACAAACTCAGAGCCTCCAATTAAATTGTCCCATTAATGCTGTTTGTTCTATGGTTACTTATGATAGTCCCTGTCCTTTACACAGTTTTGCTATACCATTACATTTTTGAAAACAAATTATGTATTTTGTATTTATTTGTTTACATTTTCAGAATACATTAAGATGGCGGATCACTATGTACCAGTGCCTGGAGGACCAAACAACAACAACTATGCAAATGTGGAATTAATTCTTGATATTGCCAAAAGGATCCCAGTACAAGTAAGAGAGTCTTTTAAAAGCAAATTTCTTTTATAATAAAAAACTTTTTTAAGAACTTTGTTTTACATATATACCAGGGATTGAACCCAGGGGTACTTAAATCATTGAGCTACATCCCCAGCCCTTTTTATTTTTTGAGATGGGGTCTTGCTGAGTTGTGTAGGACCTCACTAAGTTACTGAGACTGGGCACAAACTTGCAATTCTCCCGCTTCAGCCTCCCAAGTCACTGGGGTTATAGGCATGTATTACCAATGTGTGGCACTTTTATAAGAAAAAAATTAAAAAAAAATTTTTAGGTGTAGATGGATACAATATCTTTTATTATTTTATTTATTTTTTACATGGTGTTAAGGATCAAACCTAGTGCCTCAGCCATGCGAGGCAAGCTCTACACCACTGAGCTACCATCTCGGCTCATTAGAACTTTTAAAGAATTTTTTTATACAAAGAACTTTATTTATTTATTTATTTATTTATTTTTTTTGGTAGTTGTAGATGGACAGCATGCGTTGAGGAACTTTTATATAAAGCATCTTTTTTGAAAATTCTTATGTACTTTGATATGGAATAACTAAAACAGACAAGGAGAGATGGAAAGAAGGGAATGTTTAAAAATAAACATAATACAAATAGAAAGTTTGCAAGGGTCTTTCAGAGACTTTGTTATTCTATACATTTCACCTTCAAGTCATCCCAAGTAAGTACAAGTTAGCTAAGAATATCCTATGCATTATGCTCAGCTTAGATTATGATGGTGTTTTAGAAGTAGATTGTTTCTACCTTATCATGTTGTGTTAGGAAATTTAGGGTAAATACCTGAATGCCCATTGAGGAAAAAATTCTAGGCTTATATGGAACAAAGATGGAATTGGGGTGGCCAAAGTAATTGAATATTTGAAATTGGTCATTATTTCTAGAAAAGGTTCTATAGAGCCTAGCTGAAAGGCTATGAATTGAGTTTCCTAAAGACCAACAAGACTAATTGGATTGTAATATCAATTTCAACTTGTTTTTTACCTCTTCAGAGGTTTTGTTACAATGGACTGCTTATTGTTGTTGTGTAAAAAGTTTGCCAACAATCAAGCATAGAACCTGAATTAAGCATAAGTCTGCTATAAAGCTATTGTACTTTTTGCAGTAGAGCTAATCTTAATAGAGAATAATGTAGTTTGTGGTTTTTGTTGTTATTGTTCTTTGTTTGTTTGGTATGAATTTTAAGAATGAATCATGTTGTGTTTTCTTGTAGGCAGTATGGGCTGGCTGGGGTCATGCTTCTGAGAACCCCAAGCTCCCGGAGCTTCTCTTAAAAAATGGCATCGCCTTCATGGGTAACCCTTTGTGATGTACTATTGTTCCTGTTTCCTTTTATTAATTTTGTCCATATTTTACTCTTATTTTCTTCTGTTTGACATGTACTCAGCCCTTTTGTTTTTTATTCAATCAGTGATGCTCAGAATAACCCTTTTTATTTCTTTATTCCCCATTCTTCATTTTTTACACCCTGCTTAGCTCATTTCATCCCGTTTGTGTTTTCTGTCCCTGAGTTCTTTTCCTTGAGGTATGAAAAAGACTGTGCTTTCCAAAGCACATTTTTAAAACGTTCCCACTAACCTTAGAAAAACATGTGAAGGGAAGGACCCATTTTTGAATAGTGAAGAATGTGTGCCCTTAAATATGAATCAACAGCTTTGCATTTAAGAATATAGACTATATTCCTATGGATAAGAGGCATTTTCTTCCAGGAGAGGTTTTATGGCTCAAATAGTTTCTCTCTGTCTCAAGAGAATTTTCATAATACTTAATATGCTTTGTAAACATTATTGCAGATAGATCTCTACTTTGGGTTCACCTAAGACCAAAGATACTATAATGTATCAGATTTGAACCCCAAAACTTTACCATCTTTATTTTAGGATATAGGTTAATTTTTTTTCTTTTCTTTTTTTTTTTTTTTTTTGTTAATCAGTAAAGATGAATCATAAAAGATGATAAATTTGGTTTATTAGGAATTTAATCCAGCATGTATTTGTGTATATTGAGCTCTCACTGTGTGCAAAAAGTTTACTATATTAAATTCTCTAGAGGGTACAAACATGAGTCAAAAACATAGCAGTCCCCATAATCAAATTTATGATCTCTATGACATGTAATGGGGATAGGGATAAGACAAATACAAAATAATTAAAATACTGGGCAAAATACATGTGCTATAAAAATGAGTCAAAAATGTTACATTTTTTTGTTTTGTTTTTAGGTCCTCCAAGCCAGGCCATGTGGGCTTTGGGGGATAAGATTGCATCTTCCATAGTGGCTCAAACTGCAGGTATCCCAACTCTTCCCTGGAGTGGCAGTGGTAAGAAATTGTTTCTTGGTTGGATTTTTGAAGTGCAGAAAAGCTTAGTAGATTATTTGGGACAATAGCAGGGGGCTTAGTTTGTTTAAAGTGTATTGGGGTTCTTGATAAGAGATATCTTGATATCTCCTAGCTTAATTCATCTGTCATGTATTTTTTGTCATGTCTTAGAAATTTAAACTTAGACGAGGTGCACAGATGATAAATTGGTCTAGAATGATCTTGAGACTTAATTTGAAGAAACTCTGGTAAACACATGTTCTGGGGGTTCAAATCTATTCAGGGTAGGCTAGAATCTTCCTTAGAGGCTGGCTTCTTAAGTGTAATTATACTTTTGGACCATGTGGGTGGTGGCCTGGGTCCCCAGGAAAAACCTAAAGCCCTCTTACTCAAATGTTTACCTATCAGTGCTTTTCTGATGTCAGCCCATAATCTATGGGTGATTTGCTTTGCAAAATACCATTCAACCTCAGTTGCCCTTGATGCAGAAAATGAGGTCAATAGTCAACCTTTCTTTCACGCATGTAGAGAAAGAAATTTTTTAAAAAAATTATTCTTGACAAATCCCATAAACAGTGCCATGTAAATTATTATAGCTGATGACAAAACGAACTTCCCTTTTTTCAGTACTCACCCTCTTGGAGCAGACATACATTAAAACCTCTTTTAAATTGGAATGACCATTGTCTTGAGGCCAGGAGATTTGAACCCTTGTTATTCTGGCTCTCCAGGGGGATTGCCATATCCTCTCCAGACCTGCTAGGTCAAATAGTTTAAAATAAAAGCTTGAATTTGTTCTTGTTTGAATGGAGAGTCTATAGTGTTCCCCTTGTGGCTAAGTACAGGAACATTCAGGGAGCATGAAATCATGACTCTGCTGAGGCGAATAAAACTGCCATTTCCATTTCCAAGGGCTCATAAAGATTGAATTATTTCTCAGACCTCTGGCCCTAGAGCAGGCCTGAACACACAGATTGAAGGTATTGCCGGGTTGCTGTGAAAAGTCTGTTATGCTTTTTTGTTGTTGTTGCATTTTTATAAGTTGGTCCCCTTTAGCTCTCCTGGTTTCTTCCAGCATAAGAATCCAAATTGCCACCTCATGCTGTGGATACATACTGTTACCTACATGGACTGATCACAGTGTTATGTCCTTTTTTTTTTTCTCACATCTGCTTTCAATTTAGGATAAATATCATAGCATTTAAAGAATATGTTGCAGAAAACTGACATGAATTCCTATAGTTACTCTCTCAAGTCACTTGTCTATTGCAGGTCTTCGTGTGGACTGGCAGGAAAATGATTTTTCCAAACGTATCTTAAATGTTCCACAGGAACTGTATGAAAAAGGTTATGTGAAGGATGTGGATGATGGGCTGAAGGTGAGTTCCTAACTCCAGGGATTGATGCCTTTCAACTGATTGATTATAGTCACAAATATGGTTCATGGTGTGTATCCTTGGTGGTATGAGGGTTGTAAGACCAGGCTGTATAGTTTATAAAGTGTAGAGTGAGGAAATGACTTTAAACTTAAATTTAGACTAGTTTTAAGCATGCTATTCATTTGGACAGAACATTGCTTAGGCAATTAAATTGGTATTTTAAGGAAGTACTGTTTCTTCCTCATTCTACCACCTGTTAGATTGAGGGGAATCAGCAAGCCACACACTTCTTTTCTTCTTGAGTTCAGAACCAAGATAAAGTTTAGATGGCTAAGTCAGGTCAAAGTTTCAACTGTGTTACAATACACTTGATAAAAATGACTTCAGTGTGTAACAGCAATGAGATTTACAAACTGAATGCCAAATTTAACCAGGTTTACTGCCTCACTGGTAACTTGCAGTGCTGAATAACCTCAGGCTTCCTTCTATAGAGATGCCATTTTTATCATTTAGATTATTATATGGCTGAGAGCCGAACAAAAGCATATATTTGTGCAATGGACTTATCTCAAAAGGGAAGAGACTGAGCAGTGCATATTTAGTTCTCCTTCTAAATTGACCAGTCATATAATTTATGCTTTTTCCCTTGGGAAGGAGTGAGGGAGGGAGCCAAGAGAGGCTGTAAGTATTACTCTATTATCCTTTCACATAAGAAAGGTGAACCCAGGCAAAAGGAGAGAGATCCTTTCTCCAACCTTTTCTTTCCTTATAGTTCTCTCCAGTTTGTTCCTTATGAACTTTTTAGCTAAATGAAAGTATCAGTTATGCCTCTAGGTAGATGATGGAAGAGAGGCCATTTTAGAAAAGCACATTGCTTGAGTTTGACTTGTGAATTATAAATTCAAGAGGAATGCTAAATGTTCAATTAATTTTGCTCTGTTGTGTGCAGTTCAAGTTAAATATCCCATAATCTCCATAATAAGAAAAGTTACTAGTTCTAATTCAATTACAAATGCTTTATTCTATTTGCTATAATTTGCAAAAGAATAGAAGTCCTTTTTTCTTTTTTTTCCCTGATTTTAAAATGTAAGCAGAATTTTCTTTTTTTTTCTTCTTCTTCTTTTTTTTGGTGGTGGTACATGGACAGCATGCCTTTATTTTATTTGTTTATTTTTATGTGGTGCTAAGGATTGAACCCAGTACCTCCCACATGCTAGGCAAGTGCTCTGCCACTGAGCTATAGCCCCAGACCTATAAGCAGAAATTTCTGGTAGAAAATTTGGAAAGCCAGAGATGATAATAAAACTACCCATAAAGCTACCATCCAAAGATAATGCCTATTAACATAATCATGTAATATCCATGTATTTTCTTCCAGCTTTTTGGTTAATTCATATATTTATATAATCTTTTTTTTTTAAAGAGAGTGAGTGAGAGCACGCACGCTCGAGAGAGAGAGAGAGAGAGAGAGAGAATTTTTCTTTTAATATTTATTTTTTAGTTTTCTGCGGACACAACATCTTTGTTTGTATGTGGTGCTGAGGATCGAACCCGGGCCGCACGCATGCCAGGCGAGCGAGCTACTGCTTGAGCCACATCCCCAGCCCCATTTATATAATCTTTATTAATAAATCCCAATAATTAAAAAATTAGGGTCTTACAATATATATTGTTTTGTAATTCTGGTATTTTTTTCTACTTAATTTTATATATAAACATTTCCCCCATAGCATTAAAATTCTAAAATTCTGTGTATGTACACACACACTGTGTATTAAATCAGGGGTATTTTACCACTGAGCATCATCCTCGGCACTTTTTATTTTGAGGCAGGGTTTCTTGCTAAGTTGTTTATGGTTTTGCTTAGTTGCTGAGGCTGACTTTGAATTTGCAAACCTTCTGCCTCAGGCACATGATATTATAGCATGTGCCACCATACCCAACAAAATTATTATTATTTTGATATTGGGGATTGAACCTAGGAATGCTTTACCCAGCTCTTTTTTTAATGTTTTATTTAGAGACAGGGTCTTGCTAAGTTGCTTATGGTCTCACTAAATTGCTGAGGCTGGCCTTGAACTTGTGATCCTCCTGTCTCAGCCTCCCAAGCCACTGTGATTAGGGGCATGCGCCACTGCGCCCAGCCTTGCCCAGCAAGATTCTAAAATATTTTTAATGGGTGAACTGTGGCTAGAACTTTCTTATATTTTTAACAAGTCTATCTTCTTATTGACTTCCTGTGGGATACCCTCTTCTCTTTCTAATGTCTTTTTAACATTTGTGCTATTTCGTTGATCACCTATCATTGAGTGATTTGAGTTAATCCCACTAATTCTCTTTATATCAGCATAGGAAAGAATAGAGCTAATTAAACTTTGGAAGAGATGGGTTTTTATCACTAATCTGACACAAAATTTAAAATGTTTTTTTTTTCTGATGATACAGTTTAGAGATATAATTTACATTATCTTCATAATGTAGCAAAACCTTAAAAGCCAAGAATAATTTTACAAAGGAATGACTTAGTTATATAAAGATTTTGGTTAACTTTCCCCCAATTTACTTTTTGCCTAAACAGTACAATTCAGTTATCTTCTATATCATTACATATAAAAGTAACCTCATTCCTTCTGATAATTATATAGTATTCTACATAGTGTATGATATATCTAGTTTTAACTATTTCCTTATTTGATGGATAATTTACTTTTCAAAAAATTTTTGAACTGTCACCTGATCAGCCTACTATAAATGTGAAAAGCACATTTAGAGCATGTGTTGAAAAATTAGTTTTCTAATTTTATTATTTTGAGATCTTGTTATTTATATTTTATAAAAAGTTGTATGAGAAAAAGTTTTTGAATACTTGAGAGTTCTGACTTAGTTTTTTTTAAATGTGTGGTTAGAAGCTATGCTGAGACATCAACTTATATTAAATACTTAAAAAAAAATTATGGGTAATGTGTAAATACCTGCATACTATAAGGAAGGTACTCCAACAATATATTTGATACAAATTCATTTCTACCCATCTTCCATTTATAGAATTCTGTGTATTCTAGAATTCATTTATTTGCATTTATATATATGGATATATTAATTTATATACAATCATACATAAATATATATTTCCATTTTGGTTTTGACTTCTATTATGGATTATCCTAGACTGAACCATATAAAATTGCCAATATTCCAGTATTAATCTACAAAAAGATTATTTCTTTTGGTTTAACCTAATACTACAAATATTATTCTGTTAGTTTTTCACCTTGGTATATCTTGAGGTTCTTTCTATTTTAGTACTTCTAGATCTACTAAATAACTGTATTATTAAAGGAGAAAATGCCAGTTTTCTTCTACTCTACTAAATACTACTCTTCCATTTTCCTCTTTCTTCTTAAAGGCAGCAGAGGAAGTTGGATATCCAGTAATGATCAAGGCCTCAGAAGGAGGAGGAGGAAAGGGAATCAGAAAAGTCAACAATGCAGATGACTTCCCTAACCTCTTCAGACAGGTAGAGTGCAAGTTCTTTTTGTTTATTTGAGCTGACATGTACATCAGAGATACACAATTAAACAATGCTGAAATTTGGATGTCCAAAAAATACTTAATTTTTATCTTTGCCTATATCTAGTCTTTCTCCCTAGCCTTCCACCTGCTTATTAACAGGGAAAATAAAGTTAGTGAAATGTCCAAATCAATTTAAGTTTTATTCATTTAGGTAATTCAAACAGTAGAGTTATTCTTTCTTATATAGGAAGGTAGTTCTTCCCTGCATGGCACATGTGACTCACAGTATCTCATAGTGACAAGGAAAAAAAATCAGTGTCTTTCTGTATTTTTTACCCCTGGTCTGCTGACATAAATCAGCGTTAGGTATGCTGATATGATATTTATCTAGTTGCTCCAACATTGGTCAGACCCAGACTTGCTCATTGGCTTTCCTTACTTCATTTCAAATTTTCTGCAGGCCCCTGTGTTTCTACCATGTGTTCCATGTATCCTGTTGGCCCAGCAGTCTGTGCCTTAGCCTGTGCTGTATGGCTGTCATATGCTCGGCACAGGATCCCTAAGACAGGCCAACATTATGTAGAACTGAGGGTGGCTCAGCAAAGCTCATCCTAGTGTCTCTCTGTCTTACCCTCTGCTTTGTAGTTAAGTTAGTGTGGCCATGGTTGTAGCAGCAACCAAAGGCATGGTATCTTTTTTGTTGGGGGTCGGATTTGGGGAACCAAGGATTGAACCCAGGGGCATTTAACCACTGAGCCACGTCCTCAGCTGCCCCCCTCCTTTTTTTTAATGTTTCATTTTGAGACAAGATAGTGCTAAGTTGCTTAGGGCCTCAGTAGGTTGCTGAGGCTGGCTTTGAACTTGTGATCCTCCTGCCTCAGCACCACCACACCTGGTGACATTGTTGTATCTTTTCAGAATCTTAAACCTTTGCTCTGCCCTCACAGTTAGCCTCATGTACTTAACTTACCTCTTTTTCTCCCACTAATACCCAGAAAAGATGTCAGATAAAAGGAAAATGGGGTACAAGTTTGGCCTTATCACTCTCTTAGCTTTCCACTTTTTCTTAGTTTTCCTAGCATCTTCTATATTGTACCATCTTTTATTATGTCCTTAATAATGTTTTGTTTGGTTTTGGGGGGCACTCTACCAGCTCTTTTTATTTTTTATTTTGAGACGGTGTCTTGCTAAGTTGTCCAGACTGGTCTTGACTTTGTGATTCTCTTGCCTCACTCAGCCTCTCCAATAGCTGTGAATATAGGTATCTGCTACCATTCTCGACCCTAGCAACCATTTATTTGCTTTCACTCCTCCTTTTTCAAAATCTTTCATCAGCAATTTTTTTTGCTTCACTTTCAAGGGCTAAAGGGAGAAACTCTATGACCTGGGTCTTCCATGATTTGAACTAGATAAAGAAAATGGTAAAAATATTGTCTTACTGCATTATCTCATTTTGAGTGTAAGAAGTTGAATATTACCTCAGTTTTTTTCATTACATTCCTTCTATAAATTTTGATTTTAGAGATAGGTCACTGCTTCATGGAGTCTAGAGAGAAGGCCTTTGCTCTTAGAAACAAAACAGAAAACATGGTAATGGTAACTCCTATAAACACTTCAAAACTATTCATTATTGTGCAATTCAATGGTTGAAGAGTCTAGGACACTAAGGAGTGAGTCATTTTATGTGAAAATCCTTAAATTTCAATAATGGTTAGCTAAATAACTCAAACTAGTCCTCCCACTGAGAAGAAACTAAAAACCAAATGATTAAACAAACAAACTCTGTCTTAAGGCATTAAAGACCTTTCAAGACAGGGAAGAATTATGGGAGAAGAAGAAAAAGAGAGATGAACATGGAATTCAAGGCCACTCTTTCCATAAAGAAATATTCTAGAAGAAATAGCTGAAAAGCTAGAGTTTTCAACAGTCTTAAGAGACTAAAAGGCCAAAATATAGACTTCAGGGCTTGCTGAGAATGGGTGCCCAGGGAAAACTCCCACATTTTAGGTTGAGGTTCTGAAGGACTATACCGCAGGAGAAAGGATGAACTGGAAATAGACAAATCCTCTCAGGGACTAAATCTCAGATTCAAAGTACTCAACATTGATTCAAGCAATATGCTTTATGATTATTACTGCTCATAGCCACCACAGGAAGCAAATATGAATCTACTCCAGAGAAAGCTAATACCCAGAATCTCAATTTTTTCTATTAATTTTTGTATGGTATATTAAGCCCCCAATTAAAAATAAGCAGTCATAAAATGCCATGATTGAAAATCAAGAAGAAAAGTCAATAGAAACAAAATCCACAGTGGATTTAAATATAAAATTAATCAGACAAGGGCTTTAAAGTAACTGTACTTAACATATCTGAGGAAATTAAAGATAAGATTGAGAATTTGGCAGAGAACTGAAAAACCATAAAGAAGAAACAAATTAAAATCCTAAAACTGAAAAGGCAATAACTAAAATTAAGAAGTCAGTATAGGAATTTAATAGCATATAGGTGCAGTTGAAAAGAGAATTAGTCACTGAAAAATAGATGAGAAGAAATCTTGGACTGAAGTATGAAGAGAGACAAAAGGATGAAAAATACAGAAAAGAGCAATGTGAGATAGTACTTTGCAAGGATGACTGTAATAACTCCTCCCCTCTCTGTATCCCCCTGTAAAATATGATATTGCTCTTTTCTACCCTGAGAATTTCAACTGACCTTGTGACTTGTTTTGACCAATAGAATGTGACAGAAATAGTGTACAAATTTTGAACCTAAACTTCAAGTGGTTTTATAGTTTTTGCCCTTTCCCTCTTGGAATGAGCCCTCAGATTGCCATGTAAAGAGCCAATTGTAGCCTACTAGAGAAAGGCCAAGTGAAGCAGAAGTAAATCATCCCATCTAAGGCCTCCTAGCCCTATAAACTCATAAGCAAGTAAAAGCATTGCTGTCCCAAATCATTAAATTTTTGAAGTTTGTTCGGTATCGATGGATAACTGACACAGTAATTAATATCTAAAGTTATAATACTATCACAGTGAAAAATAAGGCATTGTTTTTGAAATTGGCTCATAGGTAGAAGCTGGAAAAATGATGAGGAAGATATTAATGAAGTTGGGGGAATGATGAGCAAACTATTAGTGGAGGCTGAAGAAGTAGTGAAATACTTATCATTGGAGTCTGGAAAAAAGATAACCGCATGTTTTATAATCGTGGAGCAATTGACAGAAAATGTTTTCTGAAGTAACTTGAAAGATTATGTGTTTAAAGAAGTCGAGAATCTGGTTAAGGAGATCTCTGGGGACCAAGTGTTAAAAGTAGAGTGTTTCTACTTGCTTATACTAAGGAGCTGTAGAAGAAAGATGGGTTAAAGATAATGTTTTGTTTGCTAGCAGAATTTTGGGTGCTAACACCCAAAGGAAATCAAAAGAGCCTAGAACTTGTTGGGGTTGAAAATATAATTGTTTCTCATTCCCAGTCTCTTTAGCCTCTAAAAAATTTGTGAAGCAAAAAAAAAAAAAGTCTCAGTAAAGATCAAGTCAAGAATGTCTGGACTTTAAGAACTCAAAAATATTTACAGCAGTATCTGATAAATGACCTTCTTAGCTAGACAGACATGCTTCTAATAATATTAAGGGCATTGCCTCACCACAGTTTGATTTGCCCAAAGTATAGAAAAGTCTATGCAGAAATGATTTATGGTTGTGGCTTTTGAGATAAGCAGTGAATCCATTATGATCCATAGAAAACCCACAAAATTATCAAGAGACTTGTATTGATGAATGCACCAAAGGAACTAAAATGGACAGAAACAGTTCATAATGAAAAGAGGCCTTTGGATCTTCACATTTTTATGGACAGGAAGCAGACTGAGAAAACTATTCAGCTGTAAATATTAGTTATTTCTTTTTTTTAATATCATTTTTATTGTTGTTTATTTTTTATGTGGTGATGGGGATTGAATTCAGGACCTCTGATAGCTCAGTGGTAAAGTGCTAGGCAGGCACTTTACCACTGAGCTATCTTCCCAGCCCAACATTAGTTATTTCTAATAAAAAGTTTTTTCAGTGGAGAGGGCAGAGGGATGCCATGGATTAGAGACACACTTTTAAGGAATAGAACCAGATCCCCCCGCCAAAAAAAAAAAAAATCCATGCCCCTGGGTAGGAGATCCTGGCAACATGTACCTACCTGGATTTCGAAATTGCTACAAACCAGTGACCTCTATGTACTTCCCATCCTCTCCTCTTTGAATGGGAGTATTTTTTGAAGTTCTTTCTCCCAGTCTTTTAATTAGATGTTGGGTGTGTTGGGGCAGATAACTTGTCTTTTTAGTTCCCAGGTCTTTGCATCAAGAGAAACTGTACATGCGGAGCTGCACCCAAGGACATGAGTCATGAGAAAAGTGGACATCAAGCCTGATGCCATGATTGGATGAGACTTTGGGGGTCTTGGGAGGGGGTGAGTCTATTTTGCATGTGGGAGGTATGTGAATTATTGTGGCCATAGGGGGACTATAGTAGATTGTTTGCACAGATGGCCACAATAACTCCTCCCATTCCTGTATGTGCACCCTTTGCAATGTGACTTTGCTGTTCTTCCCTTCAAGAGGTGGCATCTCTTTCCCCAGTCCTTGAATTGTAGCTGACCTTGTGACTTGCTTAGACCATTATTAAAAGGTGACCAAAGTGATATGTAAGTTCTAGAGCCTAGACCTCCAGAGGCCTTGCAACTTATACCCTCACTCTACAGGATCACTGCATTAAAGAAGCCTGGTTTAACCAACTGGAGGATGAAAGCTCCTTAGACCTACCAGCCAACAAGACATGTGAGTGAGTCCATTCAGCCCCACTCAAGCCACCAGATAATGATATGCACACAATTGCAAGACCAGAAGAATTATTCAGCATAACATCATGAGCAAATAAAGTATTGATGTTTTAAACAAGCAACTGAGTTTTGAAGTGACTTGTTATTTAGCAAAACAGAACAAAAAAGGTACAGAACATAAAAGACATGGGATATAATGAAATGATCTAACATCATGTACTTTTAAGTCTCAGAGAAGAGAATGGAACAGAAGTAACATTTAAAGTAATGAAACAAACAGCCATATTTGAAAAGATAATGGCTAAGAATTTCCTTAAACTGGTAAAAGATACCAAGTACAGATTCCACCCCACCCCACCTCCAAAAAAAAAAAAGAAAAAAGAAAGGAAGGAAGAAGAAAGAAAAAAAGAAACATCTTAAAGCAACTGGAGAAAAAGGATTATTTTCAAAGGAGTAACAAAATTAACTTGAAGTCTCAGTAGAGAGGGTGGAAACCAGAACACTTTGGGATATCTCTTAAGTGCTGGAAAAAAGTTAATTACCATTGTAGGATTCTGTACCCACTGACAATTTTTTTTAAAACCGAAGATGGAAGTCTTTTATTTGCAAAAACACCATGTGTGATATAATGTGAACCAGGAATGAATGCATAGTCTTGAGCACGTCATATATTTGGCTGTATGGAGCAGATGGCAATATTTTGCCCTGTTGTGGGGTTTGTATGTGTGTGTTTTCAAATATTTTGCTGTTTACCTTTGTAACATACTGGATGTTTTATGTTTTCATTTTCATTAATATTGGTTATATGACTAAGAATGCAAAATGTTAAAGAGAGACAAGGCATGGACTCTATTTTATTCATTCTGTATGTCTATTGATTAACATAGTCCTACACTTCAAGGCTTCTGCTTGTTGAAATCAAAACAGTTTAGCAGAACAACAACAACAAAAATTTACCACTTAAGATTTTGTTTTCTTTCTTTTTCTAACATAGGTTCAAGCTGAAGTCCCTGGATCACCTATATTTGTGATGAGACTAGCCAAACAATCTCGTCATCTGGAGGTACAGATCTTAGCAGATCAATATGGCAATGCCATCTCTTTGTTTGGCCGTGACTGCTCTGTACAGCGCAGGCATCAGAAGATTATTGAAGAGGCACCTGCTGCTATTGCTACTCCAGCAGTATTTGAACATATGGAACAGGTGTGTCTGTTAAATATTCTCACACAGAACCACTTCTCCTTTAGTTCCTGTACTGACTTGAAAATAGTGGAATTTCAAGCCATGATTCTGGATAATTGATAGTGTTTTGTCTTTCTTGTCCTTTTCCCATTAGGAAAATTGTCAAAGAACAATTTTATCTGCCCCAACACACCCAACATCTAATTAAAAGTAGTTAACACTTAAAAAAAAAAAATCACTGTGCTATTTTGAGGAGAGATTAAGAAAAGAAAGATTTGGATTTTTAACAAGTTCATGATAAGCAAGTAGTTCCATTTTTGGGATTGGAGATCATCACATCTTCAGATCCATTATCTTTAATTCAAATATCATTCGCATTCGAATATTCAGGGGCTGGAGCTGTGGCTCAGCAGTAGCGTGCTTGCCTGGCATGTGTGAGGCACTAGGTTCAATTCTCAGCATATCACATAAATAAATAAAAATAAAGGTATATCAATAACTAGAAACATATTTTTAAAAATTCAAATATTCATTATCTTTTATTTAAATATTTTTAAAGTTTACATACTCTGTATTTTTGTATAGAAAGAATTTCTGAGTCATGAAACATGTCTTGGAAGTGGATGTGGTTTAGAGGTCTTTAATGTAATCTTTTTGGAGTCATGACTCAGTCTCTAAGTTATTGAAAATTTGTTTTCCACTTTTTACTGAACTCCCAAATAGCTAAATAAGAATTTGCCTATGATGGAAGTTTAATTCCTATGGCATATGTGTGTATTAGGAAGTACTCTCAAACTGCTGTAATACAGTTACCTCCAAAATATAGGGGGTTTAAACAAGGTGTAGATTTCTATTTGTCTCTTCATCATAGTTCAGAGCTGAGCTGGTGCAAGATACCTAGGGTTATATAGCTCTGCCATTCCCTAGGACAGAGTTTAGCAAGCTACAGCTCATGGGCCAATCCAATCTTTTGCCAGTTTTTAAAAATGAAGTTTTACTGAAAACAACTATGTTCTTTTATTTATGTATTATTTATGTCTGCTTTATTGCTATAATGGCAGAGATAAGGAGTTGTGAGTATATGGCCCACAAAGTTGAAAAAATTACTATCTGGATCTTTACTGAAAATGCCCTTTGGTGGTATTATCACTCACACAATTAAGTGAACTCATTGAAGCTAATGGGATAGAAAGAGGGAAGACGTGGAGGGCAAGTGGATAAAAAACACATATCACACCTCTCACATTCCAGTGGATAAAATTCAGTCATACCTAGCACAAGGGATATTGGGAATTTAGTCTTTAGCAGGGTAACCATGTGCTCAGCTAAAATTCAGGAAATTCTTTTCCTATGAATATGAAGAAAAGTTGCTGAAGGTCATTTAGTAACCTATGTGCCAGTCTGCTTTTCTGGCTGCCCATTGTCCTTTATCTTGGTTAAAGCAAAGAACATACTTAGCCTTTCCCCAAGGAAGACAGCCAGAGAAGTTCTTACTATGTATTACAGTTGCTACATCACCTAGAGATCCAAGATATATATGAGATCAGAACAGGCAGCTCGGTGGTAGAGGATTTGCCTAGCATGTACAAAGCCTTGGGTTTGATCCCCTATTTTGCAAGGGCTGGGGGCAGAAACTCTTATCATTGTATTGTGTGCACATTTGAAAATGTAATAATCCCACCATTATGTACAACTATAATGCACCCCAAAAAAAGGAGGGGGGAACAGGGGTTGGGGTTGTGGCTCACTGGTAGAGCACTTGCCTAGCATGCATGAGGTGCTGGGTTCGATCCTCAGCACCACATGAAAAACTAAATAAACAAAATAAAGATACTGTGTCCATCTACAACTAAAAATATTATTTTAAAAAAGGGGTGGGGAACAAATCTGGATCATTCAAATTCTCTTGATGTATATTCTTCTCCATTAAGTGTGTATGTGGTTTTTCATAGGCCAGTGACCTAAAAGACCAGTTTTTATTCTTCCCCACTCTCCCACCCCAACCCAGTATATACCCATAATACAGTAGTGAAATATGAGTAGGATAACTCTTATTTGGGAAAATGAAAAATACACAACAATCATTGGTCCACAGCACTTAACAAATCTTTCTGAAATTATGTTGATTCCCTGCTATATAGTAGAGTATTAATTCACTTAATTAGACCCTGGTTCTGCTCCTTGGGAGTAAGTCCTTTGTCCATTGTCCTATAAGACGCCTAACTTTGTTCTCTGGGTAATTCTTTCTTATTGAGGTTTTTTTTTTTTTTTTTAAAGAGAGAGACAGAGAGAGAGAGAGAGAGAGAGACAGAGACAGAGAGAGAGAGAATTCCTTAATATTTATTCTTTAGTTTTTGGCGGACACAACATCTTTGTTTGTATGTGGTGCTGAGGATTGAACCCGGGCCGCACGCATGCCAGGCGAGCGTGCTACCGCTTGAGCCACATCCCCAGTCCCCTCTTATTGAATTTTCATTGTGAATTAGGTTTTGCAGATTGTGCCTGCTTTGGTGGAACTTTTGTAGCCCACTTCCTGCTGGTACAGTATTGGGGATGAATACTATTCTAGTTAACCATCATAGGCTATTGTAGGCCAGACCATGATTTGTTGAAGAAATACAGTTCTCTCAATAACTTCATAAGTTTGTAGGCTATTTGCTACTCAGTTTTAGGTTGGAGTAAACATACCCAGAGATTTCTTCTAGATACAGAAACTTTTCTTTTTTTTAATCTGCTGGCTTTTCAGCTTAGCCCATCTCTCTTTTCTCAGTTTAACATTGGCCACTTTGAGGCCTCTGAAATTAAAGCACTCCCTTAATCTGATCTTTGACACTGAGTTGCTTCAGGGTAAGAATCTAATCTTTTGTTGGGCTACAAAAACAAAACAAAACAAAACAGTTTTCTTTCTTTCTTTTTTTTAAATTTTGGTATTGGGATTTGAACACAGGGGTGCTTAAGCACTGAGCCACATTCCCAGCCCTTTTTGTATTTTATTTAGAGACATGGTCTTGCTAAGTTGCTTAGGGCCTCGCTAAGTTGCTGAGGCTGGCTTTGAACTTGTGATCCTCCTGCCTCAGCCTCCCGTGCCACTAAGCATGTGTCACCTCACCCAGCTCTAATTAGTTTTTTTTAAGGCTCAGTTGATGTGTGGATAGTGTTCCAATATTATAGGAAATAGTTTACTAGATGTAGTGTCATGCTGTAACAAGGAGGCCACTGCCCAGCATGCGGTGCCTGTTTCTTTTCTACCTACTACCTTCTTGTTAAGCCATATTTTAATTCTTTTAAATAACTGAATCCTACCTGCAATTAATAATATCTATACTGATTAGGATACAGATTAAATTATATAATAAAAACATCCAAATCACAGTGAACTAAATGAGATAGAATTTATTTTTCTTTCCCATTATAGGCTGAGGTGAGTTTTACTAATGGGACAGTTGTATTCTATGAGGCCATCTTGGGATTCAGGTTTTTTCTGTTTTGCTTTGCCACTTTTATTGTGTTCTCATTGGCATGGTTAAAACTGGCTTACACTGTCATGACCATGTTCCAGTGCATAAGACGTGGAAACCGGGAATAAAGGATAAGCAATTTCTTTTCAAAATATGATTTTGATAAACAAAATAAGGAAAAATATGATTAGGTTTTTTTTGCATATCACTCACAAGGCTTGGTTGGACAAAAGTTAGTTACTAATTAGGGCTGGGGCTGTAGCTCAGTGGTAGAGTACTTGCCTTGCAGGTGTGAGGCCTAGGATTGATCCTCAGCACCACATAAAAATAAATAAAGAAAGATAGATATTGTTTCCTTCTGTAACTAAAAAAAAAAAAATTTTTTAAGACAGGTTGGAAAGCTCCGTGGTTCAGGGGGCTGAGACAGGAGGATCACAAGTTCAAAGCCAGCTTCAGCAACAGGAGGCGCTAAGCAACTCAGTGAGACCCTGTCTCTAAATAAAATACAAAAAAAAAAGGGCTAGGGATATGGTGCAGTGGTTGTGTGCCCCTGAATTCAATCCTTGGTTACTGTCCACTCCCTCTCCCCCGCAAAAAAAAGAGGTTGGAAAATCAAGTGCTTATCTGAAATAGTCATGTTTCTAGGAAGGAAAGCATACTGGGAATACTCAAAATTAGGGAACAATGAAGAGTCTACTGCCATGGTTTTTTTTTTTGTTGTTGTTGTTTTCCCCTCTTCATGCCGTTATGTCTGTTGGGATGAAATTGTTTGTAATCTGAAGTGAAAAAGTCTTTCTTCCTAGCTTTTCAATTGAGCTTGTCTTCCATGTTCAGGTATATTGTGTATAATCAGAAGGTGAAATTTGCTCTGATATGGCTAAGCACACTAGTGGCTCTTAAAAACACTGGATAATTGGGTCAGCAAAAAGCTGTAGGTAGTCATAGTGATTCAACCCCTGTACAAGATGACATACTTACATTTGCTTATCTTTCTTTGAGTGTGCGGTGAAACTTGCCAAAATGGTTGGTTATGTGAGTGCTGGGACTGTGGAATATCTGTACAGCCAGGATGGCAGCTTTTACTTTCTTGAACTGAACCCTCGGCTACAGGTGGAGCACCCTTGTACAGAGATGGTGGCTGATGTCAATCTCCCTGCGGCACAACTCCAGGTGAGTCACCCTTATCTGGTTCCAAGTTAGAGCCTAGAGAAGTTGGGAATGTCACAGATGCCTGAAAAACTGGTTTATCCTGTGTCTGATAAGAGAAAAGGACCTCCTATCCTAGTCTCACCTAATGTTCATTTCTCTTATGTTTTTTTGATGTATGGTTGGTTTCCCAGATGTGGTACAAACATAGCAGTTTTACTGAATTTTCTAGCTAGATACATCTGATATAAACTGTTACATTTTAGAAATAAACTTTAAAGACAGTATGCTTTAAATATTTAATTATAGTAAACTTGACAACTTTGTAATTAGCCCTTCCTCCTTCCTCCTGTGTTCTTTATTGAAGTAACTCTATATCAGAGTGGTGTTTGACATTTTCCCTGGCAATGTGGTAGCATACATTTATTTTTATAATGTATAAAGTGATAGCCATCAATATTATTATCTTTTCTCAGCCCAAGAAACAAATACTATGGGAAGCAGTAATAGCTAATAAGGTTTGATATTATATTTTTTTAAATATTATTTTTTAGTTGTAGTTGGACACGATACCTTTATTTCACTTATTTATTTTTACGGGGTGCTGAGGATCGAACCCAGGGTCTCGCATTGCCAGACGAGCGCTCTACTGCTGAGCCACAACTCCAGCTCCTTAATATTATTTTTAATCTAAAGTATTCTTTGCCCATACAAGGAACACCTTGTAAGTTCCCATTAAAAACTAGAGATTGATTTACTTCTCCCAATGGTTTGTGGGATGGAAGAGATAATTATAATATTAAAACTTTGCAGCTGGGGCTGGGTTTGTGGCTCAGTGTAGAAAGCTTGCCTAGCATGAGTGAGGCACTGGGTTTGATCATCAGCACCACATGAAAGAAAAAAAATAGATAAAGTAAATAAAATAAAGGTATTGTGTCCATCTAAGACTAAAAAAATGAAAAATAAACTTTGTAGCTATTTGAATTTCATTTGTGGTTTCAGATACTGACTTTTCCATTGATATTTTTATTTTCATCCTTTCATGGAGAAATGACAACACAGAGAAACTCATGTCTGTTGCATTAGGAATTTAGGGACATTTTTAGGAGTGGGGAATATTCTAGCAACTTATCTGTAGTGATATATTCTATTTCAAGTAACTTATAATTTGTGATTGTAGAATAGACTATAAAAATGGCTCCTCAAATGAAAACTTTCTTAGGTAATCTGAGCCTCCACACTTGAAGGAAAGTAACTATGGAATATGAATGAAGTGTATTTTATTACCTTTCAGATTGCCATGGGGATCCCTCTGTTTAGAATCAAGGATATCCGTATGATGTATGGGGTATCTCCCTGGGGTGATGCTCCCATTGATTTCGAGAATTCTGCTCATGTTCCTTGCCCAAGGGGCCATGTTATTGCTGCTCGGATCACAAGTGAAAATCCAGATGAGGTAATCCATTACTTAAAAGGTTTAAGTTTCTTTTTCCCTTGTGAACTTTAGTATTGAGATAGTATCTGAGGACATACTAATGAAATCTCTGGACTCCCTCTGGAGAGGGAAGTTTATAGAGGTTCCTCAGAGCAGATCACTCAGTGGGTATGTAGCGCTGGGTCTTGGCCTTTATGATTTTTGTGCATCATTTCTGCAACTGTGTGTGATTAACACAGAGCCTAAATATTGAGTATGTCAGTGTTTTCTTTCTTCTCATATTCTTCATTTTCTAACAGGGTTTTAAGCCCAGCTCAGGAACAGTTCAGGAACTAAATTTTCGCAGCAATAAGAATGTTTGGGGTTATTTCAGTGTCGCTGCTGCAGGGGGGCTTCATGAATTTGCTGATTCTCAGTTTGGTCACTGCTTTTCCTGGGGAGAAAACAGAGAAGAAGCAATTTCGTGAGTATAATAGCATTTGATTGCATATCACAAATAAATTTTTGTTAATTTTCAGTGAAGTATGAGCATGGGAATCATTTATATGCTATGAAAATATTTCTACAGATAGCCTTTTTTAAAAAATATATTTTTATTTGTATTTGTATTCAGTTGCATTAAATTATGTAGTATTTGACAGATATTTTTCTCTTTGTTGTCTGAGCCTTTTCAAGTATTTTTGCTTTCAAAAAATTTTGATAAACTTATGAAGTCAGTTGCTTTAAAGTTATCATGCTTTTTCACAGAAATTGTATTGTTATTGGGGGAGGCAGATTCTTGACCAAGAGCTTAGTATCAAATAATCATAGATAAGATCTGTATTTTTCATTAAAATAAATGTGTTGTTGCACTTGTTTGTTTTTGCAGTACTGGGATCCAAACCCAGGGCCTCAAGATATAGCTGTAAATCTGAGTCATTTAAAATTTTTATTTGACAAGTAAATGTCACACATATTTGTGTCATACCACATGAACTTTTGCTATTTGTATACTTTGGGAAGTAACTAAATCAAGCAGTTTGTTTGCATTATCTTATATACTTATCATTTTTTTTAATGGCAAGAACACTTTAAATCACTGTCCTACCAATTTTCAAGCATACAATATATACTATTAACTGATACACTCTTCTAGTCTTTTTTGGGGAGGAGGCTCCTGGGGATTGAACTCAGGAGCACTTGACCACTGAGCCACATCCCCAGCCCTTTTTTGTATTTTATTTAGAGATAGGGTCTCACTGAACTTGTGATCCTCCTGCCTCAGCCTCCTGAGCCACTGGGATTATAGGCGTGCGCCACTGTGCCTGGCTCTTCTAGTCATTTAAAATAATAAAATTATTCTTTTCATTTTAGAGAAGGGGCATAAAAGAATTCCTACCTTGCATGTATAAGAAACTTTAGTGTGCTATAAAGTATGCATAGGTTTATATAAATATAACTGGTATATCATAAATGTTAATATTTTATTAGTCAGAAGCATTAAATATCAAATTAACAGCAGTTTGTTTATCTTAAAAAGCAGGCCTTTAGGACACAATTTTGACAGCTTATATATTTTAAAATATCTGTCTAAAATTGAGCTAGTTTGTTCTCTTTTTTGGGGGCTGGTGATCAAACTTAGGACCTTGGACATGCTATTTTTTAATTGTTTATTGCTTTATATCAGATATTTAATGCCATTTTTTTGATCTTTGAACTGTACACAGAGTAATAATCAAGTATTTATTAGTATTATTAGTTTTTAATAATGTTTCCAGAAGTATTCTTAGTTTTTAATAATGTTTCCAGAAGTCCTTTATAGTTCTTCTCCATTTATTCAACACTATAAATTGAAATTTTTCAAAATTACAGCCCTGCTATGAGAAACAAAAATATTGGTATAAAGTTGGTTTTTTTTTTTTTCCTGCTTTTTCTTTCATTGTCATATCCTATTCTGTCAAAGTGAAGAAGGTTCACCCTAGAGCTTGCCAATGGACAACTTTTTGGCCGGTGTTAGTTTTCAAATGTGTTTTGATTGGCTCATGGAGCTTTTATTTTTTTTTAACTTGTGAATATTTAAAAATTGGGGAGATTATAATAAAAATATGGATTTCTCTTTTCTCTTAAAAATGGGATGATGACAATGTTCTTTTTATATTCCTCTTGGTAAAAGTTAAGTCAAGTTTTTTTGTGGCTCTTCCTTTTAGATGATACTCGAAACACAATACCTCTTTTTCCCCATCCAATTCATCCAATTTGCCTCACTCATTTATATTCCCACACTGGCTTCTATTGGCATTTAGGTGTAGTCTTGATTAGGCTGACCTCTGTGTATTTCCTATTGGATATGTCCAGTGACCTAGTACAGAAGCCTTGATCCTTATTTCTGATCTCCTCTGTATATTTTGTTATAGTATAAAGCTAACTTTATATGTCTTTTAGCATATTCAAACTGTTGTCTCTACAATAAGTTTGCTTTCTGATACTATGTCAAAAGTTCATTCTTTGACTTGGAGTTTTCTTTGTTTTTTCTTCATTACAATTAGACAGTTTGACATTTAGACTCTTGTTTTCCATAATAGTCCCAGTCCATATTTCCAATATTATTTCCCTTACATCATAATGTAGAAACCATGAGAACGGAACCACATCTATGTTGTTTCCTGCAGTATCCCCTGAATATAATAAGCATTCAGAAAATATTTGTGGAATGAATGGAATTGCCACTACGCCCTGTCCTCATACTCCCTACTTTAATCATAATATTCCCTGAACACTTCCCATATTTTCTTTTTCTTTTTTTCACTATTCCCTCTATTCATTTATTCATTGATCACACTCAACTGATATTTACTGAGTATATGTTATGTACTGGTTCTGGCAATATAGTCAAGAACAAATAGGGTTTCTGTCCTCATGGAAATTTAAAATCCAGAGGAAGAAAGACAAGCAATTAAAACATAATGTAGTAAGTATGATGGTAGTGGGATTATAGAAGGGCATTATAGGAGGATGTAGCTGAGTCAGCTCAACCTACAGAGTGTCAGTGAAGGCTTCACAGAAGGAAGTGATTTCGAGACCAATACTTGAAGAGTATATAGGACTAAGGTGAAGGAGGACACAGACAGGAGGATGGGGGAGGAAAACAAAATGAATGTCCTAGGCTGAGAGAATGCCACCTGAATACTGTTCCTCTCAACTGTTAGTTTTTCAAGCCCATATCAAATCCCACATTCTTCATGACACCGTAAGGTTTTCTCCCCTCTTAGAACCTCTCTTATACTTGGTTTTAGTCTTTCTACTGGTATTTATGATAGTCTTCTATGTATTTTGAGCACAATTATCATATCTGTGTATTCTTCCTTAACAAGGCTGGTATATGTCTTGAGCATATGAATACATAGTAGTTGTTGAAGAAAGTTCTGTCCCTATGAAGAATAGACCCTGGGAATAAAAATCCCATAGTATTTGATACTCTGTTAAAATTTAATCATTTTATATGTAATTGTAAAGTTATTTAGTAGTGAGTAAGTCATTGCCCGGATATCCAAAATTCATTTTAAAAAACACTCTCATATGCAGTATCAGGTGGATATCTGACAGTACCAAGCCATTTGTCTGATTGTAGGGAAATCTTTAAAGTATTAACATTTGTCAAAATTCATTGAACTGTATACTTAAAATAAGTATATTTTCTTGCATGTAAATTATACATAAAATAAACAAGGTTTAAGAATAACATACTTATTAATAAATAAGATGTAAAGATGAGGAAAATTAATGTCCTAATTCTAGTCTAGTCAGTAGTAAATGAATGGGGTGATGGAAACCTAACAAATGAAAGCTGAGGGTGATTTGCATATAATTATTTCTGTACTATGTGTAATAAAATGTGTGTGGTTTGCTGATACTCATGATGGTAATATCAGTTAGAATCTATAAGCTTATTTCACCCAAATTCTCTTATCTGGAACATTCCTTACTGAGTGTACTTAACGTATACACTCATTAGAACTCTCTCCCTCTGCCCTTCCCTCCAGAACTCCAAAGGAATGAAACAGTTCTTTAAAATGATTGAAAAACACTACAACATATGTTGCTGAAACAGATTGTCTTCTGGTCTTCCCCTAGAAATATGGTGGTGGCTTTGAAGGAGCTATCTATTCGGGGTGACTTTCGAACTACGGTTGAATACCTGATCAAACTGTTAGAGACTGAAAGCTTTCAGTTGAATAGAATTGACACTGGTTGGCTGGACAGACTGATAGCAGAAAAAGTACAGGTGTGTATTTCTCTTGCATAAGTAGCCTCTAGGATTGGATTTTAATGGGCTTGTAGTGTGATCAGTGCCTTTCATTTGATGACATTTATTTGATTCTAATGTAAATGGTTCTTGATCTACATGGGGAAATCTAGGAATCAGAGTAGTTTTAGCACTCTAAGCATTCTTGTGCTTGGTTTGGGATGTAGCTCAGTGGTAAAATGCTTGCCAGCATGTGCGAGGCCCTGGATTCAATCTCTATCACTACAAAAAAAAAAGTTTTTGGCCTGTGCTATGCAGTCATTTCATTTGTTCTAATATTATTCCCTGCGGTATATTTGAAGAGAGGCATGCAGAGTTTGAAATACTACTTTGCCTTTTTTCATTTGATGTTCAATCTGATTCAGAGGTACCACCTTTTATATCTTTAAGTGCTGATAAGAGAGTCTCATTTAAATCAACACTCAATTCTTGTTCTTGAGCTAACTTCTGGTCTATTCTAAATTACCCAAAATGTTGTATAAAATAATTAGATTAATCTAAATTGTCTAAAGGTCCACTTTTTGGCTGTATGCCATTTTCTTTGAGATTATCAATAGCCAAGTCTTTTTAAATTTATTTCTAACAAAAGTCTATTTTTGAGCTTCTTTTTGATTGACTTAGTGGAAGTCTTATCGAGAGTGGGTGGAAGGTTGTTTTTCATCTCTATTCACATGATGCCTCTATTCAGATTCTAAAAGTAAATGTATTTTATTTTATCTCAAAAATCAGCCAGGCAATAAGAGTGGAGATTTTCATTGCTCACTGTGTCTTCACAACAAATTTGAGCCTCATTTCACTTGAGGGGCCATGGTGCCAAGGGACCATGCTTTTGATCTGCCCTCTTTTTCTTCCTTTCAGGCGGAGCGACCTGACACTATGTTGGGAGTTGTGTGTGGGGCTCTTCACGTGGCAGATGTGAGCCTTCGAAATAGCATCTCTAACTTCCTTCACTCCTTAGAAAGGTAGGCTTTGTTTTTTGTGACTGTGCAAGCTAACCAGTGGTCCTGGGTATAGGATTGCAACTGAAAGACCCATTCATTTTTTTTTTGTCCCTTCCTGGCAGCTTGCAGGTGCTACTTGTTATTCACAGGCTGTGGTCGTAAAGGAGATTGGAGAAGGTAGCAATTTATGGCAAATCGTTTTAGGACTCTACTATGGATTGTAGAAATTAGTTTATACTGCAATTAGAACAGGTTCCTTTTTTAAAAATTGAAATCCAGCTGTAGTAAACATTTCATGCTGTGCAAGCATCAAATCTCCCCAAACCCTAGTGACAAAGATCTCACATTTTTTCCTAGCACTGAACCTTAAGTATTTCTTGTATTACCTGTACCACCTTTTAGGAATTAATAATTGAGGCTGATACTCAGGATGACCTCATAAGTCTTTCAAGTAAAGGGTCAGGCATGTGTGGGTCTGAACTAATTTCTAACACTGATTCTGGAGACTAAGCTCTGCCTTTGAGTCCCCCGAGGAATGGTCCAAAGGGTAATCATACTAAAGCACTTTTAATCACAGGTATTTTATTTCCTTCTTTGTTGTTAGATTTATATATCAGCTCTCTTTTGAAGTATCTGAAAGGAAGAAAAGAAGTAAAATTTTGAAAATTGAACTGAGATTTCAGTGATTCAGCTCTATGATAAATATCTTTCACAGTGTTACTCCATGCACTAAAACCTTGAGCAGCTTACATTTTCTTTCTGTATCAAACCTAAGTCCCTTAGTGTGACTGAATATATTGTCCCTTTTTGGCAAAAGTTCTTCAATATACAATCTCTACAAATAGTTTCCCCACTGGTGCATAAATGTTTCACAATCTCCTTTATGAGTGTTCCCGATTTAGTGTTCTTATTTTTCATTTTTTTAATATATTTTTTATAACTTTATTTTATTTATTTATTTTACGTGGTGCTGAGGATCAAACCCAGTGCCTTACACGTGCCAGGCAAGTGCTTCCACCACTGAGCTACAACCCTAGCCCCATCATTTATTTTTAAAACTTAAATTTTGAAATAATATCTGACTTTTTAAGATTTGCATGAAGAGAACAGATAACTTCCATATATTCTTCACTTAGATTTATCAGTTAATAACGACTTTCCATATTTGGTTTATTGCTCTCTATTTTTAAAAATTTGGTTTTATTTATTTTTAAGAATGAGTAATAAATTCACATGGTTTAAAATTTAAAAGGCACAAAAAAATACGTATTTAAAGTCTCCTTTTTACCTCTGTTCCTTGACCACCATGTTACTGGTTTCTTCCATAGTCCTCTAGAGATGTCTTGCACTAAAATAAGCATATACATGTAATATTTATTTTTTCTCTCTATTTTTTAAAGATACAAATGACAGTCTATTCTGAAACTATATTTGTATAATGGTATATTTGGAATATGTCAATTTTGTATATAAAAGATGTCCTTTATTTTTAATGGCTGTATAATATTTTGTTGTATGTATGAGAAGGTGCTTAACATTGCTAATCATCAGGAAGATGTAAATCAAGACAATTATGAGGGCTGGGGATATAGCTCAGTTGGTAGAGTGTATGCCTCACATGCACAGTCCTGAGTTCAATCCCTAGTACCACACACACCAAAAAAAGAAAAGAAAAGAAAAGAAAAAGACCACTATTAGAAATCATCTCATATCCATTAGGATGCCTATAGTCAAAACCAGAAAAATAGGTGTAGACAAGGATGTGGGGAAATCATGACCCTTGTGCATTTTATAAGTGGGAATGTAAAACAGTACAGCCACCATGGAATACAGATTTAAAATTCCACAGAAAATTAAAATGCAAATTACCACATGATCCAGCAATACCACATTTGAATATTCTGAAAGAATTAAAAGCAGAGTCTTAAAGAGAGATTTCCGTGTACATAGCAGGATTATTCATAGAGGCTAAAAGGCAGAAACAACCAAAATATCTATTGGTGAATGAATGAATAAACAAAATGTTATATAGACATAACAATGAAATATTATCTAGCCTTAAAAAGGAAGGACATTCAGCCATGCATAGTGGCTCATGCGTGTAATCCCAGCAACTGTGGAGGCTAAGACAAGAGGATCAAAAATTTAAGGCCAGCCTCAGCAACTTAGTGAGACCCTATTTTTAAAAAAGAGTGATAAAATGGGACAGGGCTAAGGATATGGCTCAGTAGTAAAATGTCTTTGGGTTCAATCCCCAGTTCTAAATTAAAAAAGGAAGAAAGGACATCTGACACATGCTAAATCATAGATGATTTGTGAAATAAGCCACTCACAAAAAAGACAAATACTATAAGATCTCACTTATATGAGGTATCAAGAGTAGTCAAACTCAGAAACAGAAAATGCCAGGGACTGGGGGAGGGATAAAAGGGGAGTTGTTTAATGACAGTAGAATTTTGTTTTTGCCAGATGAGAAGGTTCTGGAAATTGATTGCACAATATTGTAAAAATAATTAACATTATAGGGTTATGCATTAAAAAATGGTTAAGATAGTAAATTCCATGTTATATGTATTTTATCACAATTAAAAATAGAAATTTTATTTTTAAAAATAATTTATGTGGGCTGGGGCTGGGCCTCAGTGGCAGAGCACTTGCATAGCATGTGTGAGGCACTGGGTTCAATCCTTAGCACCACATAAAAATAAACAAATAAAGGCATATTGTCCCTACAAAAAAATAAAAATAATAATAATAATTTATATGATCAGTCCCTTACAGATAGATGATCATTTAGGTTGTTTCTAATCTTATGCTATGTCAGAAAATACCACAATTAATAATTTTAGAGATTTATTTTTTAAAGTATTTATTGTTTAGATTTAGGTGGATACATATCTATTTTATTTTTATGTGGTGCTGAGAATCAAACCCAGTGCCTCAGGTGCACCAGGCAAGCACTTGACCACTGAGCCACAACCCCAGCCCGATTTCTTTATAAACTATTAAAACTTTCTGCCAGTAAATGTCTCTTCCATTGGTGTTCTTTCAGGGGTCAAGTCCTTCCTGCTCATACACTTCTGAACACAGTAGATGTTGAGCTTATCTATGAAGGAGTCAAATATGTACTTAAGGTATGTGAACCCCATTGAAGCCTGCACCTTATTTATTTATCTATTTTTTGGGTCTCTCTTTGTTAGCTAGTTCTCTTTAGGTCAAGAGATGGAAAAGTTTGATTTAGTGCAGGGATGGGGGATTAGTAAAATTAGTCATTTTTGTCAGCAGTATTTGATGATTCTATGGAAATTATTTTAGTTGTTACTTAACTTCACATTATAGCCAAGAGATGAAGGGGAGACAGGGAACAACCGAATAGAGAGGAATAACTAAAGTAGCTTTATTTTCTTGCAGCAGGACTGAGCCATTTTCATAAACATTGATGCAAACAGCACCAGTGACCCCGGTGACCAATGCCATTAATTTCCTTTTTCCTGACAGACTTTTTTTTTTTTTTTAAACAGTATCTTTGAAACATTTAAATTTTGTCTGTGGCTCTCTCTGAAAGGTGCATACTAACTTGTCTTTTCTGGTTCTTTTTCACTGCAGGTAACTCGACAGTCTCCCAACTCCTATGTGGTGATCATGAATGGCTCATGTGTGGAAGTAGATGTGCATCGGTTGAGTGACGGAGGACTGCTTTTGTCCTATGATGGTAGTAGTTATACTACCTACATGAAGGAAGAAGTAGATAGGTGAGTGGCTGTTCAATATCCATTTGTTGGACCTTTTTCTTTTATTAGTCACTAGCTCTTGGGACGTTTCCAGGCCTTTTTTGGTATACTCATTTTTAGTTAAAAACAATGACCGTACATGCACTAACAAAAATTTCAAGAAAGCAGAATTGTTTATAGTTAAAAGCATGTCTGGGGCTGGGGATGTGGCTCAAGCGGTAGCGCGCTCGCCTGGCATGCGTGCGGCCCGGGTTCGATCCTCAGCACCACATACAAAGATGTTGTGTCCGCCGATAACTAAAAAATAAATATTAAAAAAAAATTCTCTCTCCCTCTCTCTTTAAAAAATAAATAAATAAATAAATGAATGAATAAATAAATAAATAAATAAATGCATGTCTGAAGCCAGGTGCAGTGGCATGTGCATATAGCTCCAGTTTCTCAGGAGTCTGAAGCAGTGGGATTGCTTGAGCCCAGGAGTTCAAGGCGAGCCTGGACAATACAGTGAGACCCTGTCTCTTAAGAATAGACTAAAGAGAAAAGAAAAAAGAAGACCTATCTCCCAACCACTCTGGTGTGGGTAGAGAATGAAAAGAAGTTCTTTTCTTTATAAAGAACTGTTAAAAGTTTCTTGTACATTTTTGTAGAACTTTTATAATGTATATACAAGTTACATATATGTGTATACTATATTTTTCCTTTAAAGATATTCACAAATAAAAATATCCTTTAAATACTATTAGTATCTTAGTTTTTTTCTTTTAACATATATTGTAGACTGTACAATACCATTCATAGTGTTGTGAGAATTTAATGAATTAACACACTTAAAGTGCTTAAAATTTTGCCTGTGGCATAGTTAGGGTTTAGGCCATTATCATTATTATTAGATCATCATTATTTTTGTATGTTTGTGTTTTATAGAGGTGCCCCTTCTTTTTAATGGTCTTGCACTATTCCATTATGTGAGTGTACCATAGTTTATTTAATCTGACCCTTATTGAAGGAAATTGTTATTTAGAATTATAAACAAAGATGCAGGGCTGGGGATGTGGCTCAAGCGGTAGCGCGCTTGCCTGGCATGCGTGTGGCCCGGGTTCGATCCTCAGCACCACATACAAACAAAGATGTTGTGTCCGCCGATAACTAAAAAATAAATATTAAAAAATTCTCTCTCTCTCTCTCTCTCCCCCCCCACCTCCTTCTCTCTTAAAAAAAAAAAAAATGCAATGAATGTTCTCTATGTGTTTGTGTTTGTTTATAGAATAAAGTTTCTGAGTTTTTACATTGATACCTTCTGCCATTTCCCTTTATTTCTGAAGTGCTTTTTTGGCTTACATACTTCAACTTACCTCCTAGATATCGAATCACGATTGGCAATAAAACCTGTGTGTTTGAGAAGGAAAATGACCCATCTGTGATGCGCTCACCATCTGCTGGGAAGTTAATCCAGTACATTGTGGAGGATGGAGGCCATGTGTTTGCTGGCCAGTGCTATGCTGAGATTGAGGTCAGGGTAGTGAATAGGCTGTTGGGTCATGGGAGGGAAGTTAAGAAAAGAGTTAGCTGGAATGGACTAGAGCTGAAAAATAACAGAAAGGAAATAAAAAAGAAAGACATTAGTCGGTTTAATTGGGATTGTGAACCTTAAGATTTTAAAAGCAAAATGCTTGCTGTTTTTCAGGTAAAGGAACTCTGGCTTTAAAAACAGATGGTAGGCAGTAGCACCTACTGTTAGGTGTTGTGTTAACCACTGGCTGTACAGAGAAAATATGATAGAAGTTGGGACACAAAATAGACAAGTAATGAAATATGATGAATTCTGAGAGAGATCTAAGTACAGAGTGCAGAGGACCACATAACCCAAATCATAGTAAGGGTGCATAGTAAGGGAAGACATTCTAAAAGAGGGGACATTTATATTAGTTTTTAAAGGTAGCACTAAATAAGGTGAAGAAGGGTAAGGAAGAATGTGTAAAGTTGAGGGAATACCATGAAGGCCCAGAAGCAAGATAGTATGATAGTGTTTAGGGACCATCAGTATATATTAGTATTGCTTGAGAATAGGCTAAGGTCAAATGGAATGTGGTAAGCAAACATGCTAAAGAACTAGTGTAGTGTGAGATCTTAAATGTAAGGTCATAAAAGACTTTATTCACCATGCTAGGAAGTTTCCACTTACTGAAGGCAGTGAGGAATCATTGAAGGATTTTAAGTGGAAAAGAAATATGAGATTTGGGCTCCAGAATTACTGTTTTTTGGGGGAACCTTGTTGAAGGTATATGGCTGATAGGAAAATCTTTTAGAGGTTTTTGAAGTACTCTAGGCTAGAAATGAGAAGGGCCTACACCAAAGACATGGCAAGAGAAGGAACATTTTTGAGAGAAGATGTACTTGATTTGGGTTGGTAATTGGTAGATAGAGGAGGAAAAGGAGTGAAAAATAACCCCTAGTTTTTGGCCTCCTGAATATCTTCAGTAGGCAAACTGAGAGTAAACACCCAAATTTACTGGTATAAAGAGACCAAATTGTTCATCACTTCTAAATACAAAACAAATATTATCACAAACTGTAGCAAAATGGATAGAAACAGAGGAAATATCAGTAATTATTGTAAATCCTTAAAGCTAGGTCCTGAAACATTTTCTGCTTGCTTGCTTCATCAATTCACAGGAGATTTTGGTAGACACCCATTTTTCTGGGTTGAAATAAATGTAGTTCAACTTAGATGCTAAGGAAAAACTGACGTCCCTGAAACATTCATCTGTATGAAAAGAAATCAGACTACAAGTTATTTATTTTTTACTATAGGTGATGAAGATGGTGATGACCTTAACAGCTGCAGAATCTGGCTGTATTCATTATGTCAAGCGACCTGGAGCAGCTCTTGATCCTGGCTGTGTAATAGCCAAAATGCAGTTGGACAACCCCAGCAAGGTTCAGCAGGTATGGAGGAATGTACTCTTAATTGCTTGGTTTGCCAATGTTACCTTAAGCTGTTTTTCCCCTTGATGTGATATGCCTTGTATCTGTGCCTGTGATATTGTGGAACTAGAGTTTGCAAGAGTCAATACAATACTAAGATTCTGTAATTTCATCATGATGTTTCCTCCACTGACTTCTCTCCTGGTAACTGGATTCAGGGAAGAGATGTCTGGATTTTGAATGATGATACTGAATTGCAGTTGTGTTTGTGCCCTGAATAGAAATTAATGAATGACAGTCTCTCATTGGGGTTGACAGGCTGAACTTCACACGGGTAGTCTGCCACAGATCCAGAGCACAGCACTCAGAGGCGAGAAGCTCCATCGAGTGTTCCACTATGTCCTGGATAATCTGGTCAATGTAATGAATGGATACTGCCTTCCAGATCCTTTCTTTAGCAGCAGGGTATGAATCACCTATCTTGGGGAAAAGAATGTACAAATGGGGAACAATATCAAAATAATTTAAAGTCTCATGAGATTTTCTAGAGGGAGAGAAAGAAAGCCAGTTGGCCTGGAATGCTCTCTCCTTTGGTTGTTAGATTTGAAGTCTTTAAATCCTTGCTTTTTAGCTTTGTCATGTACTTCACCTTTAGTCGAGATTATTCCTTTTTAAACCAGAGAATAGGGGCAATAATTGATGCTTACACTGAAATTTAAAAATAAATACTATATGACAGTGAATTCAGATCTCTCATTTTATTTTATGGTGTTTTTTTTTTGTTGTTGTTCTTGTTGTTGTTTGTTTGTTTGTTTGTTTTTTTAGGCCCTGAAAAATTTTCTATTTGCTTGCCTCATCGGTCCACAGGAGATTTTGATAGACACCCATTTTTCTGGGTTGAAATAAATATAGCCCAATTTAGATGCTAAGGAAGGCTGTGGTGATGGATCTGCTCCGGCAGTATCTGCGAGTAGAGACACAATTCCAGGAAGTGGGAGTACTGGAGATTGAATCTAGGGGTGTTTTACCATTGAGCTTTATCCATAGTCATTTTTATTTTTATTTGGGGATAGGGTCTTCCTAAGTTGGTAAGGCTGGCCTGTAAGTTGCAATCCATCTACCTCACCCTCCCAAGTTGTTGGGATTTCAGGTGTGTACCACTGCACCTGATTAAATATCTCATTTTATTTTGGGGATTGTGTTAACTTTGGATCCTGTTTTATTATTTCTTCTTCTCAGGTGAAAGACTGGGTAGAGCGGTTGATGAAGACCCTCAGAGATCCCTCTCTGCCTCTTCTAGAATTGCAGGATATCATGACCAGTGTCTCTGGTCGTATTCCCCTCAATGTGGAGAAGTCTATCAAGAAGGAAATGGCTCAGTATGCTAGCAACATCACATCAGTCCTCTGTCAGTTTCCCAGCCAGCAGGTATTTATAGGGTAATATTATCATTATTTTCCACTGGCTACCACTGGAGTTCAGGCTGCAGCTTTCTGTTTGGATCTTCCCTATTGTCTCGATGGTGTGCTTTTACAGTTTTAAGCACTGTACTTTCCACAAAACTGCCTCAGAATATAAGTCCAGTAATGAAAATACTGCATGTGAAATGTAAAAGGTCCTTGGTTATGAGAAAAACATGCTTTGGCCATGTACTCCACATAGCTTTGTTCTTGAGGGCTAGTCCCTATTTGGAGGTATTTTCATAAATTTAAAGTGAAGGATATTGGTAGTTTTATTATCAAATACTTCTTTACTACCTCAGCAGCATCCTTGCCCTTCATCTATAAAGTAGCTTTATGCAGGGAGTAAAGCTGAGCAAGAAAGGAGTACATTTACATCTTGACTTTAAAACAGATCGTTCATGTGAGACCTTCTGAGTAGATGGTAATTTTTAATGTCATCATTATTACATCTGTAAAAGGGCAAAAAGAGACAAAAGTTGCTTGCTCATTTAGCGTAGGCCCTACATTATGTCCAGTAACTTCCAGCTGTGGCTGATAAGTCATGTAGGAATTGTGTTATAACTAAGAAGATTTCCTAGTGTGGTGCTCTGGAGGTTAATGCTTTGGGTCCCTTTGTTAGATTCCTTTCCCCCCTTTTTTATGTCTTAGATTGCCAACATCCTAGATAGTCATGCAGCTACATTGAATCGGAAATCTGAACGAGAAGTCTTCTTTATGAACACTCAGAGCATTGTCCAACTGGTTCAAAGGTAATTACATATAATTCCAGATTTTCAACACCAGTACACTCCCATGCTTTCTTTTAAATGGTCTTAAAGAGATTTACCTCAGACCTGACTTTGAGTAAAAATAGCTAGCAATTTATATCTCACAAAGTTCCTTATGTCTTCTAACTGTCTTAGAATTGTGACCTAACTCTCATTCTCAATATTTCTGGTAACTTCTTAATATTCTTTTTTTTTTTAGAGAGAATTTTTTAATATTTATTTTTAGTTTTCGGCGGACACAGCATCTTTGTTTGTATGTGGTGCTGAGGATCGAACCCGGGCCGCACGCATGCCAGGCAAGCGCGCTACCGCTTGAGCCACATCACCAGCCCATCTTAATATTCTTTGTCAATTATTGAGAAACAGAAATTGTGTTTTTCGTTTTCCTTGCCATTTTGAAGACCCTAATTTTTCTTCTGGCATGGAACCCAGTATGACATTTATTTTCAACTCTAAAATACTTACAGATTTTTCAGAAATCCCCTTATAATCTCAAATACATGGTAACAATTTTTGCTCAGCAATAGGAACTGAGTCACAATGTCATTGGATAAAGGCTATGAAGATTTTTTAGTTTTGTTTTTATTTTTCTTTATAAAAGATCATGTCTCTATATAGTGAGATGACTTTTTAGGCTTGGAATTTAAATTAATCTGGTTGGTTAATTGTAGGCTGACCCCTGTCCTGCCCTATATTTAAAGGGATTTTCAGTGGAAAATTTAGAAAGTAAATTTGGCTTCTAGGTTTTTCATTCCATAGTGTTGGCCTGTCAGGTTTTTCAGTGGAGATTTTTTTCTATCTGCTCAGGTACCGAAGTGGCATCCGAGGCCACATGAAGGCTGTGGTGATGGATCTGCTCCGGCAGTATCTTCGAGTAGAGACACAATTCCAGAATGGTAAGCTTTCTCCTGAGGACTCTCTTTCTAACAATGTTCCTAATTCTGATGTCTAGACCAAACTATCCCTATAGGACTGTAAGAGCTAAGCCAGTTCATCTTGTCACCAACACTTCCCATTAACAAACTTATTCCTTTTCCCTTAAAAATGGAAATCTCATATCCCACTAACACCAAAGAAAGAACAACAACACAACACAGCTTGATGAAATTGTGAATCTAGTGTGCTTCCGAGAAAGGACTGAGATTACTTTTCTAGTAGAGATTAGCATTCCCTGTTGACATCTTCTTGACCTTGTATAGTGAGAGTTGGTTGAGTCATGACCAGGCTGAAATTGAAATTCCCCATCTGAAGAGCTTGCCTCTCAGCAGCTCATCTATGGATTGAACTACAGGCATATAGGAAAGGGTCAGATTTTCCACTACTTTTTCATGTGCCATTTAGGTGGAATTTATCCTTGGCTTTCTCTGAAGAGCTTCACTAAATGAAGTAGTTTTTAAGCATAAAATACTTTGGTTAAGACTTTAAAGCTATGTACTGCTGATATTGCTTTCTACCACAAGATGGCAGTGAAACCACACAGAATTTAAAATGTTACCTAAAATTTTCTTTTATCTGTTCTGCTCTCATTTGCATTCTTTAAAAAGATGGTCATGTGCCACTCATGACCAGCAAAATTCTCCAAGTAGACTTAGCACACTTAACCCAGCGATGTATGAAATAATATATCACAACCAAGTTGGCTATATCCCACTAATTCAAAATTGATTAATTTGGTGGATAATTAATATAATTTTCATGTGTTAATAGATTAAAAGAGGAGGAAACATGGTCATCATCTCAGGATATGGGGAGAAAAGCATTTAACAAGGTTTAACATTCATTCATGATAACTCTGAGAAACTAGGAATGAAATTAGACATTTTAATTTTTTGTGAGGACCTGCAGTTGGGCATGGTGGCATATGCCTGAAATCTCAGCTCTTCAGGAGACTAAGGCAGGAGGATCACAAGTTCTAGGTCAGCCTCAGCAACTTAGTGAGGCCCTGTCTCCAAAAAAATAAAAGGGTGGGGCAGGGGAAGACTGGAGATGTAGCTCAGTGGTAGAACATCACAGGATTCAGTTCCCAGTACCACAAGAAAGTGAGGGTGACACCACAAAAAATTTACAGGCTATCCCGGGCATAGTAACACATGCCTGTAATCCCAGCAAGTGGGGGTGGAGGTGGGAGTGGCACAGAGCCAGCCACAGCAAAAGCGAGGTGTTCAGCAACTAAGTGAGAACTTGTTTATAAATAAAACACAAAATAGGACTGGGGATGTGGCTCAGTGGTTGAATATCCCTGAATTCAATCCCCAGTACCCTGCCCCCTCAACAAAAAAAGAATAAGACAAAGATTTGCTATTGCTACTTATGTTCAGCATTATGTCTCAGCCAGTGCAGTAAGATCAGAAAAGTAATTAAAAGGTATAAGGACTGAAGAGGAATAAGGAAGTAGATCTGCCGTTAATAGATATGCTATAATGTCTACTTGGAAGGTGCAAAGAATCCGCAATTTTACTATTAAATTATTTAAAACCTAACAAAGCTGCTAAATACAAAAGTCAACATAAAATTCAATTGCATTTTTTTTTTTTCAGTAGAGCAACTCTTATGCTGGTTTATTAGAAGACATAAACAGGATTGTTTGTGTCAGCACTTTTCATAGTAACAAGACAAAACAATCTCAATATACCCATGTAGAATAGATTATTGCATTTTACGATGTTCCTACAATAGATTATTATACAGCAGTGAAAATGGATGAACCAGGGGATACACGTAGACAAAAGGATGAATCTCAAAAATATAATGTTGAAGGAAGGAAATAAGTTACATAAGAATTAATTGGCAGTGATTCCATTTTTTACAAGTTCAAAAATAGGAAAATTAAACCATACATACATTGGTGGTAAATGTAAAGTAAAGCAAAAGAATAATTAAAATGAAATTCAGCTTAGTAATTATTTTTAAGAAGAAACAAACGGGTATTCAAATATACCAAAGAAGTTCTATTAAGATTTAGTAGCTCTGAAATAACACATGGGTATTTATTTCAACTGTTACTATAGATTTTATATATTTTTCTGTGTTTATATCACAATTAATAGTTTTTAAGAAGGGAACATTTATTGTTTTCTTTCTATTAGTGTCTTCCCCCATCCCATGTAAATGTATTCTTTTTAATTTTCCTTGTTCCTAATAATTCCTACCACCAAAATATGTTTCTCTTGTCACTTCGAAGCAATGTCTCACTAGGGAAGAATATCTATATATATATATCTATATCTATCTCTATCTATATCTTAGATATAGATATAGATGGAGATAGATATAGATATATATATATATGACAACCAAAAGAAAATTTTTTTAATATGGTGCTGGGGATCATTCAGGGCCTTGCACATGCTAGGCAAGTTCTCTACCACTAAGCAACATCTCTTGCTCTACCAAAAAACAATTTTTAAACAGCTTCCATTTTTCTTTTTGAATCTTTTATGAAATTGAAAGCTCTGTAGGTATTGCAGTCTCCTGTTTTTTCAAATATATTTTAGTTTTATTTTGAAAAAAAAAATGCTGATGTCCATCTCTGATATTTAAAACAGATTAACTAGAGTTGCCCCAGTCAAATGTCAGTATTCTAGGAAACCATGGTAATGCAGTTTGAACATTAC
The DNA here is from genome assembly GCF_001458135.2 of Marmota marmota marmota. Taxonomy (NCBI): domain Eukaryota; kingdom Metazoa; phylum Chordata; class Mammalia; order Rodentia; family Sciuridae; genus Marmota; species Marmota marmota. The sequence goes on from NW_025999880.1 coordinate 1,132,683, forward strand.
TGTTCTAGTTTATAACCCAACACAAAATCTCAACTAAAGTGATAATCCTTTAGTATTTTGATTGTTTCATAAAATTCTGACCCTAGAGAATATTTAAATACTAATTCTTCTTTATTTAGATATTTAATTATGAGGTAAGCCATTTTCTGATGAACTAAATATTACTTATATCCCATTGTTGATATTACTGTAGTATACCAGAAACTTATTTTTCTGTTACAATATACAGCTTTCCTATCCAGAACTAGCCTGTTCCTGGTGGCCTTATGGAAGGCCAGTGAAAATATACCTAATTGTAGTCTCCCTACAGACCGTCTTTTAAAATATTTTTTTAGTTATTGACAGACTTTTATTTTATTCATTTATTTATATGTGATGTTGAGAATTAAACCCAGTGCCTCACACATATGAGGCAAGCACTCCACCACTGAGCCACAACCCCGACCCCTACAGACCTTTTGACTTAATGCAAGATTCTCCTTAATCTATACCTTGGTTTATGGAATTCCTAAGCATTGTTTAGTTTTTCCTAGCAATTAGGGTGAAACATTTTTAGTGAGTTATAGATGAACCAGAATCTCAAACTGGGGAAAACAAGCCTTAAAGATCATTAGTGTTTCGATATTTGTTTTTAATCAGCAAAGACTTTTTTTGTTTATTTGTTTGTTTAATTGAACTCAATAACATTCTGCCTCTGAGCTACCTCCCTTTTTAAAAACATTTTATTTTGAGACAGGGTCTTACTAAGTTGTCAAGGCTGGCCTTGAACTTGAGATCCTCCTGCCTCAGCCTCTTGAGGAATTGGAATTATTAGTGTGTGCCACCATGCCCCGCTAGAGCCATTTCTTCTAAGGAATTCATTCCAGAAAGCCAAATAAGAGTTTAGACTAAGTGTGGGGTTGGATTTATTGCCAAACCCCCAGTCTTTAAAACTTATCTCTCACTCCAATTTATAAATGTAACGAGACCCAGAGAGATCAAATGATTTGCCCAAGAGCAATAGTGAATTGATAATAGGTAGGCCTTGATCTCAGGACTTATGTGCAGCTTCTCCTGACTCTAGTCTAGTGGTCCTTTTGCTAACCCACACTGCCAGTTCTATACAAATCCTTTTCAAAAATTGTTAAGATGTTTCTTTTCACACTTATCAGCTGAATTATGGACATTAAGAAATAAACAAATGGCATGTAAACGTGAGCCTTTATACATGGGTGAGGACCAATTCTTTTTGCTGCTTGCAGGTCACTATGACAAATGTGTGTTCACCCTTCGGGAAGAGAATAAAAGTGACATGAACACTGTATTGAACTACATTTTCTCTCATGCTCAAGTCACCAAGAAGAATCTTCTGGTCACAATGCTTATTGTGAGTATCATTTTTTATAATCTGATGGTTGATAATATGGAAAAAATATTTTTTTCTTCTAGTAGCTATGGTCAGAGGAAAAGATACTGTCTTCTATACTTATGGAATGAATGGAGCTTGGGTTGTAGATTAATAATTTCTCATCTCTACCTTTATCCTTGATGTGAAGGAACCTGCTATTTAGGAAAGGATTGTCCTGGTTATTATGCATATTATGTGCATAAAAATTCACATCTCTATTTAAAAGTGCCATGTGCTTTTCCATTCCTGTTGTCATTATGACAGTAGCTTTAAAATCTAGTCTTCTCTAACCAATGTACATTCATTTTAATTCTATTTGTTCAATAGATGTAAGCAATGGTTCTAATGTTGAGAATTTTTTTAAAAAGTTAGAAATTCAGTACTGGCCCTCTCACCAAAGAAATTGAAATTTTTTTCTGCATCTTCTTTGTTCCCTTTTTGTTTTATTTATGTTAAGAATCTAAGCTGAGATTATTGTATTGGTAGTATACAGTATTTTGTCCCCATATCCTAGGAATACAGGAATTAGTAAGTGGGAATAAGGGATGAGACTGGTAAATGTGAATAGGACTAATGTACACTTGACCAGGGGGAAGAAGTTTTTTGGACTTGAGAATTTTTAAAGATGCTTTGCCAGTCCTTAACTCATAGATCTTTCCAGTTGAGTTAATTTTAGGAGAAGACGACTGAGAAGAGGATAACTCTGAAAGAGTTCTCACCCCAAGGTCCTGAACAGTTAGTTGCCTTGCTCTTACTTGTTTGTTTTGGGGACTATAGACCTCTTCACTTCCTTGAATTTCGTTTTTTGTCCCTGGGAATGGGCATTCTTGGTACTTTAATTCCATCATTTCTTCCTGGAAGGGCAACACAACCCAATAAATCTTGACTGCCATTTTTTACTTCATACTTGAGAATGAAGGAAAACCGTCTTCCTTACATCTCTGGTAAACAGCGTTGTGACTCATTCAGCCATCTGCCTAGCTGATTAACTCTAAAGGATATAAGATTTTTTAGAATAGCTACTTTTTAAAAGTGTATTATTATAGGGAGAATTTGTTACTTTTGCTACCCTAAAATAGCTAGGTGATGAGGCACTCAGAAGGTGCATTTGAAAATACATATCACTACGTAATATTTTATTTTTTCCAAATGACAGCTTTCAACAAAGACATTATACCAGCAACTTGCTAATATTTTTTTTCTCAATCAAAAGAGGGAAGAAATCTGACTTTTTTTCCTTCAAATTTTAATGCAAGAAATGTTAATTCTCACTTGCATAAGGCCAAGAATTTCTAGAGGCAAGGGATAATGATGAGAGGGTAGAAGAATCTGTCAGTTTGGACCTAAAATGGGGTAGAATTTGCCTTTAAATGAAGCTAATTATGGTGAATTTTTCATCTTATTATGATTACCTTTTTAAGAACGTAACAGTTTTCTGCACTAAAAATAGACCAAAGCCCAGAATCCTTGGAGCAGCAGAAGAGTAATGATCGTCCAGGACTGTCGCTGGGTTTCTTAAATTCTAATTTGTAAGATATAGGGGCTCGGCTCGCTCCTTTTGCGGAGTGATTGTAAGTAACGCTTGCCTTAAGAATCTCATTATTGGAACACGGAGCCATATTTCCTCTGAGAATTCTGGAGTAGCTTTGAGCCGGGGCTGTTCATTTCTCAAGTAATCACGCTGGTGTGATGGAGAGAGAAAATGGCAGCTGTTCGGAGCTCAGGCCTTCAATTTTCTTCAGAGTCCAGTCACTCAAGTGTGTAATTACACGGGGGTGCTGCAGAGGCGTTGGGCCCTGTCAGAGAACTGGTTTGAGGCTTTGCTTTTTGCTTTTGCCAGTCAGGACAGGCAGAAGCCAATGGGACTCTGGCTTGCTGTTGTTCTTTTTACCCACACCTTGGCGTCTGATTACTTCTCACCTGCAGGGATAGTACCCAAACTTTCTTTCCAACAGACTGAGCTCTTTGGAGAAAAGAGATATTTCAGAGCATCTGGGTTTAGATGATAGGGCAGAGGAGAAAAAGGAGGTGTTTGTGAAGCAGGAAGCTAGATTTGTCTTTTCTCTGTTTTGACATCGTCACATTTTTCTTTAAAAACAAAACAGGACTCAGTAAGCATAATAGGATCTGTAGGCTTATATATCATTAGTTTCCTTTCATATATTTGTTGCTTTTGCCCCATGTCAGAGATTTGAAAATAAAGAAGTTAATTGATGTGATTGAGCTCAAGGCCAGCTAGCAGTGACTTATGGATCAGGGATAAAAGCTCAGATGGTGTTCCTTTCTGATCCGATATTACTGAATGCCAGGCATGTCTTTCTTTTTTCTTCATTGACAATGGCCAGTGACCCTACCCCCACTCCATCTGCATTGATGGTAATAGCTGGTAAGAGTTTTTTTAGTTGTTAGGATTACTCTTTCTGAAGGTCTTATTGTCTTTTACAGATGTCACTGGAACATGGTAGCATTTCAATTCCCCTAGCTTGTGTTCTCTGCTAGTTCTCCTTTCTTTGCTTACCTTGGCTTCCTGATTGATGATTATGTGCCCCAGCATTCCAATCTCTGTTTTCTAGAAATAGGAATGCTGATGGTGTGCTTTGCTGAGCTAGATGATGATTTCTGGGGCCTTTGAACCTACAGAAAAAGATCAAGAAATCAGGCTGCTCCAGTGAAGAGGGGCCTTCATCCTTTCTAGGTATTAGCATAAGTTGCCTAGTAGTAACTTGTTCCATGGCATCTTGACCAAATTTCTTCTAATCTTTCACCCTATCTGGAAAGTAAAAATATCAAGTAAAAGGGTAAAGTTCTGTCCAATTTCCTTTGGATCGTTGTACCAAATATGAAAGCAAAGTCTGAAAGACAAACAGTAAATTTTTTTTTTAACTTTTTTTTCCCACCCCTGGTACTGGATATTGAACCCAGGGTTGCTCTATCACTGAGCTATAGCCCCAGCCTTCTTTATTTTTTATTTTGAGACAGGATCTTGCCAAGTTGCCCAGGCTGTCCTTAAACTCATGATCCTCCTGCCTTAGTCACCCAAGTTGCTGGGATTACAAATGGGCATTACTGTGCCTGGTAGTAAGTTAACTTTTTGAACGCTCTATTTCTTAAATTTAACCTTATAAGTAAAAACTTAGAGTTTAGAATAATAGTGTTTGTGTTTACTTAGAGATATTTAAGGGACTCTTTGGCCAAATTAAATTATCAACATTAAAAATATCAATATTCCCATAGCTGTGTACATAGCAATGTACATATTGAATAGTCACCTTGATGCTGAACAAGAAGCCCAGGAAGATTGTCTTTCCGTTAATGCTTATGCCTTATTTCTGATCTGGGCCACATGAACATGCTTCCATATGACTAATGCCATGCATATGAAACTGATTTGGTTTAGACAAGCAAAGATCAGTGCCTTCTCTTATTTCTCATATCATGGCTACATATAATATATCCAATGTGTAAGTAAGAAAGAAAATTCTCAGTAGTCTCAATCAAGTGTACTGAATAAGGATGTAGCTAACAATTTATTGTTAAACCCATCCTATAACATCTTTAGAATGTCAAAAAGTTCAATCGTGATTGGAAGAAGTTACCAGTTGCTTGTTGATGTTGGAATTAGGGCAGTAGTTTATGTTACATATAAGGTCACGTTCTTCCCATTTTGAGTTGCCTTCCTCAGAATTATTTAATGTCTAAGATGCTAAGATCAAGTTAGGCTCATTTGGGCTTTTCTGTCAAGCTGAATAACTGACTGGTTTTGATAGTTAAGCATATCTATTATATTTTTGCAAATCCAGCATATTCCCCATAGTTAGCAACCAATGACGATGAGAATAAAAATAAGAAATATCTGTGTTGTACCAGTCTTAACTCTTGCTGAATAGTAATTTTCACTTTGGTCTACAGATTTTTGCAAATGACGTATAACCCCCAAATCAGTGGGTTGGTTCTTTAAATGATATATTTTATTTTGAGGAAACACATCTGCTGATAACAATTGTGCTTTGGTAAAAATGTTTACCAGGATTACATGGTGATGTTGACTTGTTCGGTTGCCCACAGGAACCCTTTGTCTAGGATAGAGGGTCATGAGCTCCCTGAGGATGAGTAGTTGTGAATACTGGTGGTTTCTTTCTAGAAAAGAAAGGTCATTCAAACCCAAAATATTATTTTGTAACAATTAAAATAAAAGTAAAATGTATAAACACAGAAAAAAAAAAAAGGAAAGGTCAAGGACAAGTCTTTGGACAGTTGAGAAAGTTATTTTACATATAGTGTTCAGGCACCAGTCTTTTTCTGAGTATTAATGATGACAGTGGAGAAAAATCATATTTGAATGGAAAACTTCCAAGTCTGGATGAATTAATGTAAGTAGTGGTTTATTCATATTGTGTTGATTTTTCACACATCCCAGAAAGGTTTGGTTTCTCTGCTTTATCACAAGAAGCCCAGGAAGATTGTCAGCCTGTCGTCATGAATGAGTAATGACTTTACTTTTAATTTTTCCTAATCTCCATTGTTCACTTTTCTTACAGATACTTTCTTTTTCCCTATCCTTTCTTTCTTTCTTTTTTTCATAATGGAAAGATGAAATGAGAAAATGATTTTGTATGTTTTCCTTTTTTTTTTTTTTTGTACTGGGGATTGAATCCAGGGAAGTTTTACCACTGAGCTACATTCCCAACCCTTTTTAATTTTTTATTTTGAGACAGGGTCTCACTAAATTGCTAAGGCTTGCAATCCTCCCAAGTCACTGTGATAACAGATGTGTACCACTGCATCTGTTTAAAAAAAAAAAAAAATTTTTTTTTAAAGTTGGAACATGATCAATAGTTAAGTAAGAGGACAACTTCATTTTTTTCCCTTTTAGTTTGTCTTTAAAGTTCAACCCAGGTTTCCTTCAATGGAAACTCATTTCTATCAAGTCTGATACAGGTTGAAAAGGTAACTGTAGTGTTCTTATTTTGCCACATTGGCTTTGGTTATTAATGTTGAAACTTTGGTCTGGCTATTTGCAGAGTTAGCTGAGTTTTGGTATTGCCCAGGACATACATGTTTTGAGATTTCCTGAGTCATTCTGATCAGTGAAGAAAGTACCTCAAAAAGGATAATGTTTCTCTATTAGGAACAATAAGAAAGGAGGATTTGGATAGGAAAATGGTTTCTCTATCCATTGTTATCTATCTGTTCTTTCCTTCTGTCTGTTTATGGTCTTGTCTCTGGCCATTTATATATATATTCCCTTGAAATTCTATTTTGCTTATTAGTTCTCAGCAAAAGATAAGACTTTGTTATATTTTCTCCCCCCTTCTTGCTTTTATGCCTATCTAGGATAGGTGAAACAAGTCCTTTAGTATCTGGCTACATGTTCAACTGAATCCTGGGCTTATTTTTAATAGCAGTTTTTGTTTTTCACACTTATGTGGATAAAAACAATATTTGAACTTCCTTAACTATAAATCATGGGTTTTATGACCCTGGACAGTTGGAGCAGATCTCTGGTTAATTATTTGAGGAAGGAGAATTCCATGTTCTGAATCATTTTTTTTTACACACACACAAAAAGTTGGAGAAATCTTCTCAGCATAATAGGGTTAAGTATTCCAAAAGTATCTTTTTCATTATGTGAAACATAATAGAGATTTTGGAAAATTTTGGGACATGCATGTCTGCCCCAAAGGCCAAAGTTCTATGCTTTTTTTATACTGTTGTGATAAAATACTAATCAGAGTACCCCTAAGGTGGGGAAGGATGAGTATGAAATAGAGATTCTTGAAGAAAAGGGATGATGGGAGGTGGCAGAGGGATGAAAAACCAGTAACAGGATGGGGAATGTCCCAGTAGTAGGCACTTGCACAAGGCCCTGAATTAATTCCCAGCTCTGAAGGAAGAAAAAAAAGTCTTTCATGTCTCCTTGATAGTAGTAGAAGAGTTCTAAAACATAAATGTAATCACTTTAAAGTCCACGCAGAAGGAACAATACTTACATGTGTTGTATTAAGAAATGCTACACCCATAATTTTGTAAAATCCAAAAGGCAGACATTTATAAAAGCAGCATCCTTAGTTTTTTCAGCTTTGATGGAAATAACATGGATAATGGATGAATTTGGGGAATAAACTGATATTCTACTGGTTTCCAGTGGAAATATTTCAGAATAGGGATTTTTTTTCTTAACCTTTTATAATTTTTAGAGGGGAGGATCCTATACCGATTAAACTGAATCTAGTCCATCTAAGAATTCACCATATTTAAATTCATGGAATGATTATTGGTTCAAGAACAGGATACCTGATTTTGAATGCAGAATTGCCAGAATACGAGATGGTGTTTTTAGTTAGCATGTGTTTATAAATGAATAATTTGTTCTTGTGTTTCTGTTTTGTATCCTTGGGATGGGGGCAGGGGGCTGAACATTTGGTTTGTGGAATTAGAACCACCAGGATGGTTCCTTTTGCTTTATCATCCTACCTTCTTTTCCAAAATGAGAGAGGGAATAGAAAGGTCTTTAGTCTCTACATTATTTAAAACCTCTTGAAACTTTGAGACATCATTTGTTATTTCTTATTCAGAATCCCCTTGACCTCTTTGAGTGGTCTCTGATGATTTCTTCTGCATATTAAAATTATGATGATAATTTATAAAGAAATACATTAAGAATTTTGAATCTGAATGATTGGAGATTTGGGTTGCTTCTCCTTAGGAGCAACTTCCTTTGGGTTAATCTTTACCACATTATTTAGGATAAAAATAATAGGGAGTTTGCATTTTATTAATCCAATTTTGTTTATTTTGTTTTCATTCCTTTATTTCAAAGTCCTGTCCACTGAGGTTCCTTTTTTATTTAACGTAGATGTTCATGTTCTTTTTTACGTTAATAATTAGGATCAGTTGTGTGGCCGGGACCCTACTCTCACTGATGAGCTGCTGAATATCCTCACAGAGTTAACTCAACTGAGTAAGACCACCAATGCTAAAGTAGCACTTCGGGCACGCCAGGTAAGGACAATTGTGGTTTATCTTAAAAGAGGGATAGTTTTCATAGTTTGGGCAGTTCTAGACACATTTAGCTTTTACTCAGTAACCTTACAAAGATCATGCAATTTTCTGTGTATGTCACATGCCCTTAGACCAATGTTTTCATGTGTATATGTTTTTTTAAAGAGAAAGGAAAGGATTTATGTTGACTGTCTAAAATAGTATTCCTTTTCCCATTATAAAATCCTGGTGTTGTTCCCCACCTCCCTAGTAGCCCTATGATAGTAAACCAGGGTCAGGAGGAGGGAAAGAAACTGGGGGAAGGAAATCAATATTTCTTACTTCCCAAAGGGAGCTTAGAAGCAGATGAGAACTTTTTAAGTGTATAAGAAATAATCAAGTGTGGAAAGCAGAAAGATAATGAAATGAATCTTAGGCACCAGCAATCAGAACAACCCCAGAGAGAAGTCCAGTTAGCTTCACCCTGTAGTGTTCATTTCCATTCCAAAAGGTTTCAGCGGGGAAGCAGAGAGTTGGTGCTCCCTTTTGTGTTTCATTGCATGGGCATTGACAAGGAAGCAGCATTTGAAGCTGTTCAGTGACCTTCTGCTTTCTCTACAATTGTATCCATGTCACTGAACTACTCAAAGTTATTGAACCTCTCAGTGACCTGCTGAGGGTATTCAGGTCCTACCGTGTCCCTGTTTGTTTGTGACACTGCTTTCACTCTCTCTGCCCCTCACATGCATTGGTGTTACTTCCTGATACCTTCTCCTTGGTGCTGAGTACCTGGGGCTGTCAAAGCAGCTTTTCCTAGTCTTTCTGCTTCAAGTTGCTAAAGGCTAGATATGCTGCATCTACCTTCCCCACAGCTGCTCCCTGCCAGACCTGATTCCCAATTAACAGCTAGTCATGCAGTCCCCAGGACTAGCAGCTTTGCAATGGTAAATCACATGCACTGATGGAACTTGATTGAAGCTGTTTTCTCTCCCTTCCCCCGACCCCTCATGGGAAATTGCCCACAACGCAAATCATGGTGAGAGTCAACTAAGATTCAGTATTTGGTGGCATTGACTTTATGTTACAGGACCTAGAAGTTGTTTTACTCAGTCTCTGTTTTATCTTTGATGCCTGCACTTACAGATTTATATTTATTGCTTTTGTATCAGAGCTACCTAATAGGAGCCTAGAAATAATCACTCCCTCAGGAACTTATGCCTCTTATTTTGTTCTCACTCAAGGTTCTTATTGCCTCCCATTTGCCATCATATGAACTTCGCCATAACCAAGTAGAGTCTATCTTCTTATCAGCTATTGACATGTATGGACATCAGTTTTGCATTGAGAACCTGCAGGTATATATAATAACTCTTTCTTACCACTCTGCACTCTTGTCCCCTTTATTCACAAGCATAGTTCAATTAAGTAATGGATCAATTAATTTTGATTTTCTGTGTAATGAAATTTCATACCTTGACTTTTAAAAATCATTTATACTTATAAATATTTTTTCATAAAAATGCCATTAGATTAAAAATGGTTTAGCTTAATAGGCCTGCCTTGTGTCCTATTAAAATCTTTATCTCTTGTCCTTTTACCTAGAAAGTATTCTAGGTCAGAATTAAGTGGTAACATTGTTTGATTTCTGATATTTGAATCATATGTATACATAGATGGTTGTTACTCTAGAGACAAAGCTATTTAAATATCATTTAATTTTAATTTTATTTTAATGCTTACTATTAAGCTATATAAAGAGCCAATTTTGTAAGAGATTATTGGCTAATTTTACTACTAATTGGAAGGCCTTTACTATTTTTTAAACAACATCATTTTTCCTGGAGTGACTTCTGTTTTTCTACTTAGAAGCTAAGATACTATTAAATTATATCTGATCAAAGGAATCTTTAGAATTTGTGTAAGATTTCCTCCTGGAGAACCTAGAGAAGAAAAAGATTGTTTTCCTATTTGATTCATAGTTGAAATCTAGGGTTTCAATGGTGTTCAAATTTGGGCTTTACCATAGTGAGGCATTGAGACAATATTTAGGAAGTGAAATACAGATAGATATGTGTCAGAAAGAATAGTAATAGTTATAAACACCTATATTATCTTACAACTAATGCTTTTAGTATATTATTCTGAGAGTTTCATATATGTTAACCCATATAATGTTCTCAACAGCCCTATAAGGATAAGTAGTGTTTTTCTCATTTTGTCCCTGAGGAAACTGAGACTCAGAGAGGTTTATGTTCATACATAGCATTCATAGACAGAATTTTTAGGTTTCACTAAATGCTTCAAATGCTAAATATTGTTTACTGAAATTGTTCACTTTTGGATGTAAGGGGTTAAGCATGTCTTTGTACCTTCTAGAAACTCATCCTATCTGAAACATCTATTTTTGATGTCCTACCAAACTTCTTCTATCATAGCAACCAGGTAGTGAGGATGGCAGCTCTGGAGGTGAGTATTCATAGTCCTTTGACAGATCTCCTCCTTGGTTTCTAGCTGATGTCTTCTTCTGTTTGATTGACTATCGCGACAGTTCTTTTTCACTTTCCCTACCACTGAGCTACACTCTCACTTCATAGGGTTGGTTCTTAAGGGTACTCTTTTCCTCTGAAAAAAGTACTTGTTGCTCAAGTATTTCATCTGAACTAATCACCTGTTTCTGGTGATTTCCAACCACGGGAAAATAGCTGCCAGCACTTTTTAGTAGTCTTTATTTTCCAGGTATTTGAATTCTCCCATTTCATAATGAATTAGGATTCCCCATAACACATAAGTGAAAGAATATATGTGGCTGATCAAAATGTGTTAACTTTATCATTTTGTGATTTGAGCCAAATTAAAATGCGTTTAGTTATATTTTTAATTATTAAGCAGCTCTTATAAAATATTGCCTCATAGGAAAGAAAGAAATAGCATTTAATAGAGTGTAGTGTATTTTATTTTTTTCTCATTTACATTTATGAAATAAAACAAAGTGAAATTCTGAGAGGTTATGTGACTTGTCCAAAAATCACAAGTGGAGGCGTTTGCATTTGAACTCAGGTCAATCTGACTCCACACACTTTTCTGTTTCCACTAGAGTACACTTCTACCTCATTAAGTACAAAAATTGCAAGCTCTGAATACTACCTTAAAATTGCCAAGTGGATATTTTTAAGCTGGGAAAAGGAGCATTTTAGATGATTTTATGTAATAAAACATCATCATAGAGTGTTACTAGCTCTTTTTATTTGTATTGTGGGTAAAATGTAAACTCTACTACTCAGTAAATAAAAGAGACTTGAAACATCTGTGTTTTTTTCAGGGCTTTCATATCACTTAATGAGAAGCCTCCTTTCATGCCTCAGATGATGACAGAATCCCATGTAGCATTTTATGTGCATGGCAAATTGAATATACATGAGGATGGACTGTTTTTGCTGAGATGTAGTCTGTTGCTGTTTCTTTAACTCTTAAAGTTAGTGTGTTTGAGATATTAAATGTCAAATTATACCTCATTGCTTTTGCCTAAAGTTGAGAATCTAAATAATCCAAAATTGATTTGGGGCAGTAGGGTAAAACAAAACAAAACAAACAAACAAACAAAAAAAAAAAAAACAAGATATTTGATAGTAAAAGAGTTGAGCTGTACTGCACCTGCTTCCATCTTCTGTCTTCACTCCTAAGTGGCACAGAATGAACACCTCTTATTTTTCTCACTGCTTGCTTTTGTCTTCTGTTGAAATAATCATGCTTAATAAATTAGTAGTCATGATTCTATAATGCTCTTAAAGATCAAACCTTCTCCAGAATTTAGGTTAGTGTGAAAGGTTTACCAGGCACTTAGAGGTGTCCAGCAGAGGCAACCAACTTTTATTTTCATTTATATTCATGGATATAGTTTTAAAATTCCATCTTTATTAATTAAAGCAAGTATGTTTGTATAGACTCTTTGGACCTGTCTCACCACAGGCCACCACCTTCTTCATAACCTTCTTCTTTTTCAAGACTCTCTTTTTTTTGGCTTAGCCATTCTCTTTATTTCTATTTTTGAAGTTTATTTACAGAGGATTACTTTTTGCCAGGTGTATGTTCGAAGGGCTTACATTGCCTATGAACTTAACAGTGTACAACACCGCCAGCTTAAGGACAACACCTGTGTGGTGGAGTTTCAGTTCATGCTGCCCACATCACATCCAAACAGGTGAGTTTGAGTTGGTATGTGTGCCTAAGCGAGCCGGAGGCCTATCAGGAGAGTTAGAGGAGCAATGAGTATGACAGTTCCATTGTTTTTTTTAGCCAGAAATTTAGAGTGAAAAATGAACAGATTTGAACAGATTTGTTGCCTATTCTAGTTAAGATAAAAGTTTTGGATTACTCTATTCATTCTTGCGTGTATTATGTCATTAAAGAAATAATTCCTTCCTTTTTTTTTTTTTTTTCCTTTTTACTAGCATATTTCTTGTTGGAGCTTTCCCAGAAAAATCACAAAAATATACCTTGAGTGGAATTGCTTTGCCTTTTTATATGTTTGCTATGGGTCAAAGTTGTACCAGAGCCAGTTTTATTTTATCCCCTAAAAATACCTGAATTTAGCAGTTGTAATCCCATCAGTTTTTTAAAGAAATCACACTTCAGAACCAAACTTAATTGGCCATGCTAATTCTGTTATTCTTCCCTTCTGAAGACCTTTAAAATGTACATATGAACATTTGTTTTGGTATTGCTTTGTTTTTAAAATTAAAATACTTATTTGTCTTATCCCTCATTCTTAAAAACTATACCTAGATATTTTTAACTCCACATGCATATGCTTATCCCTTCCTGTAGTTTCTTTCTTTTTTTTTCTTCAGTAATGCCACAGGAAATATAAATACATAGCCAATCTTAACCTGCCCCTCTTCATTTCTTCTTTATGGACTTTGGTTCTTCGCTTGGTATTACAAAGTACAATGTCTTTGGGGATCCTTAGTTATAGTCACCAGAAATGGTTTTGTTCTGAATTGCCACTTCACCGAAAGCAATAGAGCCTTTCTGGAGACAAAGAAGTCTGTGCTGAGACTTTTGGCCACTGGATGCCACTGTTGATCTAGCAGAGATCAGCAGATGAGCAGAGGCATCTTCAGAAAAGTATCTCTCTTCTTTGTCTCAGAAGATCCTTTTACTTCTCTACCTCAGAAATGCCTTATGGCTGGCAGAGAAAAGCATATATCCTTGATTTAGCAAGCATCTCTCGGTACATTTTTGCCTCCATGGATTTCAGAATCTCATTTTCTAGAAACGAATGGTTGTCCTTCAGCGAGCCGGGAAGTACTCATGGCACACATGGGCTCAGCACTCAGTCTTCTTTCTTTTCCTGCATTCCTTGAATAATTGTAGAGAACTACATGCTATACTAATGCTCTTTATAATTCTCAAGACAATCTCCCTTTCTTCCTGCTTTCTATTGCCTCTTCCCTTTGGGCAGTGATTTGTAGTCAGCCTGCAGGGCCGCCTCTGATTTCCTTCCCTCCTCATTGCTCCCCTGTCTTTCTGAATTGTACTCCCTGTCTTACTTTTTTTATTTGAGACTGTGTGTCCAGCTTGGTGAGGAAAAGTTGACTAAAAAATGAAGGAAATTCTTAAGTACTTTGTTAAAAAAAATCTTATCTTTGCACATCAAGAGTATGAATTTCATCTTGATATGGTTTCAAAACATATATCCTCATCCCTCACATCTGAGGTGTACACACCCTATGGATAAAGACCAGATTTAATCAGTCCTGTTTTCTGTAGTCTCTAAAGTCTTCCCTAGTTAGTTTTGTAATTTTATTTTTCTTTTTTGAGGGAAGGGTACTGGGGATTGAACCCAGGGGTGCTTTACCACTGATCTACGTCTCCAGCTTTATTTTATTTTTTAATTTTAAGACAGGATCACACTAAATTACTGAAGCTGACCTTGAACTTGTAATCCTCCTGCATCAGCCTCCCACTAGCAAATGTTTGTAATTTTAAAACTGTTGGAATATTATTATCATTATTATTTATGTAGGTGTGAAGGTAAAGATGAATGCAAAATAAGAAAAGGTAAAATAATCTTTTTGAAAGCCAGAAAAATCTTAAAATTGCTTTAATCCTATTTTTTTGTTTTGTTTTGTTTTTTAAGATCTGTAGTATTTTTGGTAATTTAGGATCAGATAATCAGATTTGATCAGAAAATAATATACCCCATTGGGAGATTACAGCAGGAAGATCACAGGTTCAAAGCCAGACTCAGCAATTAAGTGAGGCCCTCAGCAACTTAGCAAGACTCTGTCTCAAAATTAAAAAATAAAAAGGGCTGGGGAATGTGATGTGGCTTGGTGGTAAAGCATCTCTGAGTTCAATTCCCCAGTACCCTCCCCCCCAAATATATATATATATCCAGTTTTAAAGGATAGTTTACTCAGTTAGTACAGATTTGCTGCTTGAATTTAGTTTTCTAAGACTCTGTATTTGCTTGCAAATACAATTTAGAGTTAGATCACATGCCACAAGTTAAGGGCTCAGTTTCTACAAAACTGCCCAAAGTTCAAAGGATCCACAAGTTGAGTCCCCTAGTCATCTGCGCTTTTAACCAACTGGCTACAAAGATGGGGGTTCCCATAATCCCCCCAATTCAGTAATTCCCTAGAATAACATAACTTTAAGCCTTATCATTTTATTATGGAGATTATATAGTTCAGGACCAAATGAATGAAGAGATACACAGGAGGAAGTCTGGGTTGGGGGGATCCTCAAACACAGCCTTCTTATTCTTTATGGAATCAGAATGCATCACCTTCTCAGCACATCTATGTGTTCACTGACGAAGAAGCTCCATGGAAATTCAATGTCAAGTTTTTATCAAGGTTTAATTTCATAGGCATGATTGATTAAGTCATGGTCTACATGATTAAACTCAATCTCCCCTCCCAGAGGTCAGGGTGACTCAAAGTCCCAACTCTCTAATCACATAGTTGGTCTTTCTAGTGACCAGCTACCATTCTGGGTCAGCTGATCTCATCTGTTAGCATATACTCATGTGTGATTCCAAGAAGCTCATGGATAACAAAGGCACTTAGAAATTCTAAGTGTTTAGAGTCTCTCTCCCAGTAACCAAGGAAAAAGACCAAATTCCTTATCATATAAATGGATCTACTCACTTTAAAAAAGGTTTAGTTACTTTTGAATAAAGTACTTTTCTATTTTTACAACTCCATTTTTCCACCTTTTTTATTGGTGCATTACAGTTGGACATAATTGTGGGATTTGTTATTACATATTAGTATGTGCACACAACATAACAATAGAATTTGGCCGGTTTGGCTCCCTAGCACTTCCCTCCTCCCTCCCCACCTTCTACTCCTATTCCTTTCCTCTGTTCTACTGCTCTCTCTTTGATTTTCATAAGATTCCCCCACATTTCTTTTCTATTTGGAGGTTCTGTCCTATAATAATAATGTCCAATACAGGAAGGCAATGGGGCTGGAGTGTCGCTCAGAGTTAGAATACTTGCCTAGCATGTGTGCAGTGCTGAGTTCAATCCCCGGCACTGGTGGGAAAAAAAAAAAGGAAGGGGGGGGGTGCATTTACCTGGTGGCATCATCAAAATGATAATTCTGAAGATGGGAGAAAATGTCTATAATGCTGTTTTTCAATTTGTACTTTGTCCTCCATTAGTGGGTACCAATTTGTTAAGTCTCCTGTTACTAATTTTTTTTAATTAAACAGACTATAGTAGAAAAAAAAATTCCTTTTTCCTCTTTAGCTCCCACATATGCCAACTCCATTTTTTTTTTTATTCCTTTCTATTCTAATGAGTCTCGGAATTATTTGAAGAGTATTTTGAAAATACATGTATTAGCGTCCTGGCTGCCAAGGTCTGAGAGTCCATGTGACCACTTTTTTGCAGAACACCTTTAATAATTCTGATAACACTGTAATTGAGAATTCACTACTTCTAGACCAACACTGTCCAGTAGAAATCTAATGCAAGCCACATGTAATTTTAAATTTTCTATTGACCACATTTAAAAGAGTAAAAGAAACATCATTAATTTTAATAGCATTTATTTAACCCAATATATGCAAAACACCATTTCAGTATAAAGTAAAAATGATCAGTGAGATATTTTATACATAATTTATAGCATATCTCAGTACAGACTAGTCACATGGCTAGTTACTTCTATGTTGCTCTGCTCAAATCTAGACTAAAAATTAATTAGGTCAATCACATTGAGTCTTCTGTTTTGTTAATGATAGAAGAGGGAAAAAACAAACAAACAAATAAAAAACCCTCTTATTCTTGCTTGTCTTGGTAGTTATAGGAATTATCCAACCTAATACTATTAGTTACTATACTGCATGTTTTAAAAATTATTCTGTGAGAATAAGAGAACAAGCATCTAAAGAATTTTCCTGAAAAAATACTCTGCTCCTGTCAGTTTGCAGATAGAAAGCTATATTTCATCCCAACCCATGGGGATTAAATAACTAGCCAAAAACAAATGACAAAACTGGAATTCCACCAGGTGACCCCATACACAGTAAGAGATTGTCATCTTGCTTTCACATTACAGCTTACAAAGATACTTCTAATGACAAATTTTGTCTACTTCAAATGAACACCTAGCTAGGAATGTGAAGATCAACTGCCAGAATGGATGATGCCAAAAAGTTGGTTAAAAAATTGTATTCTTTCCAAAGAATGTTTGGTCTGTTAACTCCGACTGAGAAAAATACTATAATCTGTTTTGTAGATTAGATGCCTTTTGGACAAAAGACCTATATCTCATTAGTACCTGTTTCAATTTTTAAAGAAGTAGTCAAAATACATTTGCAAATGAGTGTGGCAGCTCTAAGAAGGTAGAAGATAACCAACCTCCTTTTAGCACATTCAGGCAATTACTGTGTAGCCAGCATGTTTGGTACCTTTTTATTTTAATAATCTATGGTAGGACTTATGTTACTTTATATTTTTTTTGTATACTTTGTATTTTTTTCTAGCATTTCTCTCAATATTTTCTTAAAACGCTGATTATTAGCTTATTTTTAATCTCCATAACTCCCTCCTCCTCCTCCTC
>NW_025999880.1:1150155-1207423 GCF_001458135.2 Marmota marmota marmota
CCTCCTCCTCCTCCTCCTCCTCCTCCTCCTCCTCCTCCTCCTTCTTCTTGCTAGGCATTCTTCTGTCAGAGTATGTTATCTTCTTGACCTTCTACCCCAAGACTTTAAATTTTTTTCTGGGAACTGTAGTTATAACCTATTTGGTATTCCTGGGTGTTCTCCATCAGAGGATCCTATCAGAACTTCACTCAGGGAAGCTCCTGGTCTGGATTTATCCACCTCTTCCTAAATTCCCTTCACTTGAACAGCAGTTTAAGAATAGTTAGGAACCTGGGCTGGTGGTGTAGCTCAGTGGTAGAGCACTTGCCTAGCATGTGTGAGGCCTTGGGTTACATTCTTAGCGCCTGTCTGAAAGAGAAAGAATAATATGGGCTGGGGTTGTGGCTCAGCGGTAGAGCGCTCGCCTAGCATGCGGGAGGCCCTGGGTTGGATCCTCAACACCACATAAAAATAAATAAATAAACAAAATAAAGGTATTGTGTCTAACCAAAAAATAAATATTTTTTGAAAAAGAATAATATTAGTTAGAAGCCTGTATATATGTGTGACACATGTATATGTTTTTATGTGTTTCCTTTTTTACCTTCTTAGCATTTAAAAGTTATGTTCTATTATACATGAAATGTTTTGAAGGGAGAGGATTTTTTTTTTTTTTTCCTTAAGATGACTTATAGCCAGTTAGCAGTTGTTCTTTAAGGAGACATGTGAGTTTCTTCAGTCATTTTCTTGGTGCAGGAACATTCAGGACAGCTTGTCTACTTCTAGGACCTAATTCTCTTGTCTAAGATTCCATAAGCCCAGCTCTTTAGTGAGTTCAGCTAGTTTTTTATGGATTAATCCTGAAGGTTAGATTATATGATTCAACATTCCCTTTTCTCTTTCTTTTAATAGTGAGTCTCAGGGTTTAGAGCCCAGGGTGTGTTGTGTCTTTTTCCCCCTAGTATTACTCACTGATGCTAGAAAGGCAAAAGCTTGTTACACTGAGGCAGCATCCTGAATGCCTTTGTTTTTGACAATTTACTGAATCATTTGACATTCAGGATTTCACTTAGCTTTGGGCATATTAAATGCCTCAGAATAATCTGGAAACAAATAAGTATTTCAGTCGTCCTATGAATTTAGTACTCTAAAATATAGCTGTTTTATACAAACATGTAAGGTAAATTGCCCCATAAACACTGTGGCTATGCATATGGCTCTGTGTATTTTGAGAGTCTGGGAGTAAAAAATTTAATACTCCAAATGATTTTTATGTGTAACACAAACTAACAAACATGGGTTATTTAAAAAAATTTTTGAATGTATGATTCAAATAAGGATCATCAAAATTGATGCAGGAGATGGGAAGAATACGTTGTTGTATATTTCTGTACATATATAATGGATAAGGATCTATTGGTGTTCATTTCTACTTCTTAGATGGAAATCCACACTTTGGTTATGTTGGATTGCATTGTACCTTCTTTGCTATTTGCTCCTTGTGAATTTGGCCTTCTGTTTTATGTTTTAATTCAAGTACTTTCCTTTTCTCTTGCCTTTTATCCAGAAGAGGTTGGCTGTGTTCTCCCCTGATAACACATATTTTGGTCATGGCTGGATTTAGGCTGCCTGGCATTTTCAATGTTCAGCTGTCGGTGGATGGCCTCTGGACCTTCTTTTCATTTGTGAGGAAGGTTAGAAATCAGAAGCCTTTCACATGACTAATCAGCAGCCTGCTGCCATTCTTGAGAATTCTGATAATCTTTGACATCCAGAGATTAGACCCTTCTTTGGATAGTACTAAGATACTCAAAAGTCATCCAACTTGTAGCAATTTTTTATTTTTTTTAAGCAGTGGGAACACTTGGTTGTAGTTAGCTTGGCAGAATGAGCTATAAATAAATAAAGTCCTACAGTGTTTGCTTCTGTGATTCAGGGTAGTCTGCTGATAAGATGCAAACATCTGGCAGAAGAGAAGATTCTCAGCAGGTTTAAGTGCTTACCAAAGTGCTTTCCTGGATCCATGGCTCAGCCTCTAGTCTCTGCTGTGTTATTTTGGCACTCTAGACTTGTAAGATTGGAGAGTTGAGTTTAAAACTCTCAATATATCATTAGGGTAGCCCAAGGTCCCTTCTTGTCAAGGAAGACTAGCTGATTCCAGGGGGGAAGGAAAAGCAGAATCCAGGGCACCTGTAAATCCCTGTAGTTTTGTGCTGTGGGTTTGTAGCTAATTATACGGCAGGCAGCCGTAATATGCTGTAACCCTGTTGGCGTGCTTATTTCAGAAAGAGCGAAATCTTCCAGCAGAGCAAAGAGGGGGCTTTGTAGGGGCTGCAAATGAATGAAGCAACAATCATTTTATTGTAAACTAATACTTTGCAGCAGAATCTGGGCATCTGAACTTCAAGTGTGTATGGGGATGGGGGTGTGCCAATAGAAATACATGTTTCAGATGTGTTTTACAGCTCTTGATTTGGATTCTCCTGCAGATACAGTCACACAAGGAGACCACCACTGGTCACAGCCAGTAAAATTGCTCTTTCTCCTATGGTACTGCTGTTAGTGACTGCTAGTAGGTTATTCAGCCGACCTCTTCTGATTCTGCTTTGCTGCCTGATTTCAAAAGATTTGCCCTATACTGGCTCTCAGTCACAGCTTGATGTAACCACTGCTTGTTTGCATGCATCCTCATCATTTTCATATAGGTCTCTTTTTTCCTTCTTCAAGTTAGAAGGCAAAATAATAGGGAGCATTTTTATATAATAAAAGATTTATGTAGGGCCAGCTAGACTCAAGCAAAATGAAATTCAGTTGGAAGGGATGGTAAAAAGGCTCAGAGAACTTGTGACTGCCAGAGAAGTCAGTGTTTCTTAAATTAAAGAAGGTTCAGCTAGCAGGCTGCAACTCCGACTTTGCATTCATATTGAAGCAGGCTTTCTAGCCATGCTGGGCAAGGCAGATCAATAAAATCAGAAGTGACTTAATTCCAGGAACCTCAGAATTCAAAGGATTTCTCTTGTCCTTCTTTTAAAGTCCATATTGATGAGGAATGCTAACTTCAGGAGCAGGGATGAGAAAATGCCAGGTCTAGGTGCTGGTTTGTTGACACCATGTTGAACATGTCCTTGGAAAGCATTCACTTTGATTTCTCAGTTATCATATCTGTAAAATGGAGCTAATTTACTAGAAGGAAAGTGATTGCAATATTTTAAAACATGAGAAGATTCATCATAATAAGTGCTTTAAAAAATCCAAATAGCAGATTTGGGAAGTGAATTTATATTTCATTTATATACTTGAAAATATAGTTGATTGCCTAATTGAGATGGAGCACTTTTGCTACTTTTGCATGAGGAGTATACTGTGAAACATGGTAGATTTTATTTTATTTTTAGCCACATAAATGGAATATTTTACTCATCTTTGCACAAACTATGGATCTAGCCTTCTGATGTAATACCGTAGTGTGCAGTGTGCTGAATTTGTCATATTGTTAAGATGATAAAAGAGCCAGTGTAGGTGGAAAAAAAAATTGCCTGTGTAGGATAATAAAATATATAAGTGAGCAATATGGACACCATTAAGCATTTACCTGTTAACAGTTTATCCTTCCTTCTCTAGTCATCTCTGCTCTGACCACACTAATTTTCATTCTACCAAAGAGGATAAGCCAGCTCTAAATTTACCTCTTACATGATTGATTTGGAGGCCATCCCTTTAAAGATTGTAGATACTAGGCGTTTTAGTAGTTTGTTTTTTTTTTTAACCCCATGCTGTGTGTATGGTGCATAATTCCCATAACAAAGCAGCAGGGGGCTCCCTCTGAGAGCTGGATACTTGATAATGTAGAAGAGCTGGCTTTTTCTTGGTGGTGTTCTTTTCAATTTAGGCCCTTTTCTCAGAAAAACTTGGCCATCATCCTGTGAAGACTCCCAAAGGAATTAGAGTGTAGCTATAGAAGCAGTAAGACCTTTTTATTAGTTTAAGAAATTGGTTAACAGTTGAGATGCTACTGGTTTCTAAACTCCAGAAACCTGCATGAATGGTCCCTGAAATTGCTTTGGTTGTAGGGTTCTTTCTGAACTGAGGTTCATGGTAAGAGACTGTGCAAATAGCCCCATTATTTAGAATCTTTTTGCATCTTGAAAGGAACACTTTTCTATAGTCTCATTACCACCTGCAGTTTTAGTTTTTTGTTCAGTTACACCTCCCTTTCATCTAGAATCTTTGCATACTTTTCTTGTATTTATGAGGGCCCAGTGTGTTATGATGACTAAGAATTTCTTATAAAATAAGACCCATTCTCCTGAGTGAGAGCTCAAGGAATCCAGGTAGGAGAGGTTCAGGTTTTTGTACTTGGAGTTTGCTCTTGCTGCCTTATGAATTCACTCTGTGATAACAGGTTTGATGCAAGGAGCATTGCTACCCACAAATCACATGAGGTATACAGTTTGTGTGCAGTGATATGTCACAGCTTTTTATTTATATGGCCAGCTCAGTCTGTTCTGCTCCTTTCACTGCCATGGCAAGTGCATCACTTTCCTCCCTCATATCATCAGCACCACCCACTATGTTCTGCCCATTAAGTCCTCTGTGTGCCAGAAAACTCCAACAATGATTAAATGCTGATCAAAGAATGTAAGGTTAAGATAGCAACCAATCAACCACTTTTTATTGCCCCGAAATTGTGGGTGGTAAGTATAACTTTGCCCATTTAACATTGAAAATAAGGATTTTTATTTGATTCTTTATCAGTTGGGGAAATGACTGACATTAAGATTTTAAATAATAGTGGCAAAGAGAACACAAGAGACTTGCCTTATTTCCCATTCTTATTCTAGTCTTTCTTTGATGATTTTGGCATATTCTTTATGAGAAAGTTCTAGGACTAGTCAATTTTCAGTAGGGTTTTATTTACGAAGAGTCCTAGAGTTTTTAAGCTAATATTTTTTTAAAAATAATTATTACCCTAAATTCATTTAATTAAAAAGTATTAATTAATTTTAACCAATTATACCACTCTAGTGATAGAATCACTTATCATGATTTTCAGTTTAAGCTCCTATGGCACAGGGTACCCTCCATTCCTCTCCCCACAGAAGCAAGAATATGACTGAAAAACTGGAAACTCAGATCACTGGATTCTTTTCTTTAGAAGAGCATTTGTAGGTCCATTACAAATTGTAGAAAAACAATTAAGGTGTAGGAGAAACTGTGTAATCAACTTCTCTTATTACACCTTTAATAATAGAAACAAGAAATGAGTCTTTAAGAATCTTGTCAAGAATTGTATTTCATGTTGCAGCTTAAGACAACATACCATATCATATAGCTTGAATTAATTTTCATTAGTCTGTGTTTTACCAATACTATGAATAATTGTTTTATAATAGAGTTATTTTGAAAACTCCATGGCAAATACATTTTGACCCTTTCCTCAACAGCTGCTGTAGAGAGGTAGGTCAGGAGGCATGCCTCTTTGGAGGCACCCTGGGGGTTGAAGGGTAATGAGCACTTAATTATGTCTGCTGAATGCTAGAGCTGCCAAACCGGAGCTCCTTGTGACTGGTCTGTATCTACTCTGACAATTCTTTTATTATGGCTTTCACTAACCTATCAGTAACTAACTGTGGTTGTTTAATTACAGAGGGAACATCCCCACGCTAAACAGGTACCGTATGTTTAGTTTCTTTTCCAATTAAAAGCACCTCTCTCTCTCTCTTTTTTTTTCTTATAACTTAGAAAGCGAAACCAGGAAAAATAATGCTACACTTGACAAGTTAATGTGTTATCTTCTGCTAGAGAGTCCTGAGCTCCCCTTTGGACAGACTAAATTACTATTTCTGTTTGGAAAACGTGTTTTCAGCTTTTCTTCAGCTGTTCTAAAAGCAATACTTGAACACATCAGTATGGAAAAACTCCTATTTAACTGTATGTGATAGGGAGTTTGTCTGCCTGATGTTCAGCTTTACTGAAAACATCTTTTGCTGAGTTCTCTGTCTAGTTGGGACTTTGAGGAGAAACCATTAAGGGTACTCCTATCTGCAAATTGTTCACAGTCTTTTCAATTTTTAGTTGCTCTAAGTTGTTCCTCCTTTAAGAGGAGTACAAATCTAGATATAGTTGATTTCATGTTTTATGAGTTTGTTAGCTAATATTTTCTGAAATATTAGTTTTATAATGATTTGAAAGTCAAGTTTTGATTTTAAACCTATAATAAGATGAACATTGGAAAAATATATTTAGGTTTTGATATGTTCAGCCCTGTGAAGAGGTTTCCAGGTCAATATAACACAAGTGACTTTAGTATTTACTTTGTGTTCCTCCTGCCTTTCGAGCCAAGCAAGGTAACACAATGCAAGTTTGAGAGAATAGCGGTTCTGCTTGGAGTTGAATCTACAAAGTGCGAAGGCAGTGAACTCTTTGTAGATAATGTTAGATGTGAAAATAATTATAGGTTTACATTTATTTTGTACCTCTCCCTTTAGAATATTAAGTAATCAAAACTGATCATAGCTTTTAGAGTTCAGTTGAGATGTGGAGAAGAAAGGCAGTGTTTTTATAGGATCCTCCAGTCTCCCCTTAGAGAGTGGACTTGGTTCATTCTGCCTGCCCTTAGCTGTGCTGGCCCAGGAGCATAGTAGAGAAGGGAAACTGAATAGTATATATTTCCCATGGGGTTCAGTCTAGGGTAAAAGATATTAACCCTATGTTTGCTACAAACACAGCCTGTTGATTTTGTAGAGGGAGTTCCATTTAAATGTTATCGGGAACCCTTATATCTTTTCTGTCTAATACCACACAGGTAGAAAAATACCTCAGAAAGTTGCTCCTTTAGTAAATATATTTGGTGAACCTAGAAAAGAACAGAATGATAGCATTTCTGGGTTAATACAGCTCATAATCCCAGTTTCTAGTGAGTGCCATGTGTAAGACTTGCTTGATGTGTGTTTCATTTGTTTGTTTCACTCATGGTATCCATGGTTTCCTCTCCCACTCTGCCTTTCTATTCCCTAGTATTGTCAAAAGATGACATACCTTTCCGTAGTCATCATTTACCAAAGGAATGAAAGCCAGGAGTGTCAGTCTCTATAGTCTGTGTGAGCAGCATTTCCATCCTATAAAGAATTCCATTGCCTTTTACAAGTATGATTTGCAATAGGGTGCAGTAAATACCCAGGTCTCAAGTTCACGTTGCTGGCTTTCTTCCTCCTGCAGCACTGCAGGTGGTATACTTTAAGGAGATTTTTGGGCAGTTCCCCAAAGTGCAGGTGCCATGGCCTCACTCTGAACTTGCTTCAGATCAGTATGTCAGTAACATGTCAGGCAAATCCTGGAGGCATCCATTAGCTTGGTCCTTCCTAACAGGCTGTCCTGATTGACTGGGCATTCAGAAATACCTTGCAGTATTATTTATCAGTGCGTACTTCTGAGGTGCATCAAGGAATATTCAGATTTATTACAGTTTAGATTGAACAAATCAGTTCAGTTCTCTTCAAGCATCTTCATTTAGCAACTATTTGTCATGCTTACACATACTTTGAGACCCATGCTCTGCTTTTCGTATCTTGCTGGAAATTATTAAGAGCTCTCAATGAAGATATTTTTGCTTTGGTATAGAATTGTTTAAATATAAAAAGGAAATTTTGCAATTTGGGGTTAAAAAATGTCTCTCTTTTTAAAAAGAGAGGACTATAATTCTAACTATCCCTATCAGCCCATTAAAGTAAAAGGTAAATACCTCAGTAAAGTTCATTTTATAGACAGACTTGTTTCTGTACCATAAATAATGCTTTTTTGTAATGATTTACTAAACCATTTTATTCTTCTTAATTAGAATTCTTATTTTATATACATGTGTTTACCTATCTATACATCTGTGAATACTTAACCTATCACAGTTCCTAGAGAAAAAAATGCCTTAAGTGTTGCATAATTACTCAGTTTGCATATTTCCTTTTAATGGAGGGAATGTTTGGGGAGGGGGAAGATGCAGGATGGTTTTTAACCCCTATGTGGTATTCATTCATCAGACATGTCATGCTGTGAAATTCCTGACACAACTTAACATTTCTATTTAAAGAAACTTTGAATGATGAAAATTTAGTTTGTTTGGGGAAATTCAAGTGAAACATGAATCTAACAAAACAACCTTGTCTATAGTGGGCAAAAAACCATATCTGCTCTGCAACCTGACCCTACTTCAGAGTTTTCTCCTATCTTCTTTTCCCTGTTGTTACCTCCCAATCCTCATTCCTACCCTCCTTGTCTAATGAACTCGATTGAATTGCCCTTTAGAATGTCCTTCTCCTCCAACCTCAACCACTATGGCATGACTCATGTAGCTAGTGTCAGCGATGTGCTGTTGGACAACTCTTTCACACCACCATGTCAGCGGATGGGTGGAATGGTCTCTTTTCGGACTTTTGAAGATTTTGTCAGGTAAGATATTGTGGAACTGTGTTTGTATAAGGGGAGCCGTGGATCTGTCTATTTGGGGGTCTCACCTTCCCCAGAATGGCCATGAACTAGTTAAAGAGGTATCACCCTTATTGTATATGCCTTCAGAGAAATATATCTTTTCATTTCCATCTCTCATTCAGACTCTACAAGCCTCTGCTTGTAGTATGAGCATGGTCAGAAAAAAAAAAAAAAGAAACAAACAAAAATCATCTTTTCCTTAGACGCTAACAGAAGAAGCTGTCTGCTCTGTGATGAGTGAAATGTCAGGAGAAATTAAACACAACACTAGAGTGAGCCCCACCAGAGACGATACATCTTTTGATTAAATGCATTCAGCATCTATCTCTTGATGTATACTGGTGCATTACCCTAGGGGGAGGGGTAATTACATTGGTCTGTCACTGCTCCAGTCCCAGGCTCTTTCTGTTACTTTAAGACTGATGATGACAGCAGTGCTCATATCTTACATATAGCGAAACAAAAAAAAAAAAAAAAAAAAAACCCAAAAAGCACTAGATCTTTCTTTTTTAAAAAGAAAATATATATATGGTTTATTAAAATTTAAACAATCTATCCTCCTAATTTCTGCCACTTGGTGAAATTTTGCATGTCATCTCCAGCCACTGGTGATTCTATTCAGTTGACTATTGAGCACAGGGCAGCATAGATTATTCTTTTAGACTGAGCTGCCAATGGTAGCATTAGTTTCCTGCCACTTAGGTTTTCTGCCACTCAGATTTTCATGGTGGGTGTTTCTCTATATTTTTCAGAATATTTGATGACGTGATGGGCTGCTTCTCCGACTCCCCACCCCAAAGCCCCACATTCCCAGAGGCAGGCCATACATCTCTATATGATGAAGACAAGGTATAGTGAGTAACCCCTTTGGGAGTCTGCTTTGTTCTTTCAGACACAGGACTTGTACTATATACTATCTTTCTGACTTTGGAACATATGGAGACATAGGACTTGTACTGTGTACTATCTTTCTGACTTTGGGATATGATAGAGAAGAACTTACTTTTTAACCCTACTTTACATTTTTTAATTTAATATGCCTCATTGAAGTATTTTTGGAAACAGGTCATGAATTTTTTTTCCTTTTTTTGTGGTACTGGGGATTGAACCCAGGGGTGCTCACTACTGAACTACTTCTCCAGCCCTTTTAGTTTTTGAGACAGGATCTCTCTAAGTTCTTCAGGTTGGCCTCAAACTTTCAATCCGCCTGCCTCATCCTCTGTAGTAGCTGCAGTTACTGGCATGTATTACTGTGCCTGGCTAAATTCTTAATTTAAAGAAATACTAATTAATCTTAGAACCCATAGTGTAGAATGGACTCAGCTATATCCATTGCAGCTGCCTCTCAGTCTCTGCATGTTGTTTTAAAGATTTGAACCTTGATTGCTGAATTTTTACTCAGTTATGGTTTGTATCTTTTCATCTTGGTGTTATTATAGTCCTCAGGGAATAGTAGATTTTTAGACTGCAGAAAAATAGATATTTG
Source organism: Marmota marmota marmota (assembly GCF_001458135.2). Lineage (NCBI taxonomy): Eukaryota > Metazoa > Chordata > Mammalia > Rodentia > Sciuridae > Marmota > Marmota marmota. The sequence goes on from NW_025999880.1 coordinate 1,160,102, forward strand.
TTTAAAACTTTGTACTTTGATGAAATCTCTTCTTTTCATTTCTTAGTAAACACATTGTTCTGTTCTTCACCTACAACATTATTTTCCCATAGTTTGATACTTCCAGTGTTGGATGAACCATAAGGAGATATTTTATGTGAGAATATGGTCAGATGGTTTCTTTCACTCATTTCTCTTCACATTCATTGAAGAATGGTGGCAAATAAAATGGTTTAACTCCCATTTTGGTAGTGAAAAAGTTGAGACATGGTGATCTTCAAGTTCATGTCTAGTCAAGATAAAGCTAATTCAAGCTAATACCTTTGCTGGCTTATCTTTTCTGTGTTTTTTTTTTAGTTTCTTTTGTGGCTGTTAGGCAGTACTTCAGTTTGTTTATTCCTACTGATTAGAAAAACAGAACAACCTGTGGAGGTGGACTTCTTTTTTATGTTATTCTGCCAGGTGCTATAACTTATTCTTGCTTCTGTGTTAGCCAGTGTCGTCATTTCTTTGGTTTGTGTTCTTGGGTTCCAGGTCCCCAGGGATGAACCAATTCACATTCTGAATGTGGCTATCAAGACTGATGGTGATATTGAGGACGACAGGCTGGCAGCAATGTTCAGAGAGTTTACCCAACAAAATGTAAGTCCTTGATTAAGCGAAGCTGGTGGTGGCCCTTCCTGCTGGTTGTCAAAGGCATCCCCCACCCTGCACCAGAATGGGGATTGAACCTAGGGTCTGGCACATGCTAGGCAAGTGTTCTACTGCTGAACCTTTTTTTTTTTTTTTTTTTAAAGATAGGGTGGCACTAAATTGCTAAGACTGACCTCAAACTCCTTATTATTTACTGGAATTATGAGTGTGCAACACTGTGCCTGACAAAAACCATCCTTTTATCCGTTGCTACTTGTAAGGTTTATCATTTATAATGGCTATGTCTTTTATCATAACCATCAGAATTGTGGCTAGTTCTGCCTATAAGAATAAAATTCTAAAGAAATTTGGAGGAGGGGACTGGGGATTGAACTGAATTGCACTCAGCCATTGAGCCACATCTGCAGCCCTATTTTGTATTTTATTTAGAGACAGGGTCTCACTGAGTTGCTCAGCACCTCGTTTTTGCTGAGGCTGGCTTTGAACTCGCTATCCTCCTGCCTCAGGCTTCCAAGCCGCAGGGATTACAGGTGTGCACCACTGCACCTGGCTATGGCTATGAATATCTTTTTGTGTCAACAAATATTTGAAATGTTTTTAAGGAAAGTTATGTTCGTAAAGTTTAAGCTTTCTAGTCTTAAAATTCCAGTTACCTCCTTAATATTTTATGTCTTTTTTTTTTAAGTACATTTTTTGAGAGGCAGGTACCGGGGATTGAACTCGGGGGGGCTCTCGACCACTGAGCCTCATCTCCAGCCATGTTTTGTATTTTATTTAGAGACATGATCTAACCCAGTTGCTTAGTGCCTAACTTTTTGCTGATGCTGGCTTTGAACTCATGATCCTCATGCCTCAGCCTCCCGAGCAGCTAGGATTACAGGCATGTGCCACCATGTTCAGCCTCTTTTGTTTCCTAATTCCACATGTGTAAGCCCAAACACAACACAAATCCCTTCTCTGTCTTTCTCTTCTTTCCTTCAAAAATATTAGTTATGCTTCCATCCTCCTTTCAATTTATATCAGTTTGATATCTCACATTTATAAACTCCATAGTCTGAACTTAAAGTCTCATCATTTTCCTTCACCTCTCACCTAGAAAGTTTTTTCCTCCCTTTCTCCCTTCTGCTTAAGAACTGTCTCAAATTTTACCTCTTTGGTGAGGACTTCTGAGTAACTCATTAACTCTGAGTAACTCCCTTGAATTACTCATTACCATATATTTATTAGCAATAAGAATAGTTTTTATTTGGGCTTGGGTGGTAGCTCAGTGGTAGAGCACTCGTCTAGCACATGCGAGACCCTAGGATCGATCCTCAGCACCACACAAAAATAAATTCATAAAAGGTATTGTGTCCACCTACAACTAAAAAATAAATAAATAAAAGTGGTTTTTATCTATAAAGATTCTTATAGTGAAATTGAGGGGACAGGATAGGCATGCTGAAAACGATAATCTGTAGTTAATTTTGTTGTATGGTGCTGAGGATTAAATCTAGAATTTCACACATAGTAGGCAAATGTTCTACTACTGAACTACATACACCCCACTCCTACAGTTAACATTTCGTTGTGGTATGTCATAAATGCCAAAGCACCCTCTTAAACTGCCTTTAGTTTGATGTAGCTCAGTTGTAAACTGTTTGTCTAGCATGCGTGAGGCCCTTATTCAACCCCCAGTACTGCAAAAAAACAAATACAAAACTGCCTTTAATGGCCGGACCCATGTGTTCTCTTTGAATGGATAGCACTTAGTCTACAGTGCTTGTTTTAGAGAAAAAATTCAATAGATGTTTTTAAAACTTAATTCAGCAGTATAAACAATTAGTGCCACTGGCATTCAAATCATGTAATTCTAATGGTAGATACCTAGGGAAAAGATGGAAACTTTGTAATTAACATGCATCAGCATTTACTCCATAATACTCTCAGGGCACATAGACTAGCTATGCTATCAAGGATTGCAGTGGCCGACATGAGTAAAAGGTACTTTCAGAGAAAGAAAAGTAGGTGACATGCCTGGGAATTTTTCTTTAGAAGAACAATTTACCTTCCTTCTTGTTCTTGGTCAGTGACCACATAAGGCCAGTGAGGCCAGTGACCTTTAGTGGAAGAATCCAAAGTTGTATATGGTGGTTGCCACTACTGCTTCATGAAATAAATCTATGAAAGTTTCTTCCCAGGTTTTGAAGCACTGATTGCCTGTATTTCATTTTTTCCATAATTGACCACAACTTTAAATTATTTATCACCTTCAGATCTAAATATTGTATATCATCACACAGACTTAAAGAGGTAGTGTCTTTATTTATTTATTTATAAAATATACAAATTTATTTAACATGAATAAGCAATAAGGGATTATTTTTTCCTTTATTTGACTTATAAGCTGTGACACAGAGAAATCTAGTCTTTGCCTAAGGTTATTCAGAAGGGTCAGGGTAGACTGTGCTGACATTCCAGGCCAAGAGAAGCTATTAACTGCATCAGGTATTGTGTTTATCTAGAAATATTTGGCATGTTCATCTCCTTATTTAAAAATATATATGAAAGAAGAAAAGGAAGGAAAAGCAATTTAAGAAAAGAAAGCTGAAGTGATAACTAGTTTTGTTTTTCACTTCATGATCATGCTCATAGCAGTTTAGAAAGTTTTTTTTTTAACGTACGCATTAAACTATCAAATAGGTTGATCCAAATTGTCCAAATAATCTTCTAGTCCCAGCATGTCTTTTTTTCTCTCATAGAAATTAGGATCATATATTTGTAAATGACTTGTGGAGGAGATTGAAGCAGTCAGTGTAAATGGAGTTTCTCCAGGTGCTGACGCCTAATCGCTGGGTAATAGCTGTGGACTTGCTGTGAGACCCACATTATTACAATGTAATCAGAATCCTGTTGCTCTGCTGTTATTGTCAGCCACTTGTGGAATTTTAAAAGCAATAACAATTTTGATTTTAAATCATGGCATTATTAAAGTTATTTTCTTCCCTTGCCAGAACATAGCTATTGATGCTTGCCTTTGAAGGACCTGACTATAGTGGAATTCTTTGTTGGTGTCAGAAGGAATGCTTCTGTTCCTGGTTACACTGGGAGACTAGGCACCACCATACCCCTTTTCTTTCTACACAGTTTTTTCCTTATTGTAGTGTCAGTATTTGGTTATTTATGCTAAGGAGCATGATGACAGTATGGAATATTTTTAAGTGTGGTTGGATCAAAACTTATATTTGACCTAGGAATTTATTATTAGAATTTATATATATAAAATTTATTTTTTCTGTATTTTTTGCTTATACTGTTAGTAAAGTCAATTTTATTACTGAGCAATACTGTAGAAGAAATAGAGAAATATGAGAAAATGTCCCAGAAAAATGTCCCATTCTTTATAAGGGGAAGCATATTTGGATTTTAAAAAAAGGGGGGGGGAAGCAAATTTGGATTGAAAAAAAATGAAAATTAAGAATTGGCTGGGGCTGGGGATGTGGCTCAAGTGGTAGCGCGCTCGCCTGGCATGCGTGCGGCCTGGGTTCGATCCTCAGCACCACATACAAAACAAACATGTTGTATCCGCCGATAACTAAAAAATAAATATTAAAATTCTCTCTCTCTCCCCCCTCTCTCACTCTCTCTTTTAAAAAAAAAAAAATTGGCTTGTGTCAAAACACATTCTACTGTCATGTATAACTAATTAGAACAAAATTTTTTAAAAAATTGGCTTTTGAACATATCTCTTGGTTAGAGTTATAGCAAGAAATGTTATCAAACTTAAGTCTGGATGTAGGTTGTAAAAGGCCATGTATTTTTTTTCTCTTTGTACTATTGATATATTCTCTCAAGTCATTCAATTGGTGGGATCATTTTTTCTATATGTTGCCATGTAGCCCCTTTGTTAGTACTCTTAAAAGCATGTCTTTCATTTAATTCATACTCTGTTTCTTTGCTTTTTGAGGTAAGTGAATAGTAAAGGATAGAGAGAGGCTAATTTCCAGAGGTCCAAGACTCTCTTAAGAGGCTATCTTGAGATTTCTAGTCTTTGTTTACTCCTAATATACCATTTGCCTATGCCAAGTGGAGATATGGATGCTCCTTAAATTTAAAAGCCTATTAAACATTGTTTTCAATAAATTTTAAAGATAACCTTTAAAAAAAAATAACTCCATGTAAAGTAAGGGGGAATTGTTTTTGAAGAACTGAAAGGTTAGGATTTGTTAGATTCTAGAAATGCTATATCTAATGGTAGGTAATATCTATATTCTAGGTAATATCTATATTTCTGTTTCATAGAAAGTTCTTTATTTTCATCTACTTGATTTCATTTAGCTTATACATCAGTAGTATTAATTTTCACATTTAAATACACAACCAATACTTTAATTTCTAAAAACATGAATTGTAGGCTTACTTTGGTGTGAAGCAATTCTGACAGAACTTAGGTGACTTCATATAACCCTTTCTCTTCCACAAAGTTTTCTTTCAATTTTTTTGCAAACCAATATAAAACCTATTCCTTAAGACTTAGCCACAGGAGCCATGTTAAAATCTGTTTATTTGCAAGTTTGAAGATTCAGAGCTGAGATTACAAATATCCAAATAGGGTACTTAACCCAAACAGAGTGTTACAAGGATTGAACAGGGTAAAATTTAGGTTGAATGGAGATGTCATCTATCTTATTTTATGTGTTTGTTCATAGAAAGCTACCTTGGTTGAGCATGGAATTCGACGCCTTACTTTTCTGGTTGCACAAAAGGTATTGATTGACATGGAAATTGTATGTGTATTTCTTGTGCTCTTACCACAATTTTTAAAATAAAGTGGGATTGTAGTAATATGCTTACTTATAGAATTTATGCAGAGAAATAACTTTTCCTATAAATTTAATTTTTAATAAACATTAGACAAAACATTTGAGATTCTGGGAAGGGCTTTCTAAACTCTTTACTTATTACTCAGTTCATTTAAAATGTTATTACTAATTGGTGGTTTCTATTGTTTTTTTTTTCTTTCTGTCTTACTTGAAAGGATTTTAGAAAGCAGGTCAACTGTGAGGTGGATCAGAGATTTCATGTAAGTAAAAGGAACAATTATGAAAGACAACTTACTGTTTTATCTGTTTGCCACCAATAACTGAAACAGAACATGTCTGAGTTATTTAGAAGGGTTTAGACTGCTGATGTTTGGTCTCTCTTCATTTAGAAAGTATTATGATGAATATTCAATCCTTCTATCAAGTGTTCCAGCAAAAGTTTTTTTCCTTTTTTAAAAAAAATTTTATAATGAATTCTTAATGTTTCTCTGAGAAATAGTTAAGGATGAGCATATGCTTTTCTTCAGATGAATAAGGTAGAAGTAGGAACTAATAATTTCTTCTGTGCACATATGAATCAATAATCAGTTGTACTTTGAGGTTTTGGCTTCTACCAAATATGGATTCAAGTTCTATTATCAAGAAATCTCACTTCTGAAGAATAGTGATTTATTATTAAAAATGCTGTAGCAGAGCCAAAGTTGCTATTTTTATCTTATGTTAATTCTAAGAATAGGAAATAAATAAAAATTAAGTATTCTTTTGTTTGTAGTTCCATTTACCTGAATTGACTTAAAAAAAATTTTTTTTGTAGTTGTAGATGGACAGCATTTCTTTATTGTTTGATTGTTATGTGGTGCTAAGGATCAAACCAGGGCCTCACAAATGCTATGTGAGTGCTCTGCCACTTAGCTACAGCCCCAGCCCTTGAATTGACTTTTAATATTTATGAAATTAAAGTTTTTATGTGAAAGACAACTAAGTTAATAGCCTTGTATCTCAACTGTAGTATACCCATGTGATCAAACCTAGTATGATGACAGCAGTAAAGTGAAAGATCTAGTTCACAGTCAAGATGTCATTCTCAAAATGACTGATTATAGTCAAAATATCTCACTAAAAATTAATTCTAATGTAGCTAAGAAAGATTCCAGAGGATGTTAGGAAGTCTCAATTTTCTTGATGAAAAATTTTATTTCATTTTGCTTTTCTGTTTGTTTTGTTTTAGCAAGTAAGATAATTTAGTTTTCAAGCCCTACTCATTTGTAATAATGAAGATAACATTGAGATTCTGGAAAAGACTTTCTAAATTCAAGGACCTATGTGTGATTGTTTTTATTAACCTTTTGTTTATTAAGTCTCTAATACTTGACATTTTGTTTCCCCTCTTACAGTTCACCTTGCTGAACTAGTCTGTAGAGAACCCTGCAAACTAAAGAGCTAGGATTTTCTGAAATGCTTTAGGAAATGTTGTGGACTATACAGCTCCCTTGTGTTATTGATGTCAGGAAATCAAGCAGAGTGCAGATATATATCAATCAATAATTTTAAATAGGAAACTGAAGTCACTGGAGAAGTATGAGGAGCTTAAAGAGAACCCTGGGGCTTTAGGAAGAAAAATCAGGAGCTTAGAGAATAAAATTGATATTTGGGGACAGAATATGAAAGCCTATGAATAAACACCGTGACTGGTCAGAGCTAAGATAGACATACCATAGTCATCCCTGGATTTTGGAAAAGTATCGGTCAAGGTTCTTAAATGTTAGTGTGCTTTTTCTTTTTTGTCACTGAGTTTGGAATAATAACATATTATTTTGGGGAATGATGCTGAATTTTTAAAATTCTTTTCCTTTTTGTTAATAGTGCAGATGGAGTCTTCATGTCTCTAGTATACTAACTGGTTTCCTGTAATAAGCATTCCATGATCAGTTACAACAGTTCACTAAATTTTTTAACTTAAAATTACTAGTTCTCACTATAATTTTAAAAAAATATTTTAGGTATGAAACACACAAAATAAAGACAAATTCTTATCTCTCTGAATCTATGTCATGTCCTAGAGTATGTCTAACAGCTCTAAGACGTTTCCTCCCCACTGTCCTAATATTTCTGTATTTCTATTCAATGGGGACATGTTTAGGCAAAATCTGTTAGGAAATGAGATCAGCAGGAGGTCTCGCCTGGCAATCACTGTTCCTATTTATAGTGGCATTGAGTGGGAAATCAGTGAAATTATCAAGTGACTTGATTTGTCCTGAGTGTAGGAAAGTCTGCTTTAGAGCATAGAGAACATTAAGGTTTAAGTGTAGACTAGATTTGCTTTAAAGAATTGAATGTCAGAGTAGTTGGGGTGCTTTATGTTATGTTCCTTAGAAATGGTTAGAATTTCACAGGGGACAAGGGCAACTATTACTGAACTCTATCCAGGATCTACAATGGCCAGGAAGCCTTGGCAGAAACTGTACAAATCCAGGGCTTGCTATCATAGTGCTCCTGTGAATTTGTCTGTTGGTGGTAGCTTGCCATTCATGAAGGATGCTTAGCCTCTGTCATGTCATTTGATATGTGCTTGGCCATAGTTAGTGTAGTGTGAAAAATAGGAAGCTTTCCAGGAGTGTTAGAGATGAATCCCTTGATCTCTCTGGCTTCTTGGTAATCCACTGTGATGTATGCAGCCTACCTGTTCTACACTGTGAAATCCCTATATTATTGAATAGAAGAGAGAATGCACACGTGAGGGGGCAAGGAGAGAAGGAAGGTTACCAAGTTTTGTTCAATGTTGTTATGGAATGAAGCAAGCTATGCTGTTTCATAGTCATGGTCTTTCAGACTGCTTCAGAACTAGAACAAGGCAAACGAGGACCAGAAGAGAAGTTCCTAGAGAGTGTGTATATTTTGAGGTGTTTATTCAGATATCAGTGCTGTCTCTAAGCATTTCCAGTACTGTTTAGTCACCATAGTCCCCAGAAAGCCAGCTACTCTAGCTAGCTTTACTCTAAGTGGGGACTTGTTCTGAGATGGCAGTGCTCACCGGCTATAAGGAAGTTTGGTGTCAGTCCATTTCCATAACCACCTAATTGAATCAAATACTCGTAATGGGACTTTAAAACATAGCTGCTTAAAATGGATATTTAAGCAGAAAGTTTGAGGAAAAAACAACTCTATCCATATATATATAATTGTATTAAAAAGAAGTATCCTTCAAAGCAAAAGAGGCTCCTTGAATTTTTGTAGCTATTTTCTGCAGTTGTCTAAGATGTAGCTCTACAGTGTTGTTAGTTAAAATTCACCAACTCACTCTCTGTTAGTTTCACTCACATTTCTGGTCTGGAATTCTAAAAAGTGTAGCAGAGGGTACAAATTTGGGAGATATCATGGTTTTTGGGGAGAGATATCATTTTTTTTTTTTTTTTAACCCCTGGGCTCTCTACCACTGAGCTACACTCCCCATCCCTTTTTTAATTTTTATATTGAGACAGGTTCTTGCTAAATCGCCCAGGCTGGCCTTGAACTTGTGGCCCTCCTGCCTCAGCCTCCCAATTGCTGGGATTATAGGCATGCACCACTGCATGGTGGAATATGCTTGGCTATATATTAGCAAAGTGCTTTGGACACAATGCCTTTATTTTATTTATTTATTTTTACGTGGTGCTACGGATCAAACCCAGTGCCTCACATGTGCTAGGTAGGTGCTCTATCACTGAACTACATCCTCAGCTCCAGCAAAATGCTTTTTAAGGAGACTAAAATGCATATTTTCAGGACTTCTTCCTTTCCTTTGCGACTTAAATCAAAACATCAGGTCCAAAAATTGTGAAAAGATTCTAATCAAGCAGTTTTGCATCTGTTAATAAAATGTTTTTTTTTTCCTTTCTTACATGTAAGATTTCATGAGATTTTTTAAATTGTTACGCATATCCCAAGAAATAATTGTAGTTTCATGATTGTTATGAGTGACTCCCACTTTAAAATTAAATGTTTTGGATTATTTAAGTTTTGAGGAAAGAGCTCATGAACAGTTGTCAAGTTTCATAATTCATGTATTTATGTGTAGATGTCTGTCTGTTCTTCCTTCTTTCCTTCCTTTCAACCTTTCTGTCCAAAAAGGTAGTTCTGTTTGCTAGTGGACCAACTATGAGTTTTCAGAGGGTTTGGTATGGGTTTTTGTTTTAATTACAGTCTATATAATTAGTTCTCAGCATGTTGAGGTAAAAGAGAATTGCACCAGCAAGCTCCCAATTTCTTCATCTCATTAGGTTTTTAACACGATTATTAGTATCATAATCAGCTATGATGTTTTCTGTTGCAGGTTTTCACATTCTCTGATTTGCAGGGTGTCTTGATTGGCTAATTTAGGCAAATTATTTTGATTGTCTTGATGATGGTTGGCTGATTAGAACACAGCAGGGGTATAATTTCTTCCTGAGAAATGTTGCATTCTTTTGTTTTTGGTACCAGAACACTAAGAGGGTTTTTCTTTGTGTACATTCAATTATGATATTTGCCCATAACACTAGTAGAATGCCTGGAAAGCAATTACATTAGTGATAGAATAAGCATGAGTGCTGTTAGTGGAAAAATTGGCAGTATGAAGATGAGGTGAGATGAAGGATCAGACTTTTAGATTTCTTTTCTATGGTTCTGTGGTGGTGTTTTTTGTTTTGAGTGGCTTTCTATAAAAGTCTTCAGACTTCTGGTCTCCCAAAGAATTTCTCAATAGTCCTGCTTTCCCATTGCATGAAAGTTCTTACCACCCCCCCTTTTTGAATGTTCAATATTTAAATTTACTGTGGAGCTAAAAATTTACTCACATGTTTGAAAAAAAAGTTTGCTTTTATATCATCTCATGATGTCTTTTTTTTAGCTAACCTTAATGAAATTGTTTTTTTAAACAATTTGCTCAGTCTTGTCACCTACACATAGTTCACCCTCCACCAAAATCATTTTCTTTCATTATTTGCAATAAAAGTATTTCCATTCAAACCATTTACTTTTGTGCTTGCTATTTACTATAAATTTTCTTAATTGTTTAGTGGAAAAGAAAGCATTTTTTATTGGTATTGTTTCTGAAGGAAAATGGTTTTGTGTTTGAAGGAAAATGTAATAATGTGTACGAATGGATAAATGGTATACTAAATAAATATTTTAATTAATTAGCTAATAATAGTTCAGGCAAAATAGAAAAATATATACTTAAAAATTATATTGTCACTCTCCTTGATGACTTTTCTTTCAGGGAGTTAGTTCCATGGAAAGATTTTGTTACCCATCCTTTTTGACATGTGTTACTTTTTAGGTAATACACTGAAAGCTAAACTTCACTAGAATAAAGCCAAAATTAGATTATATAAATCCATGAGCATGAAATCTACTGACAACTCAGCTGAATGTATTCCTGCTTCACCTTGAAGTTATCCCCATCTGCTTCACTGTCACTGGGGCAGGGGGAGGGGAGAACATCGGAGAATTATTTAGAACAAAATGTCATTAGTAAAAGATCAGTTCTGTGTAAAATCCACCTTCAAAGGACTTTTAAAGACCCAACTCTGGACAAGTGATATCCCTGGGCATAGTAAATGCACTTGTAGGAGTATGTTAAAATCACTTTTATAGTTAAAACACCGAGAAAAATATGAAAAGGTGTATTAACTGTGCAAGGTAAGGATACAGTATAATATCTGTGGAAAGTATTCAAGTTTTCAGTAAAGTCATAAACCACAAGTTTTTAGCACAAGTTTTGCTTTGTTTGTTTTCTGCCTCCTCTCCACCAAACAAAGTCTTAATTTCTGGGTTTTCTAGGGGATCTTTTTGTTGTTCTGTTGTTTTGTTTTGTTGTCTCATGAAGCTAAATCCTCTAAGGAGACGTTTGGATTATAACAAGAATAGAGTAATGATGCCCTGCACTTGAGAGGTGGAAGGGTATGGCTGTTGCATCAGAGAGACCCAAGTTTATGTTCTATGATCCTGGGCATATCACTTAAACCAGTAATTGCACATCTGTAAAATGGGGGTCATAAAGACTCCCTTGAGGTTGTTGTAAGCATTCACTGGGATAACACATGAGAATGACTGCCATCTAGAAGATTTTCAGTACATCTTTTCTTCATGGCTCCTAAAGCCCACTGAAGTATATGTAGGCAGCTAGTCCTGGTCTCTTTGCCTTGTACCAATAAGTGTTTGATTATATTGCACTCATAATGAAGAAGATGCCTAATGAAACCTCCTATCAAAGCAAATGGTAACGACTTGATTCCAACACTGCCAGTAGAGCTTTCCATCCGAGAAACAGGGGTATTTGGTGTTAATAAGTTAAATTTCAGAAACTAATGAACTCTTCTAATTGAATTCATCTTTGTTAATTAATAAGGTTCTAGTAAATTGGTTGCTTTCTTGTGTAATGCTCTGCAAAAGAGCGTTAAGACCTAATGATTATAAGTTCACTAGTTCTACCCTTTCTTTCCTATAGAGTGGTAGTGTCCAAAGTAGTATCTAATAGTTTTCTTTGTCTTGAAATATTTTTTAAACTCTTGACATTATTGACTTGAGAATGAATGTAGGGGGAAAAAAAACAACACCACGGACTGAAGATTCTATGCTGTCTGGCTAGTTTGCATTAAGAGTTTGTTTAGGAGAAACTTGGGAAATCATTCTAGTAACTATTATTGCAGTGTCTGCAGCATAAGGGTAATGTTGGTTTTATTTGCCAGATTTTGCCAAGACAACACCCAGGAAGTTTTAGTTTGAGACATGAAACATTATAAATTTTTTACTTTGGCAACAGGAGATACTTTAGATATCTAAACTTAGGTAATGTGGTAATTCTCAAATTTGAAAGTGAGGTCAAAGTGATGATTACTCAGAGGACCATTCACATTCTGTGGACCAGGCTTAGATGAGAAGCACGTTTTCTGGAAAACTGTTCTAGATGCCCAGCTTCTTCTATACTGTTTGTTTCTGGAGGGCCACATCTATGAAGGACTGACACATTTTACTCACTTCTTTAACAGAGAGAATTCCCTAAGTTTTTCACATTCCGAGCAAGGGATAAGGTAAGGACTGATTGCTAGAATCCTACCCTTTGAATTTTTTTTTCCTGTTTTCTTATCTTTCCCATTCTTTCTCTGATTGAACTTGTGTTTCTCTTTGTTTACATGTGTTTTAGAACTAAAGCACACTCCCTTCAGAAAGAGTTTGATTTAGGAAACAATCAAATGTGTTGAGCTACCCAAAGAAAACAATAACTTTCAAAATCATCCCTATCCTTCAAAACAATCCTAATGATGTGATATTAAACAATATTGCATTATAGAATTATTCTTGTCACAACTTATGTTCAACTCTAATTCCCATGCATTTGTTTTTCAATTTTAAAGTATAGTAGTTCATACTATTGGTTTCTTCTTGTTACCAGCTTATATTTTTGGTGCTGGCTCACTCTTCACTCAGTTGACATGTACTCTGGAAAAACAATTTAGTTTCAAGCAAACATACAGTAAATGTACTAATAAAACTTTTGAAAAAGATGCATAATTATATATCTGTGGATATATTATGTTCCAAAGCCAAATACCTTTTTTGAAAAATGATGTTTATTTATTGAGCATTTACTGTGTTCTTTGTAGTGTGTCATAAATGGTAAGATTTAAGTCCTGTCCTTTAGCATTTTAGACTTTTTGGGTAAACCTAAAACATCAGCATGTGAATAAATGTTAATGTGAAGCAGTTTGTAGTTAAGGGTAAAAAATGAGTTATAACATTAAATGCCATAGGAGTTCCAAGGGAATTGAAATTTTTTGCTTGTTTGTAACTTTTTGTTTGTTCATTTTTGGTTCTTTAGTACCTGGGAGTGAACATACAAGTCCTTAACCACTGAGCCACATCTTCAGCTTTTTATTTTTTATTTTGAGACAAGGTCTCATTAAGTTGCTTAGGGCCTTGCTATGTTGCTGAGGCTGGCCATGAGTTTTCAGTCCTTCTACCTCAGGCTCTCAAGTTGCTGGGATTATATACATGACCAACATGCCCAGTGTCTTTGTTTTTAATGGGGAGCATCACCACTTGTAAAAGCATATATGTTGAAAAGTTAAGTGCATGGGTACCTTAGTGCCTAATCTTACATAAGCTATAGCAGTAGCCTTAGCAATATCTTATATGTAGCTCATTTTCTTTTGCTTATTAGTGCATCATACCTTCATTGCTATTTTCAAGCATCTCTTTTACCTATGTAATCATAATCTTATAACTACCTCCTGTGAGCTATTTTTTGTCTGATTCTTGTGATCAGTTTGAGGAGGACCGAATCTATCGTCACCTGGAACCTGCTCTAGCTTTCCAGTTAGAGCTGAACCGGATGAGAAATTTTGACCTCACTGCCATTCCATGTGCTAACCACAAGATGCACCTGTATCTTGGGGCAGCTAAGGTAGAAGTTGGCACAGAAGTGACAGATTACAGGTTCTTTGTTCGTGCAATCATCAGACATTCCGATCTGGTCACCAAGGTAGGTGCTGTACTTCAATGGGAAGTTATCCCTGAGGGAAGGGGTAGAGAAATAAGAAAGGTTCAAAATCATGTTTTCATTGTTTGAATCAGGCTCTTGTTCTATTTCCTTTGACTCTCCAATAACCAGCAGGTGTCTGAGAGTCATTTCGTTCACAAAAGTAAATATTACAAATAATAAAGGCTTATTTTTATTTAATCTGATTTTCTTGGTAATGGAAACATGATAGCACTCACTTGAGAAAAAGAAAAGTGTGCTAAGAGAAAAATCAAAGGGAGAGTTGAGTGATAATAGAGAAGAAGGAGAAGAGTTAGGAAAGAAGTAATCCCGCCATAAACCTGTCTAGCAGGATGGGTAGTGTCTATATATAGCAAGGACTTCCTGGTGTGTAGTTATTATTGTATTGCATAGCCATGAGTTTTCTTCAGCTTCTCATTTCTAAGCAGATTTCTGTTCTAAACAATTTGTTTGACATGTATGAATTATAATCCTGTTGGTGTTACAGCTCTGGGGATACCCAGCATTTCCACGTGTTGGAAGGAAACGATACACTAAGAGGCAAGAGAAAGGGCTAGCAAGCACTCTGTATGTGGCCTTTGCATGCCCCTGCTGCCTGTGATCACTAGATGGACTCTAGGGAGAAAAACAAATAATGTCTTCACCTGGTGCCTTATGATTTATGACATACTGCTGTTAAGTAGTTATAATAGCCATTTATTTATTGTTTCTTTGAAAAAACATTAATGATGGTGATTTTCTTCCTGTATAGGAAGCTTCTTTTGAGTATCTACAAAATGAAGGGGAGCGTCTGCTCCTGGAAGCCATGGATGAGTTGGAAGTTGCTTTTAACAATACAAATGTTCGCACAGACTGTAACCACATCTTCCTCAACTTTGTGCCCACAGTCATCATGGACCCGTCAAAGGTACATTTCTCATGGCTTCTCTGCCAGGACTCAGAGCATAAGCAAAAAGATTCATCCATATGTATCTTCCTTGGACTTGGAAACAGGTGTTCTTGTCCAATAGTTTGAGCCTTTTAAGTTTACACAGTACTTGAGAGACTAAGTTTCCAAGACAGTGGCAAATTTTTGCTATAGGCATTAAGAAAACCCTCGGTATTGAAGGTGGCATGGTGTTTGCTTGCTGATCATTTATAAAAGTATGAAAATTCTTTTCCTCCATTAGGACAAGTTTTATATTTTCCGTGATAGTAGTTCTATTTTATAGTATCTTCTAGAATTTCTCATGTGAAATAATTTTGCTATTATTAGACATTTAGTACACTGTTTCTGTGTTTTAACATACTTACCTAGTGGCCTTACCAGGATAAGACACCTTCCCAAAATAGCTAACCTATTTCTCTTTAGTAGTTTACCACAGGAGAATTTGGCTGATAAGGAATATCACATGCCGGGGCTGGGGCTGTAGCTCAGTGGTAGAGTGCTTGTATCACACATGAGAGGCACTGGGTTCGATCCTCAGTACACTTAAAAATAAATAAATAAAGATATTGTGTCCCTAATAAAAAAAAAAAAGAAAGAAATTTCACATGTATTATATATATTATGTCTAGTTTCTTCCCTGAGGCTCTATTCTAAAATACATTCAATATAATTTAAGGAAAGAAAACAAGACAGTCCTGTACTTGACCTTTTTATCCTAGGTGTGTAAGACAGACTGCTCTCTATTTTGCTCCCTCTGACTCTGTATGAGACTGAAATTTGAATAGGATATCCAAGTATCTCCTTTCTCAAGGTCAATTATAGGCATAGACTTTTGCTTTTTTTACCTTTATTTTATTTGTTTATTTTTATGTGGTGCCAGGGATGCAACCCAATGCCTCATGCATATTAAGTGCTTTACCACTGAACCACAACCCCAGCCGAACTTTTGATTTTGAACTTATTATCTAAGAACTGAGAAACAGTTCTGTACTTTTTTTTCTTGAAAACTCGAAGCTAACAATGGGTTATTATTTTCTGTTAGGAAAGCCAAGGATAGGGCTCAAACCTCATCATGTAGTTTAAGCAGAATTTCTCCTAGGCCAGGCATGGTGGCACATGCCTAAAAATCCCAGGAGCTCTGGAGCCTGAGGCAAGAAGTTTGCGAGTTCAAAGCTAGTCTCAGCCATTTAGTGAGGCCATAAGCAACTTAGTAAGACCCTGTCTAAAAATAAAAAAGGGCTGGAGATGTGGCTCAGTGGTTCAGTGCCCCATGGTGTATGTGTGTGTATACACACACACACACACACACACACCCTCCCACTGGGGAGATTGAACCCATGGGGCACTTAGCCAGTGTGTGTGGGGGAATATATATATATATATATATATATATATATATGTGTGTGTGTATATATATATATATATATATAATTATTATTATTTCTCCTAATATATGTATATTTATGTATTCCTCTAATATATGTATATATTTGCCCTAAGTATTTTGGGACTGATGAAGCCAGAATGCTAAAACATGACCTGGATACTGTGTAACTATATATATTTTTAGATTTTGCTTGACTTTTCTCAATGAATTTTTAATATTTACTTTTCAGCCTCTAACTCTTAACACCCATATGCCCCAGCTCTGCTTTTCTAATCAGATAGCTGTCAATTTTTTGTACATAGAGATTGTTGGCTTTTGTTCCCTAAAGAAAATAATGGATAAATATCTCTTGGTTAGCAAACAAATGTGGGGATGAGAAGTTAACTTCTTAAAATCTATTTTGAGTTAAAATTCTGTGTTAGAGAAATAAGCTGTAGGGTAGCACATACTACCTAAGTGTACTACAAGAGAAGGGAGATATGAGATAATGTTGAGCTGTTCTAGGATGTTGATAAAGCATTTTAGAAAGATAATTAAGAAAAGATTAAATTTGAGTAGTCTGGCCTAGCTGCTTGCTAGGAAAGAGCCTATTGCCTATTGGAAACAAAAGTTTTGCGTTAGCATGTCAATAACAAAATTGCCTTTAAGTCCATTCAGTTAAAATAACTCTTGTAACTCTGAAAACTAAGTGTTAAGCTGCCTTGGTTTAAAGTTTAGAAAAACTAAGAAACATTTGCCCCTTCTCCTTAAATCCCAGTTGGACTTGACAGTGACCAAACTTCAGAGCTCTAATGTTTAGGAGAGAACATTCTAGCACCACCTACAAATTGCCTTTCTTTAATTTCTGCAATTTAGCAAGAGACATATATTATAAAGTTTAATAAAAGTGTATGGAAAAAAGCTCATGGTGGTAATTGCTATGTTGATTTAAGGTCCTGTAAGTGCAATGAAACATAGTTACCATGCATATAAATGCTACTTAATAGCTATTTAACTAGGGATTTTATTCTTATTTGGGGCTTTCTCTTAAATCCTGTAGCTTTTAATTTTAGATATTGCAGATCTTAGATATAGAGTACAAATATAATTGGGAAAGGGGAAGAAGTTATACTGATTTGGATGGCGTGAGTTAGAGAAAACCGCTCTCATCCCAGACCAGCATGAAATTGTCCCTGTCTTGTTCTAAGCAAGAATAGTTTTAGGGAGAAACTATCTGCCCACTTTGTGTAACGAATGTATATGGTGTACAGATCTCCATAAAACAGCATCTTTTTTCCATTCCTCCTTTCCCAAAGACGGACAGACCTGAAACAGGTTCTTAGTTACAAGGTATTTAAGTTTTGTACTTGGTGATGTATCTATGTCAGATTGAGGAATCTGTGCGGAGCATGGTAATGCGCTATGGAAGTCGGCTGTGGAAATTGCGCGTCCTCCAGGCAGAACTGAAAATCAACATTCGCCTGACACCAACTGGAAAAGCAATTCCCATCCGCCTCTTCCTGACAAACGAATCTGGCTATTACTTGGACATCAGCCTATACAAGGAAGTGACTGACTCCAGGACAGCACAGGTACAGTAGTCAAGCAGGCTTCTCTGAGTTTTGATTTGGTCCTACAAATGAGCCACTTGTTCTTGTTATAGAAGACTCAAGCTCACAAACCCCATTGGTTTATCAATGGAGTTATTCTCTTTAGCTTAACTGGTTGTGCAATTTGGAAAATATTTGCCTTATAAGAAGTGCCCCTGTTCTCAGTCAAGGATATTATAAAGCCCTCAACCCTTTGTCACATATTGGTATTTAGCACAAATATGCCAAGTGAACCTGACTCCAGGCATAATTCTTCAGTTTCGAGCTCTGTTTTTTTAAAGGGCTCTTAAGCTACTTTAGCAATCTAGTCTTCTCTGGTCTGATTTGAACTTCCTGTTTCCTATGTAGTTAGACCACTTATTGACAACTGAGGAAAGGAGAATTGTGAGAATGTCACCCACTTCTCCTATCTTATAGAAGAAAAATTTCAAGTTAGTAAAATAACATGAACAGTATTAAGTATTAACTTTATTTGTCCATTATATTATTCCGCTTACACACACACACACACACACACACACACACACACACACATTCTTTCCTTCAAGAGTTCAGGGTGTTATATATCTATATAGGAACAAAGTATCAAACTTTAAACCAATTTTTTTCAGATTGAAAATGCAGAAGTGGAATGTAATGCAGACTGATTATGTGGTAACAAAGAATTCACTTGTAATTTGTTTGAACTCCTTAGTTTCTAAATATTTGGGCCATTTTCTATGATATTGGGTGTAGGTAGCTTCACTATTGCTCACATCTTCTTAAGAACTAGGACATTATTTTTAGGACTTTGGCCTGAACTTGGGAAGTAGATTTCTTCTAATAAGAGGATGAACTTGCTACAGAATATATAAACAGGGCTTTAGTCTGTTCTCTGTATTTGGGTGCTTGGAAGAGATTATGTTTTTATCTATGTCCTTTTCAAACTGGGAATAGAGGTAGGAAAAGACATTTTTTGCCAGTCTTTTCAAGATGCATTTTTAAAATCTCAGTTTGGACAATTTTTATAGTGACCTTTCATGTTGTTCTTTGATTCCCAGTTAGATGACCAGAGAAATCTATCCTGTGAGAAGTGAGCAGTTAAAACAGTGCACAAGAGCACAAGGGGTGAGCAAGAGAAAGAGTATTCAGTGATTTTTGCTGCATTTGATGTTTTTCAGGACAACCTTAAGGACATTTTCAGTCAAAGCTTTCCATGGAGAGGGATATTTTTAATTAACTTCTACAGTGGCTTTGAGGCAGGCCTATTCTTATGAAGAATAAGATGGCCACTTGAGATTTTAATGTTTTGATAAATATGTTTGTTCTTCATAACTACTTTTTTCCCCTTTATTTTACTAGAAAGCTTTTAGATTTCCCTTAAGCTGGTTAGTGGCAACACAGGATCATGAAAGGTACTGATGTCTTCAGTCAGGGCATGGTGTTATATCAGGCACAAAGTAAGCACTTGCTAGGCATCTGAAAGAATGAATTGACTCCCTCAGCTTGAGAGGAGAGCCCTTTTATCAGGGGCCCTGCATATTTAAGAAGCCCTGAAGAAAGAGGTCTTTATCAGGTTCTTCAGTTGAAAGTTCAAGAACTACTATGTCATTGGTACCAGTTTGTGAGCCCAACGCTGGAGGTAGTAACTGACAGAAGGAGCAGCCTTCACCCAGTTCCAGTGCTCCCAAGTGCCTAGTTGGTGCTTATTGCCAAACCTTTTTCCTTTCCTTTTGTATCACTGGGGCTTGAACCCAGAGCCTCACACATGCTAGGTAAATACTCTACCTACTACACTACATCCTAGCCCCTTTTTTATTCTTACTAAATTGCCCAAGTTGAAACTGTACATGGTGGTACATGCCTATAATCCCAGCAGCTCTGGAAACTGAGGCAGGAGGATTGCAAATTTGAGGCCAGCCTCAGTAATTTACTAAGGCCCTAAGCAACTCAGCAAGAGTCTGTCTCAAAATAAAAAATAAAAAGGGCTGGGGTGTGGTTCAGTAGTTAAGTGTCCCTGGGTTCAATCCCTGGCACCTAAATAGATAAATACAAAAATAAATGGATAGATAGATAGATAGATAGATAGATAAACTAGCTATTCCAGGTTGGTCTTGAACTTGCAATCCTCCTGCCTCGGCCTCTTGTAGCTGGGATTACTGATTTTTTTTGGGGGGGAAGGGATACCAGGGATTGAACCCAGTGGTGCTTAACCAGTGAGCCACATCCCCAGACTTTTATTTATATTTTATTTAGTGACAGGGTCTCACTGAGTTGCTTTAGGACCTTGCTAATTTGATGAGGCTGGCTTTGAACTTGTGATCCTCCTATCTCAGGCCCCCGGGCCACTGGATTACAGTTGTGCGCCACTGCATCTGGCCACTGATTTTTTTACCTTTCAATTTTTGTTTCTCTCTCTTTTTTATTTGCAGTACTGGGGATCGAAATCAAAGGCTGAGGTACATCCCCAGGCCATGCCTCCACCCAACACCCCGCCCTGTGCCCAGCCCTTTTCTGGTTAATTTTATTTTACAACAGGGTTTTACTTAAAACTGTGTTCATTCTGCTTCACCTCCCAAGTTGCTGGGTTTACAGGCATTCACTACCACACCCAGCTAAGAGAAGCCCATTGATGCCCTCTGGTGAAAGATGTATTTTATGTAAAATGTATACATATTTTTGTGAACTTGTAAAACATACTCTTTACCAAGTTTTAATTACCGGGTTCATTATAGTAAAAAATGAAACTAGCATAAGTAGCTGGTCATTCAGAGTCTTCCATTATTGTCCATTATGATCATCCTCTGGCCATAGCACATCATTTACTCATTTTTCCATTAAGAAGTAAGGCTGACTGACTTGAGTTTCATTTTGTTTCACTTCTCTTGTATAGTCTTTGTGGTACAGGTTGTAATGAATAATGATGCCATGTAGTCATAATAGGGAAAAGAGATTTGGGTAATCCATTGCATAAGTGAATTGATTCCTAATGTGTTGTATAAGAGAAGAAATAACATTTTGAAACCACCTTATTGAGGTATAATTTACATATAATGTGACAGACTCATTTTTTATGTACAATTCAGTTCATTCCAATAGTTGTATACACTTGCATGATGCCATCACAGTCATTATAGAGACCATTTCCTTATCTCACAGAGTTCTCTAATTATCCTTTGCAGTCAAAGGTAGAGTACGAACTGCAGCCTTAGGTAACCAATGATCTGCTTTCCATTATTATAGATTCGTTTTGCCTGTCTTAGAATTTCATATAAATGAAATCAGACAAAATGTGCTATTTTGTGTCTGGATTCTTGTGCTCAGCATAATGTTTTTGAGATTCATTGGTGTTACCTGGATTATATGCATGTTCCTTTTCATTGCTGAGTAGTATTCCATTTTGTGGATCTACAAAGAATTTTTTTTTTATCTATTCACTGTGGAAGCACATATGAAGTTTTATTTCCCAATTATAAAAGGATGAAATGCACTTCTAGCAATAAAGCTGCTATGAACATTAATTTATAAATTTTTGTGTAACTTTCTCTTAGGTAAATATGTGAGTATAATTGCTATTCATAGTAAGTTTAACAGTATAAGAAACTGACAAACTGCCAAAGTGGTTTTACCATTTTAAATTTGTAGCAGTAGCTTTCTCTAGCTCCCTTCCTCAGTGCAAAGTTCTGTTGCTTACCTATGGCCAATCTAACTTTATCCCAGAACATGGAAAAAGCTGAGTCTCAAATCCTAAGGTCTCTCTTAATAGACAAGAAATTTAGTTACAAAAATTCCTTTTTCTTATTTTGATTTGACTGACTGCCTCTGAATCTAGTCTCATACTGTATTCTTGCCTTACTTAAGTTTGAATCTCTTAAAATTTTACTATTTCTACTCTTAAATTCCTAAGACATTATTAATTCTTTTTCTCACATGGTGACTTTTCCCATCAATTTGTGGAAAAGGACTGGGAGCTTGTCTGAGAGCCTTTAAGCACCCTGAGACAAGTTTTGCCCAAAACAGGACCTAATGGACAAGTCAGCAGAACATTCCTGTTCCTCTAGAATCATTATCCCTAGGGTTTTAGAAAGTACTTAATTCCATTCCTATGCTTGTATATCAGGTCCACAAATCTATTCATTAGTAGACTTGTGCTCTTCCTTAAGGCCCCGATGCATATGTGGGTGTATACATACCCTTTCATCTCAGTCTCCATTGGTATTCATTGGATTGGGAATCTGTATTATGTACAAATTCATACATAAAGTGCCTAGTTCAGTGTTATACAATCTATGAGCACTCAATAAATATTAATTGAATTGAAATAATGACATCCCTTATAAATATTCATAAGCAAATAAAACTTGCTAAATATAGAGTATGGGGTACTCTTCTAGAAATATTTGAGTTAAAATGATTAAAAACTGCTGTGGTGGTTTCATTATGTGACAATACAGGTATTGTAAAAGTTACTAGTTATAGACAGTATACTGGGGAGAAATATTTTTTATGTATATATATATAGTGTTATTTTATTATATGGGCTAATAAGAATTAACTATCTTGGGGTTGGGGATGTGGCTCAAGCGGTAGTGCGCTCACCTGGCATGCATGCGGCCCGGGTTCGATCCTCAGCACCACATACAAACAAAGATGTTGTGTCTGCCGAAAAACTAAAAAAAAAAAAATAAATAAATATTAAAAAAAAAAAGATGCTTCTAAAAAAAAAAAAGAATTAACTATCTAGATGGGTGAAATCCACTTCTGGCAGAAATCTTTGAAGCTTTTGTGTGGCCAATAGTACTTCTGAAGCACCTTCTAATCAAATGGACTAAAGTACAATGAATTGGTAGAACCTTGATCTGGCTTAATAATAAGAATTATCTTCAGTGCATAGCTGCTTTTCAACTTAAATACTAGAATTGCTCAGACTACTTACTAATTACTTCATTTCTGAGCATATGGGATTCAAATCACTTCAGAAAGCAAGCTTCATCAGTCTGTCTCTGAGATGTGAAATTTATGCTGTGTTTTCTTATTGATTTCAAATAATCCAAAAACAAGAGTAGTAGCCTATTATATATTAACTTTTTTGGAGTTAGTTAACCTGTAGAGAAGTGGGAATACCAAGTACCCAATGTTAAGAGACATGTCTCACCAAAAATGTTTTTCAAGAAATAATATTTGTGGGGAAAAAACCCTCTAGGCAGCTATTTGATTTCTTTTTTTCTTTTCCCTCTGTCTTTTAACCTGCAATGCCATTCTGTTTTTTCTTGCAGATCATGTTTCAGGCATATGGAGACAAACAGGGACCACTGCATGGAATGTTAATCAATACTCCATATGTGACCAAAGACCTGCTTCAGTCAAAGAGGTTTCAGGCTCAGTCCTTAGGAACAACATATATTTATGATATTCCAGAGATGTTTCGGCAGGTAATGGTGGCTAAAGGGGTGGGGTTATGACATGTTCCAAAAGGCAAGGTTTTCCTGAATTTCCATCAGATGCAACTTTGACTGGAAAAGAACACTCTCAAAGAGCAGGAAATATCTTGACACTTCTCATTTCTATCTCATTTGAAATTCAGTGACTGCCAACTCAGATTTTGGATGATTCTTTATGAATTAACAGGAAGAATGATGTGAATAGAAGTCTCTCTTGGATAGAAGAGAGTGAACCAAGACCACAGGACTGTGATGATAGTTTACAGTGACCTGTGTGAGAAGTTACATATGTATTTCCTAAGTCTGTGTTCAAATTAGGGATATTAAAAAAGAGGTATGGAACTCTAGTTCTCATTTTCCCATTTTCCAGGATAACTCAGGTCCCTAGTTGATAGCCTAAGCTAATATGATGAGAATCAATATAGATAGCATAGACAAGTGGATATAGAGTTCATGGTACACAGTTTATAAGTTCTTTTGTGGGAGATTTATTATAGCTGAATAAAAACTAGCATGAGAAAATATGACATTATGAATTTCATCCTCTATATGAAAATAAATTCCCTTGATCTGTATGGTGAATCACGTCTATGCTGCAGATTTTTCTTCCATCAATAGAAGGCAAGAAAAGTATATCACCAGCAGAAAATGCAACAGATAAAGAATAAGGTTTCAAAAGAATACTGAATTTGTCTTTAAAAAAAAAATTCTATGAATATAGGATTTTTCCAAGTCTCCTAGTCAATACTACCAGTATCACCACATTTGAGTTTTAACAAAGTAATATATGTAGACTTGGTAAATAGTTTGTCTATAATTCCTGTATTTTTCACAAATACAAGAGATTACCTTTATGCAACCATTTGTGTACAAGCCCTATCTCTTGAAACATAGCTACCTTCGCTCATTATTTTCCTTTTGTAGCATTGTTAGCCTGAAAGCTGAGTGTTGGTTCTGTTTCCCAACATCAGTGCTATAAATAGAAATCTTATTCTGTGTAATTTTTCCTATATGATAGACATCAGCATAATGATTAGGACATGTAGGTGTATATGAGTCATTTGGGCCTTAGTTATTGCTTTGAAGCAAGCAAAGAAAGAACTAACCTAGTTCTCACTTCATAAAGGATTTGTTTTATTTGTATAGGAAGATGGAAATGAAAATCATAATTGTTTTTAAAGGGATAATTGTGTTTTTTCTCAAATTTGAGCACTGTTGATCTGTACACTTACAAAAAACCATGCATGTCTTAGTGAGCTAATTCTTGTGTAGGGACCTGTAGCTATGAAAAATATTATAAAGAGGTTTCTACTGAACCTCTAGTGGAAACCTTACTCTGACTTCCCTGGATTTTGTTCGTATTAGCTGAGCATCATGTCCTGCTTTCATGGATATTCTTCTATTATCAGGTTTCTCTAGGATTCTTCCCCCACCTTTTTTTAAAGGTAGCAATGCAACTTAGTTTTTATTTTAATTTTCCTGGGTAGTGTCAGGTCTTTTATGTATATTATTGCTTTACTACTGATTTAGATTTGCTCAATAGTTTGAATTTGTTGAAAAGTTCCTGACTTTTGGCATGTAAAAAGTATTATGTAAAAAACAATTATATAAATCTATATTGACTGAGAATGGGAGCTGGAAGGTTTAGTCTGATGTTTAGAGTCTCTGCAAAACACTTGGAAAAGAAAATGAAACCAGATTGATGACATCTTAATAATTATTTTTATCCATATTGAAAGGTTAATGTTATTATTGTCAAACTTGTCTCCTCTACCAGTCCCTGATCAAACTCTGGGAGTCCATGTCCACTCAAGCATTCCTCCCATCACCTCCTCTGCCTTCTGACATGCTGACGTATACTGAACTGGTGTTGGATGATCAAGGTCAGCTGGTCCACATGAACAGGCTTCCAGGAGGAAATGAGGCAAGTAGTTGAAACCTTCTCTCGTTTTCTATATCTGTGCCCACTAGTACCAGCTTTCCATGGGAGTGATCATTATATGGTATTAAGATCCAACTGGTGTAGGCAACCTAGTTGTCCTGGTACGGTTTTTAGCGAGAGAACACTAGATAGATGTCAAGGAATTATTAAATTATTGGGTATGATAACATTATTACAATTTTGCTTTTTTAAAAAGAGTATTACTTCCTGCTAGACATACATGCTAAAATATTTACCAGTGAAGTGATCTGATGTCCAGGATTTGATTTAAAATGAAGAGAGATGCAGGTGGGAGTATAGATGAAATAAGATTGGTCACGAGTTGATAATTGAAATTAGGTGATAGGTACATAAAAAGAGATTACTTTCCCTTTATATGTATTTGTATTTTGAGTTTGTTTTGTAACAAAAACATTTAAATATTGTTTTGCCTTATTTTTTACTTATTTGCATAATAACTATGCATTTTTTCCATGCTCAGCTTATTTGGTCTGGTGCTGTTATGAGCATAACGAATGTGTTCTTCTTAAAGGGGCTTGGTCAGAACCAGGGATTTAAACGTAAAAGAAACATAGAACCCATTTATTGATAGTTAATCTAAGATGTGTTTTCTAGCCTTGGCTTCCTTTCTTGTATAGTGACATTTTAATAATGATGTAAAGTCATATTCTGCCTTATACCTTTATGCCTTTCTCTATGTGTTGATATTCCTCCAGTTTTAATGATGCTTCTAAAGCACAGTTGTAGCAATTATAAAAATAGTAACAAACATAAAAATGGAGGTATTTTTATTTCAGCTTTAGATATAATTCATAGATAAGTTTCATTCCTTAGAAAGAGTACACTTTACCTGGGTGTCTGCCATAGACAGACTGGGTAGACCACTGGAGAAAATATGCAGACCTTTTTTCCATTTTATTCAGAATCTTTAAAAATTTTTTGCCCTCTATTTACGAAGTGTTTGATCTTTCAGTAGTACACTAGGAACAGCCAAGATCAGATGATTTAGTGTTAAGCATTGGACCAGATGCAGAATATTAGGCTTTTAGGAGTTCTACTGATCTAGTACCTCGACAGATAGCAAAGGCAAGAGGATGGGGAGAGAGGATGCATAGAATTTTGATAAGAATAGATATATACTCATCAACACACAAAGTTGAAACAGAGATTTGTGCCACTATGTGTAGCATCTGCCCAGTGAGCCTTTCAGCAGCAAAGAAAAGCTTCATTGTGCCAGACGTAAATTCCGATTCACTGAATCACTGTTCAGGAATGGAAGGCACCCTTGTGAACATGGGGCTGAAAGCAAAACGGTTTTAACTAATGTAATTAAAACACAAAATGAGATTTTTGGCCACGTGAAAGCTAGCTGCAGTGCTATGTGAAACCTCTTGCCATGATCTTTCTCTCCTGCTTTCTCTCTGCTCTCATTCTGTGTTTGAGCGAATGGAGACTGGGGGAATAGTGAAGTCCCAGAGGGACAGAGCTCTGTTCTTGCTGAAATTACAAGCACAGAGCTGCCTGGGCATGAACATGTAGTGTTTACTCTGCCAGTATGAATACAAATAGTCTTATTATACGGGACTCTGTACCCAAAGACCACACACACACACCCACACATACACACACACACACACACACACACACACGAATAAAAAAAATTAAAGTTTTTTTTTTAACCCTTTTAAGACCTAACAAACCTTGATGTTAAAGGGCTGCCTATGCCTTAAACAGCTACATGGTACTATGGCTGTAAGTATTAATTTAGTATAGCCATCACTTGCTTTCCTTTGCCCAGTGCTTTAATATTGTTTGTTCAAATGTTGTTTTGCTTTTTTTTTTTGGTCGGCTCTCACTTTCTTCTTATTTTATACTTTCTCTCCTTAGTTGCCTATTTTCTTTGTTCTCTTTTCCTTTTCTTCAAATGATTGAATAGGATTGAGGCTGAGTATTAGCTTGCTGTTTCTGAGCCTTTGAGCTCAGGAGGAGTAAGACTGGTGTTCTTTTGTAAGCAGTTAGTGACTAATGCCCAGGATGGCTGGTGAAGTCAATGGCCTTAGCTAGATTATAGGGCACTGCACGATAGGAATGAGGTTAGGGTATTAGTATCAGACTCTGCTACCAATAGCTTGAGCATACAATGGAGCTTGTCCACTGAGAGACTGACCAATATAAGGATGGAGTTTCAGCAGTCAGAACTCTGAGGGACAGCTGTGCCTAAGAAATGACGAGGTGTCAATAGGATGTATTTCCTCATACTGAGCCCAGTTTTATCAAGGCACGTTGACTTTCAGCCATTGCAGTTTAATTTTCTTTGGCCAAAGAGACAAGTTTGTCATGAGTCTGGCACTCTACATATTACCCCAAGAATGATGTGAGGGGAACGAAAAGAGCTCATGCTGATGAGATTTGGAGCAAATCTGTCCTGTCCCAAAGAGAAAGGGCATCTGAACAGAGCCTTGAGAAATAGTTTTATTAAAAAAGGAATAAAAAATTGACCTGTTAATGTTCTGAGAGCCAAGGCTCAATGTAAATGCATTGATGCTACATAGACATTAAATCATGATAATGTGGTGTTCTCCAAAGGTGATGGCTCTACCAGGTCATCACTGTGGGTGGTATTGTATTACCTTGAAGGATGGGAGTTTCTGAGTTTAAAAGCTAGTGCATGGATATAAGAAATAAGGGTAAAACAAGAGATTCTTGCAGAGTTTCTCCATGTATTGAAATGCTTTCCCCCACAACCAAAGGCAGAAACCTGCACTTATTAGACTGTCGGCTATGTTGGTGGCCTGTCTTTCTTCCCTATTTTTTGTTCCAGGGCAGTAAATAGGTGAAATGGTGATGGGACCAGGATTTGGACCAATTCAGTTCCATTTAGTTTTAGGTAACTTGTTTGCCATTTGAGGAAGAATATTGGCTATTTCAGCAGAGATGTGACCTGCATTTTGAACATTGGAGCCTGTGTTAGAAGCAGGAGAAAGAGAGCTTTTCCGATCTCATGTTAGCTTTCTTTATATTTTCCTAGTACTCCTTTCCCCATAAAGTAAGATGTGACTAAAGTAATGCCGCCTAATGCATGACAAAATACATAGGAGAACACATCTTTCTCATTGCCAGATTTGAATGGCATTACATTTAGTATGAATTTGGGATAGGAATTAAAAAAAAAAAAACTTCAACCAAATCTATTAAATTAGAGTTCTAAAGATGAATTGCCAGAATTTTCATAATAGTTAAAGAGGAAAATGTGACTGCAATGTAGACTAAACTGATTTTGTTTCTACCTGCTATTGATGTATAGTGATAGCACTATTTATAGATGAATGTGTGTTGTTGAGCCTGGATTCAGAAAAAAATGTAGCTATCCAACAATTCTACGTTACTGCTTCTCTATTTTGGAGGAATTGTTTTCATTTTCCTGCCAGTTTGCTAACCTGTTTTGATCATTTGGTGGAAGCTATAATTGTAGGTGGGAACATTTTGAGTAACAGTTCGCAATCCAGTGTAGCTGCTCTTCGCACTAAATCCTGTTATTAAAAAGCTCAGGCTGAGATCAAGCCAAGGGCTGTAACGGACTTGACAGAGAACAACTTAACTTTGCCTGGTGAGATAAAGAAAATTCTTTTTTGAGTTTGCATTCTTATTTATTCTGAAGTAAGTTATTAGCACTTTGTTATTTTATATTTGTGTAGCAGCTCTGTGAACTATATCAGGAATCTAAATCAGGCAATGATGAAAGATATGATAGAGATATGATAGAGTGGTAGATTTGATAGTATTTTAGTGCTTATAGAAATTAGGTCCCTGTTTTCCTTACCATTTCAGAACATGGGCTTTTTATCATTCCCTCCTGTCACTTCTGTCATAATGAAAAACTGAGATGAGAAAACGTAGTGTTTAGAAGCAGTTATAATAATTGGTACAGTATATATTTCCAAAAAAGGACTGGTAGTCAGAGATTGGAACTCTCATGTGGCATAAAAATTTTTTTCAGAAAATTTTTCTGGGAGGAAAGTATATTCCAAATTGAATGCAATTTGATGGTTCCCTCGGCATTACGTACTACCACACTTAAGAACTGTGGTGGCTCGGAGGCTTCATTTTTTCATCTGGGCACTAGGTGTCAGGGTTTTTCCTTCTCAGCAATTTAGCATTCAAACAAGCCTCTTGAATCGCTCTGTTTGGTGAAGCAAAGCCACTTGTGTCTTTCCTTTTCTTTCACTTGGCATGGTAGGCTTTTCCAAATGTTCCTACAGTATATAATTGCAGTTTTACCTCTTTAGTTGGAGATGTGTTGAACCAACATCAGGGCTTTAAACATTCTTTTAAGAAGAGGAATTAAAGTAAATTAAAGACTAGCTGCCATCGTGACTGTTGGTTTCAGTTCTGCTTTATTTTCTCGGGGATGAAATTGTGGAGATAGTAGGGATTAGGAATTCAGTTCTGGAGCTGGTCAACCCTACCAGTAACTATATTTAATTGTTGTTCAATTGTTCACAGTGTCTGGTACCATCGAAGCATCATGTCTCTTTATTTTTTGATTATAAGATATTTTAAACAATACAGAAAAATATAAAGAGATATGACAAATACCTCTACATCAGCGACCAGCTTGAACAAATCTTACTGTGCTTCTCACTTACATGTTGCTATAATCCTTTGAAATTTTTAATTGAGTGAAAAAAATTTAGAAATTGGGTAGGGAAAGGAAGTTGTTAAGCTTAAATAAGCCTAAAAGATTAGAAGAAATTAATTAGTAGATCTATTCTGATAGTTCTTAGCTTGGACCTCTTAACCCAAAGGACCTCTTATTTTAGAAAAACCACCATAACCCTCTGTCTTAATTCACTTGGTTGACATTTTCTATACTCTCAGAGGAATTGCATAGGTTATCCTGGACTCGGATCCTAGTGGAACCCATTATGGTCTAAAACTGCCTGGAGAGAACATGTAAATGCTTGTGGGTTTGAGCAAAGAAAGGGTTGACTATTGCTCATGAACATAGGACCAAATATTTTTCTGGCTGAACACTAGATTTTTGTACATTGTTTTACTCAGCTTAACCCCAAAATAGCTTCATAAATGTAAAGCTAATTTGGATGTGTTTTACTGGGCTTTTGTTTCATTCTTTTGAAATCAGTTTAACTTCTTGTGCTAGGTATGAAAATTAAGTCAGTGTCAATCTTTTCAGATATGTGTTAGAAAAGCAGCATATTTGAATTATAGTATGCTGAAGGTGAGCTCTGAAATAGATCTAAGAAAAGCAGGTCTAAAAAAGATGAGCACAATCTATGCACTGATCAGGGACCATCTAACAGCCACCAGTCTATCCTTGAAGACAGGAGGAAGTTTGTAAGTGCTTTGAGTTAGTTCCTCAGCAGAAAAGGGTCCCCTACCACTAGTTATACATAAACAGTCATAATTTGTGCTTGCCTTATTGTTCATTAAGGGCTTCAAAAAAACAATTTTGAATCTCTTTAGGCATAGCAAGATAGGAATTCTAAGTATAGAGAAAGATATGCAGTATTATGATGAGATTTTTTTTAAAGACATTATACTGTTTTTTTTAATTTTAGCCCCATTCTAAGTTAGTATATTTGATTAAAAGTAATTGTCTGAAGTTATCTTTCATTTGGATCCTTCATTAGAAAAAATTTGAGGCTAAAGAAAATATACAAACAAAAAAGGGTTAGGAATGTGGCTCAGTGGTAGAGTATCTGCCTAGCATGCAGGAGATGAAATTTTGAGGCTAATTTTGAAAAAATACGTCTTCCTACCATGGAATTGTTTCTCATGAAATTCTAACACTGTTCTTTTGGGATGCATATGGTCTTCTCAGACTTCTTTCTGAATGACTGTTATTACTGTTGGAGATTTCTCATCAGGTTGATTAGTTGGTTTTGACTCACTTCATTGTTAGCAACTAAGCTTCAGTGAACTTGATCAATTTTGAAAATCTGAAATTGTCCACTGGCTCACTAGAGTAGTCCTTGTGGAGGACTCCTATTTTTTTTTTTTTTTCCAAAAAACAAGTCCTAGAAATAACCCTTAAATAAAGAATGTACTTGCCAACATTTTCATACATGTCTTAAGCTTTAAGGTTTTACTGGAAAAGGATGTGACATAGTACCCTATGTCAAAAAACTTTACAGCTCTAAGTAGAAGCAATAATGAACATCAGGACAGCAATAGATGACACCAGAGGATGAGGTGTAGCGTGGAGCACCAGAGTTCAACATTCCTTCATATGACTAATGGGCAAGGCTCTAGAACTATGTAGGCCAACTTGGTTAATTTCCATATCAACAAATTAATCCTGTGTCTCATTTCTCAAATACCACTGGCTTCTGTGTGTATGTTTAAAAAAAAATAATAATAATTGGTATGCTTATTAAATTACTGGGTGTTCAGGAAAAATCATTATTTCAAAATTATTATTTCTAATCTTTGGTAATGTTGGCAAAAATTACCAGCAGAATAAATTCTTTTTTTGTTCTAAAAATTATACTTTTCTTACCCTCTTACCATATCTTAGAGGGGCTAAGTCTCTTCAGCCATTTTTTAATCACCCAAGCATGAAAAAAAGTTTTTTCGATGATTAAGGAAATTGTTTTGGGGGCTGGGATTGTGGCTTAGTGGTAGAGCGCTTGCCTAGCGCGGGTGGGACCCGGGTTTGATCCTCAGCACCACATAAAAATAAAGGTATTGTGTTGTGTTCATTTACACCTAAAATAAATAAATAAATAAATAAATATTTGAAAAGAAAAGAAAATTGTTTTGGGCTGGGGTTGTGGCTCAGTGGTAGAGGGCTTACCTAACATGTATGAGGCACTGGGTTCAATTCTCAGCACCGCATATGAATAAAGTTCATTGACAATTAAAAAAGAAGAAGAAGAAAATTGTTTTGAGCTCTTTTGTGTGATCATATAGCACTAGGTAATGGAACATGCTCTATCAGACAGATAGTGTAGTATACAAAGGTGTTGGTATTTTTTTCAACCTGGTTTTCACAAATAGAACACATGAAGTTAAATGTTACATTACCTTATGGCTTAAAAATTTATCTTTTAAAACCTATACAGTATTTTATGGTATTTCATTGTATGTTTTATTATGAGACTAACATGAGTTAAAATTTCTATGACAATTATTTTTTATAGTTTTTGTGAAAATTTAATATTCCATACAAAATACAAAAGGGGGAAAAAGTCACATTTTGTTCTGTAGCTAAAAAGGAACTCAAGTTCCAATTCCTTCTCTGTGGGTTTTAGTTTTCTCATTTTTATGTTGCAAATAATACCTAAATCCATTTCAGTTATGACATACTAGAATTTTTTTGTATTGCTGCCCCAGGGCTCTTTAGGGTGGTCATCTTCTTGGCATTAGCAGAATTAGAACAATAGCTACTGAAGGCTTTGCCAAAAATCACTCAAGTTTTAGACTTTTAGCATAGAAAATAACATTTCAGCCACAGTCTAACCTGTATTTAAATCTGTATGGAAAGACATTTGTTGCTACTGACAGAACTTACATTGTGGAGATAGAAGAAAGGCAACTGTGGCAATGATGTTCTCTTCCTGCCTTCTACAGCATTGCTAGAGTCCATGGATGCATCTTACACCCACAAAAAACAAAATCCGGTCATGTTTTGCCCCTTAGCTTTCCCTTCAAATTTCTTTGTTGAGCTTAACGTTGTTGTTTTATTTTATAGCAACTGAATCCTTGGAAAGTTCCTGTGGTGCTTGCGCATTCTATTCACACCGATAGTACAATTAATGTTGATGTCAATTTTGGTGTTAATTTTGGGTCATGATTAGTGTTGACACTTTGTGTCAGACTAATGGCATTTATGGGTACCACCAGAATAAATGTTAATATTATCATGTTTTTAGTGTCTGTTATAGTAATATTAAACCAAGGTCCTCCCAGGAGAAAAAATACATATATGGATAGATTGATAATGCCTTTCTGTATCGCTGGTGTTACTCAGCGAGAAAATGACATCTCAGGGCAGAATCCTAATCACTGTTTGGAGCATCAGAAATAATGATCACCTCTGATCGGAGGTTGTGAATAATTCATTTGGTTTGATTTTCACGTCCTGTCCAGTGATACTTTTCAAACCAAATGTGTTTCTACAGGAAAATAATGGTCCCACTTCTTATGGAAATACTGTGGCACAAATCATTTTACCCACATAAAAACAGTTAAATAAGACTGTTCTCTTCTGCTTGCTTTCTCCTCCTTCCTCCCACCTCCCTCACTTGAGTGTATTTATTCCAGGATTGGAATGTGGCCAGAGAAATATTTTCTTTCTCAGTACTTGTATAAGGAAAACAAATACTTATTTCTTCTAATCCTTAGTTTGATCACTGTAGCTTTTTTCTCTTCCCTTTTTCACTTTAAAACAATTAACTTAGCTTGATATCCCTTAAGAAACCTGTGAGTTGAAATGACCTGTTATGAAAATTTATCTGAAATAAAATATTTTAAAACTTATCCATGGCAATATTAATGCAAAGACAGTTTTCAGTAAGTACTTACTGAAAGGACCACTTGGATAGTCAGTTCTAACGAGAGAAAGTGATCAGGGAAGATTCTGGTGCTGCCAGTATCAAGAAACCCGAGTCTGAAACTCGGTAGATCACAAACCCATCCACTAGCTCAGACAGGCTACAGGTTGCCCTTTTGTTGCTTCCTTAGCTGGTCAGTCCTTATCCCTGAGTAGTGGAGTGTCATTTTTACCAGGTTTCATTTGAGTAGAAATGTGGGCAGGAAAGAGAAGACAGAAAAAACGGAATTCAATGAAGGGATTTCCCTTGGTTGTTATTCTTCAGTTACTATACAAGGCAGCTTGGGCTTAGGTGAAATCAATGAATGTCACATTCCTAATCACATTGTCACACTTGTGAAACTATACTTTTATAGTGATTGCAGAATTTTTGCAATATAAAATCTTCATTGTTTATATAACATAGACTCCTCTATGTAATTTGACTGAAAAACTTATGGTGTCCTAATTAGATGGAGGGGGAAGAAATATGCCTGTCTTTGAAGTAATACCAAATCCTCTGAAACAAAGCTATTCTTAGAATATTTTGAATATTCTGATCCTGAATGTTGTGATCCCACCCCTGCCCTTTTTTTCCCCTAAATCTAACAAGGGCCGGGGGGAGTATTTTTCAACCTAGTGTTCATCATCAGGCAGAAAGTGTTTTGCATTCAGAAACCACTTCCAGTATCAAATTCAATTTTGTCAAGTGATTAGTTGAATTTGGTAGAGAATAATTTAAAAACACAAAGCTGGAAATGGCTGTGGTGCTTCTGCATTGGAGGAGAGCAGTTGCTATTCCAAAGTTGCAATCCTCCTTTCAGTGACTGTGCATCGCAACTGGATTATTGTGTTACGTGTCTTTGCAGCTGTTATAGACCTGCATCTGTTGACACCATGTGTTCCTACCGAGGACTGCTGGAAGAAATAGGGGAGTGGACGAATTGATACCTTGCCTGCCTATCAGTGCAAACGTCCTTTATGTACATATGTTTGTAAAGCTCTTTAGCCCCCTTCAAGATGAAAGGCTCTGTATAAATATAAGCTTTCGATTTTAGTACATGTTTGTAATACATGTGGTAAAGTCCTAAATATGTATTTAGCTGATAGGCACTGTTCTTGTCTATTGTACAAATATTGACTTAAAAAGTATAAATATGTATTTAACCATCAGAGCAGAAAAACACTGAAGCAGTTACTTCTCAGGTAGGGATATTAATATTGTATAAACCTATATATACATTCTACCACATCATTGCAGAGCATTTCTTTTTAAAAAATGAAATGATAGCCCAACATACTAAGATAGTTTTTTTGTTTCTCCCCCAGTGCTAGAGAATGAACCCAGGGCTTTGTATATGCAAGGCAAGCATTCTACCACTGAGCTACACTCTGAGCCCTAAGATAGTCTTTTTCTTTTTCTTTTCTTGGACTGGAGATTAAAGCTGGGGTAGGGTGGGGGTGGGGACAGTTTATCACTAAGCTAAATGCTTTTACCTTTAAATATATATTTTATTTTGAAACAAAGGTCTCACTAAGTTACTAAAGCTGACCTTGAACTTGCAGTTCTCCTACCTAAGCCTCCAAGTAGCTAGGATTACAAGTGTGTGCCGCTGTGCATTCCCCTAAGATAGTTTTTGGTATTCTTTTAATTTTCATATATTTATTTTTCTCTTTTTAACATACATATGATAACTAAAATTGAGAATTTAAACATAGGAAATCCCTTAAGCTGATGAGATTTTTTTCCCCCCTTAAAAATACTTTTTTTTTTTTTTTGGTACTGAGGATTGAACCCAGGTGCATGTTACCACTGAGCTACATCTTCAGTACTTTTTATTGTTTATTTTGAGATAGGGTCTCAATCAGCTAATGAGGCTGACCTTAAAGTTGGAATCCTCCTGCCTCAGCCTCCCAAGTCACTGGGATTATAGGCATGTGCCACCATGCCCAGCAAAAATGTTTTTTTATTGTGGAAATACTCAAATATGTACCAAAGTAAGAATAATATTATAAAACTACCAGGTACCTGTCATTCAGTGAAAAGGTACTTGGTAATACTTTCACACTGTGTGTGTGTGTGTGTGTGTGTGTGTGTGTTACTAGGGATGGAACCTAGGGATGCTCTACTGCTTGAGCTATATCCTCAGCTCTTTTTTATGTTTTATTTTTGAGAAATGGCTCTCACTAATTCCTGAGGCTGGCCTCAAATTTGTGATCCTCCTGCCTCAGCCTCCCAAGTTTCTGGGGTTGCAGGTGTAAGTCACCATGCCTGGCTCACTTTAAATTTTTGTGAATTAAAAAGTAAATGAGAGGGGGGCGGGAGTTGTAGCTCAGTGGTAGAGCACTTGCCTTGTATGTGTGAGGCACTAGGTTCGATTCTCAGTACCACATATGAATAAGTAAATAAAATAAAGGTTCATCAACAACTGAAGAAAAATGGTTCTCTTAAAAAAAAAAAAGTAAATGAGAAGGGGGCCAGAGTTGTGGCTCAGTGGTAGACTGCTTGCCTAGTATGCGTGAGGTACTGGGTTTGATCCCTGGCACCACAAAAAAATAATCAAATAAAATAATTGAAGGTATTGTGTTCATCTACAACTAAAAAAAAAAAAAGTAAATGAGAAAGATTGTAAGTTCAAGGTCAGCCTCAGCAACTTAGTGAGACCCCTGTCTGAGAATAAAATATAAAAAAAGAGGATGGGAATGTAGTTTAGTAGAGGGAAAAAAACATTTATGTCATCAATGCAATATAAACACATTAGAGAAAGTTTGGAAAATGGAAAACATATACAATTTTATCATCTGAATAACTATTATCTCATTTTACTAGTACCCACTAGCATGTTTTTAGACAAAGTTTTTAAAATATACTGTGCATTTACTATGTGCTTTTGCCATTCTTGGACTTAGTATACATTTAATCCTCACACCAAACTTATATAGAAAATTGTTATTACCTCATTTTGAAGAAACTGAAGCACAGATAGGTTAGTATCTTATCTAGGGTTATATGACTAGTAACTGACTGACTCTCTGTTTTATTAGATTCAGACTGAGAATCTCAGAATCTGGCTCCAGAGTCTGTACCCTTAACTACAAGACTATTTTGCCTCTCACAATTTTGCATGCAATTTTGTGTCCTCCTTCTTCTAATTTAGTATTACATTTTGATGTGTTAGAATGCTATTCACAGCCATCACTTTGTAAGACTATATAGACACTACAGTGACTCACTATCCCATTTACTTCCTTCCAAAAATGTGGTTATCATGACATTTGTATGGTGCTATAATTGATGTTCACCTTCCATATTGTGTTTAGCTAAAGGCAGTAGCACTAGTCTGGAAAATATTTCCTTAACTAGTAAAGAAATATCACTTCTTTTTCTGTGAACTTTACTTTAAAAAATAAACAATTCAGGCACAGGCATAGGCACAGGTGTGCACAACCTGTAATCCCAACTACTTGGCAGACTGAGGATGGCAGACAGATTGCAAGTTCAAGGCCAGCCAACCTGAGCAACTTAGCAAGACCCTATTTCAAAAAGAAGGTGAGGGTGGGGTTCCTTCTGTGGATGTAGTTCAGTAAATTCTTGCAGAAACAGTGCCTACCTGGAATAAGCCAATAAGGAATGTTTCCAAAGCCCACATTCACCATTATATGCAACTCATACTAGCTATAAGAACAAGTTACTTAATTACCCAGTGCCTCAATTTCCTCATGAGAATAACAACTACCTTTAAGATAATAGGGGTTTTTTTCTGCGGTGGTGGTGCTGTGGATTAAATTCAGGGGCACTCAACCACTGAGCCACATCCCCAGCCCTTTTTTTGTATTTTATTTGGAGACAGGGTCTCAGTGAGTTGCTTAGCACCTTGCTGTTGCTGAGGCTGGTTTTTACCTCACAATCCTCCTGCCTTGGCCTCCTGAGCCACTGGGTTTACAGGTGTGCACCACTGCACCCGGCAATAATAATAGGGTTTAAAAAAACAAAACAAAACATTTTTGTTGTCAATGAACCTTTATTGCATTTATTTATACATGGTGTTGAGAATTGAACCCAGTGCCTCACACATGCTAGACAAGTGCTCTACCACTAACTCCAGCCCAATAATAGGGTTTTTATATAATTTAATGTGGTGTTTGTTACAACAGTCCCTTCAGAAAGGTATTACCATCTCCATTTTATAATTGGGAAAAGTGAGGCTATTAAAGATTGACTTGACTAAAATTTTACAGCTAGCATAAAACGGATTTATGCCAGACAGTTTGACTCCTCCACTGAAACTCTTAACCACTATCAGTATTGTCAATTTGTAGTACAGTGTAGCATATAATAGATGTTCAGTTAATAATAGCTAGTAAAGAAAAAAAGTTTAATGATATTTAGGACTGTGATTCTATATCTCCAGATATCAGTCATAGATGCAGTGTTCATTACTCCCACATTATGTTCAGGGATCCTGCAAGGCACTAGAGGAGGAGATATAATGGTTCAAGATGGTGAGCTAACAGAAGTCCTAGGTAGTATATGAATTAATTATCAGATGGGTTCTCTGCATGAAGGTCTTAGTTTAAGAGACTGGAAAAGAGAAAGGTTACTTTGTGCTTGGGAAGCTTTACTGAGGAATTGGGATTTGAACCAACCTTTTGGATTAGATAGAATATGGACAGGTTGAGAGGAGAAAAAAGGATAAACTTTATGTTAAAGTTAATATAATAGAATTCTGTTTCTGATAGTTTGTTTATCAAACCCATGGGTATTATTTCCTTTACTTTGCATCTGAGGACATTGAAGTTCAATAAAAGTTAAATAATGTTCCCAGGTGTCAGAGTTAATAAGCAATAGAGCCTAGATTTAGATCTAAGTTTGGTTGACTCCAAAGCCCATATTCATATTATATGCCTTACTGTTCGATTAGCAGTGAAATCCAAATTTTAATGTAAATTGAACAACAGATACTTTCTTAGATGTTTATCCGTTGTGCTGGCTCAAAACTGAATCTCTTCTAGTAAGGAATCTTGCTGTACAAAGATTGGGATAATAGTATCCATTCTATGATAGTGCTTTTTAAGGCAGTGGGGGCAGGGGGATGATAAAGAACACACTTCAGAAAGACATTGATAAAGAATAGTGTGTTCTTGGTGCTGCTGTGTTGACACCTAATTAGAAGTCAATATTGTAAGCATAATGACCTGGCCAATTGCTGAACTGACTGCCCAAGTGACACAGTTAGAGTCCCCAGATAATAACGAAAGATAAGAGTATTATTTGCCTGCCCAGTGCCACATTGTCACAGTATTTACATTAGCACGCAAATGCTGAAGTAGATTCTTCAGGGCTTGCATCTAAGCTGCTTCTGGCCTAGGTGGCTAAGGGTAATATATCACAAAATTTGATGTAAGACCCAATCTTCCTAAGTACAAATGCATTTAGAGGAAAATAGACAGAAAATAGCTTTTCTTTCTTGAAAAACAAAAGAGTGGTTGTGCTAAAGCAGCACACATAGAAAGCAGAGAAAATATTCCTCCCCATACAGGCATTGTATTAACTATCTTCTTAAGAACCACAGCCAAAATTATCCTGATATTTGGGGTTTCTCTGTGCTATCTTTTGGGTGATGTGTTTCTCCTTCCCTTATCTGCCTTTAATGAGCAGATAGAGTAATATCTCAGAAGGCGATTGGATTTTTTCCGGTGTATTATATCCATTTTGATTTGTGTTTGGCCAATGGTATGATATATTAAATAGCTTATATTTATCTGTGGGTGTTTCACATATATATTTCTTAATGCTGAGAGTCACAAATAGCTGTATGGAAAGCTTCAACCAGCCTGATTACCGTGGATGTGCAATTGGATTGAGAAATGTGTACTCAGAGCTTATGATCACTGGCCCGGTTGAGTCTGGGTGATGCATGTGGCTTTCCAGGGATGCTGCTATTTACATCTGTTAATGGCCCTTCTTGATGGCCAGCTCCCCAATGAGGTGATATGCAGCAGCTTGGGGATGAGGGACCAAGGCTGCAGATGTGGCTGGGCTCCATTAGGCAGGACCAGGAATACTGGTTGGCTTTGTTTTGGGGGGTGAGTGGTGGGGTCAGGGAGGGAAGCATGAGCTAGAAGGGGGGGGGATGAAAAGCGTTATTTATCCAGGTATATGGGAAACAGACAGGCAGACATGAAAAACAGCAGCTGTAACTGGATTGTAAGTGAATAGAAAAGAAACGGAACTAGCAGATAACAAGTAGAAGGATTGACTAGTTCTCATATAGGAAGGGATTGAAAAAGGAGAAGGTGGTGAGGGTTTGGGAAGAGACATGTCACTCTGACTTTTAAGCCATTATCACTTATTGTGTGGTGATCAGATGCTACTAAACAGAACAGAGATTTACATGTATCATAGTATAGCAAGAGATTAGTTCTGTGCATCCTTTAGTTTTCTGATATTGGAAAAAAGCAACAAGAATTGCTCTTAAGAATACATTGCTGAGTCACAGTAAATTCTTGCAGGAATGGTGCCTACCTGGAATAAGCCAATAAGGAATGTTGCTATTCCTGTCAAATGGTAGAGGACAGTAAAAGGACACAAAAGTTGTACAGTCCATGAGAGGTGATTCTCCTTCTGCTCCCTTATGAGTTAAAGGTTTCTTGGAATGAATCTCACTAAAACTAGAAACAATGGCTCAATATACAAATTAGTAAAATGGGAATTCTGGATTTAATTACCACTGCCAATGCATTCTTCCACACGTATCTTGAGTGTAGGTAGACTTTGTTTTTTTCTATCTTTGAGTAGGCCCAAAGAAGGAATTGAGACCACTTTGGAATAAATTGTAAACCACCCATTCCTAGCAAAGTCTATAGGGAGTAGTATACTGGAGGATTTAAAAAAAAAATTTTTTTTTTCTGGCTTTCAACAGGGAGTTTGGCTCTTTAGCACTGCCTATTTTTACATGAAGGATGAGTCCTAGGTATACGGTCATACCTTCAAGGATCCTGAGAAAAAATTCTGCATGTAAGAAGCTTGTGTTTATTCATTTATTTATATCTTTGCAGATTGGCATGGTAGCTTGGAAAATGAGCCTTAAAAGTCCTGAATATCCAGAAGGCAGGGATATTATTGTTATTGGCAATGACATTACATACCGAATTGGGTCCTTTGGGCCCCAGGAGGACTTGCTATTTCTAAGAGCTTCTGAACTTGCCAGGGCAGAGGGTATCCCACGCATCTTTGTAGCAGCCAATAGTGGAGCAAGAATTGGACTGGCAGAAGAAATTCGTCATATGTTTCATGTGGCCTGGGTAGACCCTGAGGATCCTTATAAGGTACGGACTAAGAAGCGATAATATTTCAAAATACTGTATTGTTATGCACATGTGTGTGTATGTGTGAGGGGTAGGAGAAAGGAAATGGTTTAAGTTTGAAAGTCTGCACTTATGATGATAACTAAATATAAAAAAAATTACTGATGAAAATTCCTTAAGATACCATATTAGGACGTTGTGTCTAACTGTGTTTTTAGTATGCTCACCTGGTTTTTCCTTCAGCTTTAAAACAGATTGCTGTTGCTTGAACATTAGATGAGATAATTGGAATGCATTTAGCATGAGACACGCCAAACCCAAAACATACATCTTAAAACTATTCCACTGTGGTTTTTAGGACTTACAGCCAGTCATGAACAAAATTCATTATACCTTCAGCTTCTTCTCTAACCTCCCTGGTTCTACTTGAAACCTATTTCTTTTCTAAAGAT
The DNA here is from genome assembly GCF_001458135.2 of Marmota marmota marmota. Taxonomy (NCBI): domain Eukaryota; kingdom Metazoa; phylum Chordata; class Mammalia; order Rodentia; family Sciuridae; genus Marmota; species Marmota marmota. Next base: position 1,201,635 of record NW_025999880.1, read on the forward strand.
ACCACTTCCCCTATAACCTTCTTAAGTACTGACTGATTTCTCTCTACTCTGCTACTGAGCCTGGAGGGGGAATACTGTCTTCTTTGATCCTCATTGCTACTTTGAGTCCTTTTATTCTCCTTTTTCCAGGAAAACTCTCCACTTTGAGTCTCACGTCATCAGACTATGCCATACTATCACTGCTCCTTATTACAGTGTTTTTCCACCCTTTGGTCACAGCCTCTCATTCTTTATATATTTTAGTTCCTGGCTTATTGTTGCTTTCTCCAGTACTCTTAGTCATGTGGTAATTCTTGGTGATTGCTCTATCTACATAGACAATCATTCCTATAATCTGGCTTCTTGGATCCTAGAGTTTCTCTCCTTCTCTGGTTCCTCTCCTCCACCCTAGTTCAGCCTCTCATTCCCCATAATTTCAGTTTCAAGCATCACTTTGTTTTCCACCTTCATTCTTTCTTTCCAACTCACTTTCTGTAGTTCTCTTGAGTCCAACAATCCTTTAAACCCACCAGGACCTACCACCTTTTTTTCTGTTCTTTATCCTCCTTTCATTCTTTTTTTTTTTTTTCTTCCTGGTACTGAGGATTGAACAAGAAAAAGAAAAGTCCCCGCTCTAATCTAGGACCTTCCTTCCTCTTGTACACTTGATGTCCCTTCTTGACAACTTAAGGATGTTAATCAGCACGTCTTGTGCCTTTCCCCTGCATCCCCACTTTCCCTCTCTACTGGATCTACCCCTTTAGCATACAGATACTTATCCCTCCACTGACTATCCCTACTTCATTTTCTCCTTCCCTTTAGAGCAGCACTTTTTAAGAGTTTTCCATATACTCTTCTCTTGTTCCCTCTTTAGTGACTGTTGCCCCTCACCATTCTACTGTAGCTGCTTTTATCAAGGTCACCCATGATTGCATATTGCTGAATTCTTCAGTGAATTCGTTGTCCTCATCTTAGTTATCTGATGATTCAGCAGCATGTGACACAGTTGGTTACACTTTCATTCTTGAAATACTTTCTTCTCTGCTTCCAGTATCCCCGAGTCCCCTTTTTGTCTTTCTACCTTCCTGCCTCCTCTTTCAGTTTCCTTTGCTGCCTTTCATATCTTTACCTGTGAAACTGTTTGAGAGAATAATGAAAGTATTCTGTATTTTGATTGTGGAACGGTTGACAGATTTTATTGCTTAAAAAATATAGTTCAATTAAATTTGTTTTAAGAATGTAGGGAAATTGGTAGTGACCACCAACAGTTATGGGTTTTGGGGGTGGTGGTGGTGAAAGTGTTCTGAAAATTATGGTGATGGTCGCATAATGTATGAATATACTAAAAACTACTGAATTCTACACACTTGGCATGTTAAACACATGCCACGTCTCTGCTTTGTATGTGCGTGTATATATGTATGTATACAAATAAATCAATTATAAAATGTTAATTTTTTAAATATAAATAGGAATTTGGAGTTATTGAAAAAAGCAGGAGGCATGTGTTCAGTGTTCACCATTAGTACCACATAAGCTTCTGATTTTAATTCTGAATCTCTTAGATCTGTGATCTCATATATATTTTGATGATACCATGGAGTTGAGAGAGTGAAGAATAGTAATTCGCATAATTCTTTAATTTTATATTGATATCTTTAATAAAGGTATCACTGAAGATCCAAAAATTACCCATTAGCCTGTTGAAAATAAAATATACATGGAGTTGCAGTAAGGGAGTATCTTGTTTCAGGACAGTGAATAAAAAAATAGGCACTTTCGTCTTTCAAAGAACCATCTATGCTGGCATAAAATCAGACAGTAACTCCAAGAAGTGATGTAGCAATTCAAAGTTACCTTTGGAACAAGCTCATTATGCACACTTTGCTGTATCTTCTGGTTGTGTCACAGTGGCAAATAATGAGTTTAAAACTACTTGTGCTTTACAGGGATACAAGTATTTATATCTGACCCCTCAAGATTATAAGAGAGTCAGTGCTCTCAACTCTGTCCATTGTGAACACGTGGAGGATGAAGGAGAATCCAGGTAGGTATTTATGTATCAGAATAATTTGGTCATGACTAAAGAAAGGAGAATATGATAATTTTTCCTTATTGTCCTGGTAGTCGTACCTTGGAGAGCACTGAGCACTGAATAATGCTTTTTTTTTTTTTTTAGTTGTTAACGGGCCTTTATTTTATTTATATGTTGTGCCGAGTATTGAACCCAGTGTCTCACACATGCTAGGCAAGCGCTATACCCCTGAGCTACAACCCCAGCCCTGAAAAATACCTTTTAAACAACCTAGATGTCTTAGGCTTGAATCCTGGCTCTACCACTTACTATCTGACAGACCTTGTTATTGTTTGAGGTTTGAAAATGTTATTTACAATACTTATTCATTTAAAAAAATTGAAACATGGAAACAGGAAGAAAAAAATGAAAAGTAGACACAATCATACCCTGAGACCACAACTTTGAATTTGTTATATTTTTACTGTCATTTTACATCTCTATCTTTTTTTCTATGTAATTGGGATTATAATAGGAGTTTCTTTTAAATTCTTTTCACTAAAAAGTTATTTGGGGGAAATTTCTTACATTCTTAAAATATTATTTGAAAATATGAAATTTCATGGTTGCATAGTATTTCATCACAATGAACAAATCATATTTGAAAATTCAAGCTATTTTTAATTTTTCACTATTATATCCTTAGGCTGAACATTTTTTAATATTAATTTAGGAATATCTCCAATTTCTTTTTGGATTAATTTCTAGATATGGAATTACTGGTCATAAAGTCCATTTTGGAGCTGGGGATGTAGCTCTGTGGCAGAGTGCTTGCAAGGTCCTGGGTTTAATCCCTAGTACATTAAAAAAAATAAAATAAAAAACCTCCATCTTTAAGGGTTTTTAAAAATAATCTCCGATTGCCCTCCCAAGATCTGAATTCCTAATCAGCAGTATGTGATAGTGCTTGTTTCCTCTGTTTCCTCTCTTTTAATTTTTCTCTGCCCTTGCCAACATTGATTACTGTCAATTAATAAAGTAGGATAAAAACAGCAATTGTTATTTTAACTTGTAGTTTTGATTACCAGTGAAGCTGAACATTTTTATAATCTCTCTGCAAGTATTTTCTAGAATGTTAATTGCTCCAATACTATTTATTGAATAATTCATGTGTTCTTATTTTTTGTTCTGTCTACTCTTGGGTTAACTATTCTAGTGGCACATATTTCCTCACACTCTAAACACTTTCTCAAATCATATTATCTGTTTTGCCTTTTAAATGTAGGCTCGTGTGTGTGTGTGTGTGTGTGTGTGTGTGTGTTTTGCTGGGGATTGAACCTAGTACCTCATGCACAAGAGGGAAGCACTGGTCCACCACTGAACTACACACCTAGTCCTCTTTTCCTTCTTTATTATTTTTTTTAATTCCCCAAATCTTTCCATAATGATTTTAATTCAGATGATTGCATTCGGTCCACACACTAATTTGTGAAGGCTGACATCCTCAGTATTAACTCTAACCAAAAAAGAAGCATGGTATATTTTTTTTATTTATCCAAGTGTATTTTCAAAAGGTTTATAGTTTTCATATAATTTATTCCAGAAGTTCCCAAACTTTCTTGGTTCATGGCACCTTTAGCATCTCAGTAATTTTTTCACATCACCCCTAATCTAAAAGATACACATAATATTTCTGTTAAATAAATATTTCTAGTTAAACCCTAACAACTTCATAAGTGTTCCTGTCCTAACAACTTAATAATAATTTGAATAAAATAATACATATGAATTGAAAAAATTACTTCATTTTTAAACCATTTACTTACTATGGGATATTTGTGTCTGTATAATATCTCAAACCTTAGAGTCAGCTTAGCTATAGCCACTCACTTTTCTTATTCTTCATTGACTTTTGTGTAGAGCTTGCTTTTTCCACAGAAACTGCGAAAACCTGGCTTTGTAAAGATAGGACATTGTCAAAAGAAATATAGCACTATTTGGTGTTAAATCGCAAACAACCTAAAGCTAGTTATTCATGTGGGATCTGACAAATATCACATGTTTCTCTCAAATTGAAAATATTCTTCAGTGCCTTGGTCATCTTGGGACACAGTGTGGCCAGTTTCTTCGTGTTTGTTTGTTTGTTTGTTTATTTATTTATTTATTTTGGTGCCAGGGATTGAACCTAGGGGCACTTAACCACTGAGCCACATCCCCAGCCCTTTTTTGTTGTTGTTGTATTTTATTTAGAGACAGAGTCTCACTGAGTTGCTTAGGGCTTCACTAAGTTGCTGAGGCTGGCCTTTGAGCTTGTGATCCTCCTGCCTCAGCCTTCCAAGCCACTGGGATTATAGGTGTGCGCCTCCATGCCTAATGAAAGCTGTTTGTTTTATACATTGCTTTTGTTACAAAACAAGTCATTACTTTATTCTGGGGTTCCTCATCTGAAAAAGGAAGATCAGGTAAACTAAGGCCCTTAGCTCAGTGCTGAGCATATAGTAATCAATCAAAAATCCTGGTGGTGGTGTTAGTGGTGGGTTGTTGTTGTTGTTGTTGTTATTATTATTGTGGGTTGTTGTTGTTATTATTATTATTATTATTATTATCATCATCATCATCATTATCTGTAATAATGGCAGTGATATTACCTGTCACACTGGACTGTTGTGAGGATCAGAAATCATATGAATGTTTTGTTAATTATAAAACACTATACAAAGTTTTTTATTATAACATTAAAATTTAGTAATACTTTAAAGAATGGTAGCCCTAGATGGTAGAAGACTCAGGTCAGAGAGCAGAAACTGGGAAGTGTATATTCTTTTTTTCTCATAATGTAGTAGAAGAAGATGCCACTTATCACATCATGAATACTTGTGAAGCAATATGCAGGCCTTATGAGAGGATATGCTTCACAGGAAGGGCTGACTGGCCCATGAGTACTTGATGACTATATGGCATGTGGACCTTAAAAAAGAATGTATTACCCCTTCCTCAAATTAATGTGGTTCATTGGCCTCTTAAGGAAGATTAGCTTCATCTGTTATATAACTCTAGAATCCAAGGTCTAGGTAAAGAACAAAAGGAAGAATTGGGGAATTACTGAAATAGGAGTAGCTAAAAATAAAAAACTATAGAAATCTGGAAAGCAGAGCTGCAGCATCATAGACGAACAGCAAGAGCAAAGGAAGAGAATTGATGGAGGGCAGACAGAAAAAAGAGAGCAGAGGAATATGGCAATGGGGGAAAGTAGTTTAAGAATCACTATGGAATATTTATTTATTATTTCAATTTAAAAAATTTTGCCAAGCCTCTGGATAGATGTGGAATAGTAAATAACATATGCCCATCTCTACTTCCAACTTTGTATTTTTCCTTTCCTTTATTAGTTGCATTTCCCATTATTAAGTATCACTCCTAATCCCCTACCAGGAAGAAAGACAGATGAGTACTCCCAGTAGATCCATAGGATGCTTTCTGGACAACTGGGTCAGCATGTCACTTCTACTTGTATTCTGCCTTCCCCCCTGGAGAACTATAGCCAGGAACTCTTACATATGCACTTGGTATTTGAGAATGAGCAGGAGTGGGAGTATGCTGTTTTGGTCTTCCCTTGCATCCCTATCTTGGAAAAGAAAAGGAGTTTTGATTTGAGAAAGTAGCTCAAGCGTTCTCATACCCCTCTATTTGAAATTTTTTTTTTTTTTTTTTGGGTGGTGGTGGTACTGGGGATTGAAACCAAGGGTACTCTACTGAGCTATATCCCCAGCCCTTTTCTTTTTTTTTTTTTTTTTTA
>NW_025999880.1:1207445-1234819 GCF_001458135.2 Marmota marmota marmota
TTTTTTTTTTTTTTTTTTTTTTTTTTAATTTGGAGATAGGGTCTCACTAAGTAGCCCAGACTGGTCTTGAACTTGTGATACTCCTGCCTCAGCCTCCAGAGTTGCTGGGATAATGCCTGGCTTAATTTTTTAATTCTTATGTAAAATTGTTGATTTGAGGACAGTTAGAGATATACATTGACCCTGCTTTAAAGAAAGAAAGGGCTTTAAAATCTGAGGGCCATCTTGTAGCTTTTGAGTGTTCTTTCAGCAGTGAACCTTTGAGGTTCTGGAATGATTGGAGAGTCATCATTGGCCTTTAATGAGATTATCACCATATGTCAAGCCCTTTTCTTGTTGTCAACCCTTAGAGATAGGTACTACTGTCCCCATTTTACAGAAGTTACTATTATCCTGAGGCATACCACTCTATCAGAGCAAGAATTTGCACCTATCTGCTTAATTCCAGATTTTGTGTTTTATATTCTACCATACTGCTTCCAATAAGATAAGAACCAAGCTAAGAAGGAAAAACATATGAAGAATATAAAAGAAAGTGTATAAAGGTCTTATGTTAAATATAAATTTTCAATATGCTTTTAGCAGCCTTTTAATGGTAATATTTGTTTAATAGTTGTGTTACTATGTTTAACCTTAAAACTTTGGCATGACTCTTATCTACTAGGTATAAGATAACAGATATTATTGGGAAAGAAGAGGGGCTTGGAGCAGAGAACCTTCGAGGATCTGGAATGATTGCTGGAGAATCCTCATTGGCCTACGATGAGATCATCACCATCAGCCTGGTAAATCCTCACAGAATGTAAATTAATTAATCAGTTTATTTATTTATTTATGGTGCTGGGAATTGAACTCAGGGCCTCCAGAATGATAGACAAGTGCTCTCCATCTTAGCTACCCTACCCCACAGAATATGAAATTTTTAAAAAACTCACTGTGTAGTTAGGTTATTTGTGCCCCATTACTACTATTCAGTCCCAGATAAAAGCATTGCTTGCAAATGTTATTTTAATTATGCAAAATAATGGGAACTTAGGATATAGGATAATGTAAATTAATGAAATAATATAAATTATTTCCCAAGTAAACCTAGGTTTATTTTAGCCTTTAGTTTAAGTTCTTATTTCTCTAAATATCCTATCAGACTTTTAACAACTTAAATTTCTTCTCTTCATAGTACTTTTTTTGCTCATACCTGTAGTGGGGATGCCAGGCATCTCTGAAATGGGCAAGATACTATGATCCTTAAAGTTTCTAATATTTGAAATATTGAATTGATTTTGTCTCTTTGATTGAAAGTGTGTTTTTTGTATTAGTCAAACAGACTTCATAAAATGCAATCTTTATTTCTGTTCATGTGGATTTTACACATTTTATCTTTTCCTTAGTTCTTAAAGCTTGGGAGAGGACATAAATATGTGACATGCATAATTTATTCTTTTTTAAGGTGACATGCCGGGCCATTGGGATTGGTGCTTATCTTGTACGGCTGGGACAGAGAACCATCCAGGTTGAGAATTCTCACTTAATTCTGACAGGAGCTAGTGCCCTCAACAAAGTAAGTTTCTAGGGCTTGGGAGGAGTATATGAAGTTTGAAGCTTATCATGAATTCAAAATTCCAGACCTTGATTGAGCACATGCCTATAATCCCAGCTACTCAGGAGACTGAGGCAAAAAGATCTCAAGTTTGAGGCCAATCTCAGCAACTTAGTGAGACTGTGTCTCAAAATAAGAAAGTGGTAGAGTATCCCTGGGTGCAATCCCCAGCAGTACCACAAAAAATATATCATCATCATCATCTTTATTAAGGGGTCATTCTATTCATGACTTCCTTAGTTTGTATCTTCCTATCTTCCTCCATTATACTTACCCATTGACTTACTTGCCTTTTTATTCATTCATTCATTTCATTTAACAGATACTTTGAGTAGCTACTGTCTTTCAAGCATTGTTCCAGCCTAACTGTATAACCTCTGCTCCAAAGAACTTACATTCTAGTCTGTCTCTAGAAAGACAGAATTAATTGAATGCTTTTGTTCTGGCCCACAGCCCCTTACTTCTTCTTACCTATGTTACTACGAATAAGGCATATGGGGACTATTCTCATGCATGGAGCTATCTTTAGTTCTAGTTGTATTTGTTCCCATTTCAGGTCTATAGTGTGGACTAGGCACTGGCCTAGGTGTTTAGGATATCTAATTCTAATGGTTTGAGAAATCTGTCGATAAACCTCTAAAAAAGAAAAAGAGGGCACTTATGGTGTTCTCTTGTATATAAAGTAAGTACTCAGTAAATATTGAGTGGGAAGATAGGTGGATGGGTTGCTGGGAAAGGATATAACGTAGACATTTATCTTTCCTTCCAAAGAAAGACTTTGTATTTTTAAACCAAGCTCACAGGGACTTTTCTAAAGGCAGAAAAAAAAAAAAATGGATGATGAGACTGCTGCTTGCAAAAGTGAAAATTGTCTGAGATGATCTGAATATACAAGGGACAATGCAGTTCTTACTTCTTTGTAGGCATAGAAAACTTGTTTTCTTTTGAGAGCTAAAAATGCATAATGAAATAGTGAGGGGCTGGTTGTTCTCATGCAACTTATATAAACTTTTAGCTCCTTAGCTTTCTTTCTTAGCTGTCAAAGAGGTATTATAAAGCCAAGTATGGTGGCTCATTCTTGTAATCCCAACTTCTTAGGAGACTAAGGCAGGAGAATCATAAGTTTCAAACCAGTCTTGGCAAGTTAGTAATACCCTGCCTCAAAAAAAAAGGACTAGCTGTGTAGCTCAGAGGTAGAGCACCCCACTTTCAAGCCTTAATGCTATACAAAACAAAAGGAGGTGAATTATAATTTATAACTTTAAGTAATGTAGTAGAAGCTGGGCAAGGTGGAGAAGATTTGTAATCCCAGCAACTCAGAAGGCTGAGGCAGGAGGAATAAAAGTTCAAGAACAGCCTCAGCATTTTATCGAGACTGTGTCTCAAAATAAAAAGTGAGAAGGGCCGGGGATATAACTTAGTGGTAAAGCTACGGTTCAGACCCTAGTATCAAAAAAGTAATGCTGTAGTGCTCAAATGAGAATACATAAGTAAAAGTACTTAATAAAATTAGCACAAAGTATTGGTGCTGGTTTTGGGGGTTTTTTAGACAAATTATTATTGAATTGCCCAGACAGGCCTTGAACTCATGATCCTACCAGGTCAGCCTACCTTGTAACTGGGATTATAGATTACAGGCATGTGCCACTGTACCTGGCTTGTTGGTCCTCATTGAAATTTCATTCCCCTGTCCCCTCTCACATAGTTTGGTGATTGAGTTTGTAGATTTTATACACATACTAAATTATGTTGAATATTGTGTTTATCAGGCTTACAGGAACTTTTATCAAGCCCTGAGTTTCAAGAGGAAAGATAGGGACTAAGTATCCTGTCCTATCATATCCATTTAGAATAGTTGATAATTCCATTAGTCCAATTAAATTTTGGATATGTCAGAAATTAGCAGAATTGTTTGATATGATCATCTTGTTCTCTGCTGTCATATGAACTCTCATTCTTTGAGTTTGCATTTTTCTCCAAGGAAAGGCAGAGTAGTGCTAACAATGGCCTACTTGGCCATCTTCCTCTTTTGGGAGACTATCCTAGAAATGAAGATTATAAACTGCCACTACTAAAGATTATTGCAGTGAGGAAAAGTGCTGAGAATCTCAAATTTTTTCTTAAGTTGCTCTTTCGGATACCCTCTTAGGATGAGATATTGATAAATGTTGAAGAGAGTTTTAGGTACCATTACCTGTGAGGATAGGATTTTCAAATGACACCTGTATTTCCATGATGTTTTCATAAAGAGTATTAATCTCTAAAATATATATCGTTACATTGTCCCCCCTCCCCCCCACACACACCCAGATTCTATGTTTTGTACAAGGAATATTACAAAAAGTAAAAGTTGTTGGGTTTTGTTTTGGGATTTTTGGTTTTGGTTTTGGTCTAAAAAATTGCCAGTTGTGGTTTAAAGAAAAGTATTAGGTTTTGTTTTGTTTTTCCCATAAAATCTGGTTGAATTGTTCTGATCAAATTCAACATATTCATCTTCTTCCTCGACTGCAGGGATGCTTGCCTTGTTGCAAAGGGAAAGTCAAGTAAAGCTGCTGTTGTAACTTACCAAACAATGCTCATTTTCAGAAGGACATGATCATTTTTAGCTGAAGGGAAAGATCACTAGTAGAGGTTACCTAATCTTGCTTTGCCTGCTTCACTGTCTCATGTCAGCACCTCTTAAGTATAGTCATGTTGTTAGAAGACACTGATTTTATGCAGATTCACTAAGAATGTCCATTCAGCCCCTTTGCTTATTACCTTGTATGAAAAAGGAAACTATTTGGGAGCTACCATGCTCAGATTGCTTCCTCTGACTCACCACTTGTGCATATTCTGTTTTCATATGTGCTGATGTCTTTGTAGTCTCTTTGCCTTTCTTTCTGTAGGTATCTGTCTCGCTTACTGTGAGTGTGTGCAAGTCCCTCTGAGTGCACGCCTTTCTGTGTAAGTGCTGATCTCTCTCTCTTTGTTTCTGTGTCTTGCTTATAGATTCCTCTCTTTCTCTATGTTTCTCCCTGAATGTCCATGTGTGAGAAAGTCTTTGTGTGTTTGAAATACTGTAGAGGCTCCTTTCTTAGCCTTGACCATTTTGCTCATAGTATGTGTGTACCTGTGTAAAGTGGAAATGTATGCAGTGCATGCAAGCTTATATATGGTCTCAGACTGTAAACATTTGACCCCCACCTTTTTGAGTCTTCATCCTTTATGTTAAACATTGAGGTGAAGAATAAGAAGGGGGGAGTGCACAGAGGTTGTAGGAAAAAAAAATCTTGTGTGTGCAAGTGCCGATCCCGTTGACCCCTTTGAAAATTGAAATAATGATAATGCGCGTCTCCTGACTGCATCAAAGTATCAGCACATCAAAAGCCAGGAGGCATGAAATGCAAATGATAAAGTGAAAGCAGATGGATTGTGCATGATCGCCTGATGCCCAATGAATTTTAAAAGGTGCTGGTTTGCAAGGGGGGTGGGTGGGAGGCTGGGGGTGGGGGGACTGAAATAAACACGTTATCCCTGCAATTTTTTTTGTTCTTGACGCTCACTCCTGACAATATTTTTTCACACTTGAGTGAACACCCACTTCATCTCTCTCTCCCTTTCTCCCTCTCTCTCTTTCTTTCTCTTTCTGTCTCCTCTTCAATTTCCCCCCCACCCCCCAATCCCACCTCTTACACGTCTCAGGTCATGTCGCTGCAGCTCCGGTGGAAATAATAAGATATAAACCACGAGGTTGTTATTTGCATAGAAATAGCATGGAGCCCCAGGCAGCAAGAGAGAAGGACACAGGGATCATTTGTCTAAAATTTTAATGAAAACTTTTGCTGAGGCAGAGATTTTTTAAAAAACTTTCTTTCTCCCTACTCTTCCCTAACCCTCCCCACACCCTCCAACCTCATCACTGGTCTGACTTAGCCTGATTTGATTTGAAGAGAAAGGATTGACACTCCACATATCATACTCACCTAATGTAACAACATGTAAATTGTTTGTTCCTTTAATATGAAGCTGAAAAGACACACATTCCCAACTTAGTACATCACATGTGTGCTTCAAGCTTTTATGGCTACATTGCATCTCAGCACATGCATGATTAAGGTGACCTGGTTTTAATCAGTTTACATTGTCCTCCCTTTTGCTTTCAAAAACTTATTTTTTAAAAACTTTCTTCCTTTTTTTTTTTATAGCCACTATTAGTAATCTACACATAAAATATACATATTGCAAGAGTTCCCTGGATTTTCCCCCAACTCTCAGCAGTTTTACTATACATGTTTTCTTTATGGGCACTATATCCTTTGTTCCAAAAGTAGAAAGTGCTTCCCACATTTGTATTTTTATCCCTCTCCCTTCCTGATTTCAGTATTTATATTTTCTTTTTGCATCTGTCTTCCTTTGTTGCCTGTAGTTATTTGTAAAGTCCAGAATATTTCCAACTGGAGGAAAAGTACAGTTTCTGGATTTTCTTGAATGATGTCATGCAGATTTGAGATTGAAACTAAAGGCAGTGGCTGGGCATTAGAGGCCTCCCAAAGCTTTATAATAGCCTCAAAATCAAGACTATTTGTCTGATTCCTTGTTATCTTCTGGGTTAAGCCAGTTGTATCAGAGCCATTTTATAGACATGAAGAGTAAAACAGAACTGACAGAGACAAGATCAGAGTCAGAACATGAATAATATCCCTAAGTTTTATGGCAGAAAGGGCTCTTAGGGTTCACAAAGTCTACAGCGAGAAGACAATGTGGTCATTTTCTTTTTGACCAAATGTCATAAGGGAAAAAAATATGTTGTGAGAGTGAAGTTTCTAAGGGCTTGCTGTTTCATGCCTCTCAAGGAAGTAGACCATAGGTTTCTAACTCCAGAACTATATGCAGGTGATGGAGTTCTCAGAATGCCTCACAGAGTGAAAGAATAGAACTGATGGGTGTGGCAAATTGCCCTGTGTGTAAGGAGTCATTCTGGCCTCACAAAGACAGTAACCTATGTACTCAGGGTATTGATAAGATGGGTCCTTAAGGAGATGAGGTCCTTTGCAGAGTCATAAACTCTTAAGTCAGGGTACCACTCCACCTCCTCACTTTCTATTTTATATGTTTAGCATAGTGTCAGGTGGCAATGAGACTGGAAAGTCCTATGTTGTAAGGGAACACCGTTACAAACTAGAGCTTCTAGCTCTCAGCCATTGCACCAGACTTCTTGAGAGCCCACTCCCTGTATACAGAAATCAGAATTTGCAGTTTATGCATATTCTATGGACAATAACTGCTTATGAATGTAAGGCTTCTGCCAGTGACTGATATGATATGGGTGCTAGGAGGTGATATGTGACTTCCTTGTGGTAAACATTTTAAAGAGAAACAGAAGCTTCTCTTTTTGCGGAGGGGGATGTGATCCTATGATCCCATCCCCTTTAGTGAGATCAGGCTTCTGTTTTCACTGAATCTGCCAGGAAAAAAAGAAGTTACGTGCTGGATTCGGCTAGGGCTCTTAGTCATTTAAGGGGTCTAATTCTGCTAACCTGGCTTTCGAGACTTAATACAAGGAAGTCACGTCTCTCTCAATCCTTCTTGGCTTCCATGGACATATTTATATGTAGCTGTGCAACATGAACTATGAAGTTGTCACATTTTACTCTATCAGGGATGGTACCAGAGTTACTCCATGAGTGGGTCCTTTTTGTTACACCAGGGGCTTCTACTGTACAGTCCCTGTGTTCACCCTTGACTCTGTGCCACACATGTAAGGGACTCAAGAAGGGAAGGGGAGTTTACCCAGCTCTCAAGTGGGGTGGGCAGCGCTGTCACTTTCATGTTACTTAAGGAGGTTGAAAGCCTGGACTCTATAGCCAGGCTGCCTGGGTTTAGTTCCTGGCTGTGTGACCTACCAATTGTATAATCTTGGTCAGTTTACTTAACCTCTGTGGGTTGCAGTTTAGTAACTATAAAATGATTGTGGAAGGGGGGGTGTAATAATAGTACCTATCTACAAGGATTAGAGTGGAGATTAAATTAGTCAATATAGGAAAACACTGACACTGTTGTAGTCTTCCCTGAGGTACATTAGGGTCCTTTCTCATTGGACTTCATTAACCATGCCCTGGAAAAGAAATAAAAACACAATATTCTATATACTTACTGACTCTCTCTGAAGGCAAAAATTCCTTCAAGAAAATGTTAGATGGCAGCCTTCACTGTAGCAGTACATTCATATATTGACTTTCCCAATAGATGTTATCTAAAGACAATCAACACACTTCGGAAAGCCATTAATGTAAGAGGCACCATGTTCTGTCATGTAGGGTAGTATATGTGTCAGTCATCTTTCTACAAGAGTCCCCAAGGACTTGTTGATACAATAGCCCATAATCACTCTAAGGATCAGTCCAGCAATTTGCATTTTTAAAAGTCCCTAACTACCTATTTTCGCAATAGACAGTCCCTGTACTCCCGTAGCTCCAGATGGGATCACTCTTCTTTCTAAAGAGGGCCTTTTAACTTCCCTTCTGAGTAAGCATGCTTTTTTTTTTTTTTTTTTTTTTTTAAAGAGAGAGAGAGAGAGAAAGAGAGAGAGAGAGAGAGAGAATTTTAATATTTATTGTTTAGTTTTCGGCTGACACACATCTTTGTTTGTATGTGGTGCTGAGGATCGAACCCAGGCCGCACGCATGCCAGGCGAGCGCTCTACCGTTTGAGCCACATCCCCAGCCCCTGAGTAAGCATGCTTTAACAGTATGAATGAATTCTCAGAAAGAATTGCAGTGAGCAGATATCCTTAGTTTTCAAGCATCACCACCCCCCCTACACACACACATATATAAAATGTGGGTAAATCTGACCCCATTTGGAGGTTGTATTTGTTTTTCATTTGATGTTCTTCAGATTCAGCAGAAAACCATACAGGGTGTGTTTGATTCTGTTAGTGAGTGTTGGTGATGTGCCAGCAGCCTGGTCCTGAGTGTGCTGGTTTGGAGATCTTGCAAGGTGGCATTGCCGTTCATAGCTCCATTGTAGAAGTTGCATCTGACTTGAAGAGAGCCGTGTGTGTGTGTGTGTGTGTGTGTGTGTGTGTGTGTTGGTGGTGGTGGCAGTGGCCATTGCAATGGCTTAGAGCCTGAAGTCTTGGGAGAACCTACATGTTCCAGTTCATGGCTCCTAGATTAAGTGAAAGCTCTGGAGGCTCTGCTTGGGGTATTGAATGCACTCAGGAATTATCAGGTTGGATGACCTATTATAAATGTTCTCAAACTTTTTGAAGTTAAAGAATCTTTAGGTTAAAAAAAAAAAAGCAACAACAATAAACTTGATCAATCTCCTCCTTGCCATTTACTAGGTAAGCAATTTTGGGCTTTAGTCTGTTTAGGTGTCAGTTTTCTCTGTGTAAAATGGGAAGCATAATACATTTCCTGCCTTAAAATGGAAGGCGAGAGGATCTCTTAATCTTAAACTCTCTTTAATTTCTAGTTCCTCTGAAGTGTGTATTGATCTATAGCCAGGGAACCATGTTGGGCTGGGGCACAGAGAATAAATTGAGGGAGGGGAGTTAAAAAAAAAAGATAGTACATATTATGGTGTTAATATATTGGCAATGTTACATATAGCTATATGTGAGATTGTTGCGTATTAGTGAGATTAGGAGTGGAAGCTGCAGAGCATAATAAGTTAAAATTTATCTTTTTTTTTAATCCAGATTACAGAAGAATAAATGCTATATGTTGTTCACAATGCAAGTGGAGATAGAATTGTAATTATGGAGAGTATAAGAATGCTCAAAAGTCTAACTTCCAACCATTTCTTAAATTTTCTCTGACACCATTATCAAATATTCATTCTATCATGCTTGTAAAACTTGGCTACAGAGGAGTTCAGGACTTCTTAAGTAAATTTATCCCTTTCTTGTATATAAAATTCTTCCTTATATTTGGCCAAAGTCTATTTTACTGTACAGCCAGACTGATTGCTCCTAAAAATAGTGTTCAAAATCAAAAAAGAACCCCTAATTTTATGACATAACCTATAGGAAATTGAATGGAACCAGAGTCTCTCCCATGTACTTTTACAAAACTCCAGAGACTGATCTGGTCTTATCTTTTTTTTTTTTTTTTTTGGTATTAGGGATTGAACCCAGGGGTATTTTACCCCTAAATTACATCCCCAGTCCTTTTTATTTTATTTTTTTATTTTGAGACAATGTCTCACTAAGTTGCTTAGGGCCTCACTAAGTTGCTATGGCTGGCTTCAAACTTGTGATTCTTCTGCCTCAGCCTCCCGAGTCACTGGGATTACAAGTGTTTGCCACCACACCCGGCAAAACTGGTCTTGTCTTAAAAACAGATGTAGTTAAGGGCTAAGGTTGTGGCTCAGTTGGTTGCCTAGCATGTGTGAGGCACTGGATTTGATTCTTAACACTACATATAAGTAAATAAATAAAGGTCAATCAACAACTAAAAAAAATTTTTTAAAGTAGTTAAAATGAAAATGCTATTCAAGCTAGAAAAGAGATTAGAGTTATAAATGACATTCTTGCTAGTTAAAAGTATAAACTAAGTAGAAGTTAAAAGAAAAACAGTTAAAACTTAGTTTTGTGTTTTTTTGTTTTTGTGGTACTGGGGATTTTGTGGGTACCAGCCCTTACTCATGCTAGGCAAGCACTCTGTCACTGAGCTGCATTCCCAGCCCTTAGTTCTACTTTGAAATATGTTGTGGAACCGTAGGGGTTCGCTACACAGGATTATGCAAAACCTTTTTTTTTTTTTTTTTTTTTTTTTTTTTTACTATTTTTCCCTTAGTTGTTTATAGATCTTTATTTTATTTATTTGTACATGGTGCTGAGAATCGAACCCAGTGCCTCACACATGCAAGGCAAGTATACTACTGCTGAACCACAGTCCCAGCCTTATGCAAAACTCTTTAAGGCCAATTATCTGCTGCTTTTCCATCACCTGCCTTGTCCAAAGTTAGGATCCTGATAATATGGTGGAATGATAGGTCTTTTGGAGTACCAGCTGAAACTCATTGGGCCCAAGATTTGGAAGAATCACCAAAGGTACTAAAGCTCTGAGGGTTACACAAACAGAAGCTAAACTGCTAGAATTCATTACCCTGTCATCTTAGTGAGCTGCCTCTGGCTCACTCCTGTGTGGACTCCAATATATCTGTACCCTTTCTCCAGAGTATCTATGTAAACCTGCAGGATTCTGAGGTGTCTTGAATATTAGAATGAAGAAATGTCTCTACCTCATATATTCTGTGGCACACAGGGTCTCTGCACTTTGTTCCTCTACTGAAGCATTGCCCCTGAACTCAAGCTAAGTGCCCACTTAGTTATGTGAGCATGGTGTCTTAGCAGATCTATTTCCTCAGCTTCTTCATTTTCCAGTCAGTCATATGTTGTGCCTTCATATGGTGGATTTCCTTCACTTTTCTCTTTCTACACATGTTCATAACTCTGTCTTTGCAGATCAGTGTTGACTTGAAGCTTGCTACTCCATCAACCCTCTCTTCTCCCTTCAATCTTTCTTCTTCCCCAACCCCAGCCTGAAACTCAAGTGAATTAGCTTCTCACCCCTGCCCCCCAGTTTAAAAAAAAAAAAAAAAAAATCCCATACTCCTCCAACAGTGTCTGCTCTTAGATTTGCAGTCAGCAGCCATCTCCAATAACCATCAGGCTGTCAGCTTTGCAGCTCCCTACTACCTCCCACCTCCCCCATCACTCACCAGAGGAAAAAGAGAGCCAGAGCAAGAGCTTGAAATATATCATGCAATAGTGTATCATGAATTTGTTGTGAATCACAGCGGTGAAGCAGGTTTATTTATTTCTGAGACCTTAAATCAATACAAAGTAGGTCTCTTAGTTCTGAAGCTGGGATGGAGTGTGAAAAAATGAGCCCATTGTACTCTTAAAACTTTGGGGAAAGGAGATGACAGCTATATAATTCCATTTACCAGGCACTAGGGGCTTTAATGTGAAGGTGACAGGGAGCTCTTTGTGCATTTAGAGCACCATATCTTCTAAATAAAAGATCTGTAGACTTGATAGTGGAGCATAGCTCCAAGTTTAATAATCTCCAAGCATTAGACCAAGCCAATATGTTCCCAAGTCAGAGAGGTCCCCCCTAAACACTCATAAATTAAAAGTGCAAGAACGCACACGTTGGTAGATTAGAAATGCAAGGACTCCAGTCTCTTCTAGGAGGAAGACAGACCTGGGCCCTCGATTTGCAGACTGCTATGTGAATATGATAAAGGCTCAGGAAACGAGTCTGTTTAGAAACCTGACTCCTGGCTGTTCATCATTCTAGGAAAGGTCCCCTGTGCATGGATCCAAATCTAGCTGTGTCCCCTCTCATTCAGAGTGGCCATGCTCACACAGACTAATCAGCTAATGTACACAGTCAGGAGTGTTGAATTATGAAAGGAGAAGCTTTAAGAGCTTTTTAGATTGAACTACAGATTACCTAGCATGCCTAGGCTTAAAGTTTTTCTGGTAGATTCTTGACTGGCTCCTAATTTTAATAATGTCTCAGTGTCTGGGATTTAAGCCCTTTAAAATAGTATGCATACCTGAGAAATTGAGATATCAGTGTTATTAAGAAAAAGAACCCACCCACATTTAACCAACAGCATAAAATGAGAAGTCAAAATCATTGGGATAATCGATTTATGAATATCTTCATTTTTATCTGACCCATTGATATACCCTTTTTCCACAGATAAAGCAAGTTTACGCAGCTCAGTAGAGCAGCCCTAATATAATGTGACTTTAGAGTACATAGAGTTACAATCTTAATTGTAGCCCAAGTAAAAAAAGCAAACAAAACACCCACTTTAAACCACTTGTTTTTCTTAAAAACGCTGATACACATTGTAACACTAATATGAAGGATTCTTTGTTTATGGTAATTCAACTTGCTGAAAATATAAGTCAAAGTTGAGTTTTTAGAGAGCATATTAACTACCAGTTTTAAAATCTGTGGTAGTTCACATGCGTTTACTGCATACCTGTCATATGTAAATCTGTTCTTATGTTATAGAGATAAAAAGATAATTCCTGCTTTCATGGAGCTTAAAATTTAAGGGGAAAAACTGCTGCCCACCAGATATAAAAGAGAAAACACAAGAAGGGCACAGAGATGAAGGATCAGTGCTACTTGCCAAGAAGCCAAGCTCCAGCAAGCTCTGAACTCTGGTGCCTGACCACTGTGGGCACAGGCGGTTACTCACACAGCCACCCGCCTCCAGCACCAACCTATTTAGGAAAAATAATAGGGAAATGACTGAAAACAGGAATTTCTTTTTAAAATTTCTATCTTTAGAAAACATCTGATAAAAAGACGTATTCAGAATACATGCAGAATTCTCAGAATTCGATAAGAAAAGAATTCAATAATTAGAAACTTGGGCAAGAAATTTGAAGACACTTCATAAAAGAAGATATAAGGATAGTAAGTAAGCAAATGAGAAGATATTTATCATCATTCATTAGGGAAATGCAAATTAAAAAATCAGTTTGATACCACTAGAATTTTTTCAAGCAAATTATTACAGGTTTTTGTTTGTTTTTTGTTGTTGTTGTTTTGCAATGCTGGGGGTTGGATTCATGCAAGGCAAGCATTCTTCCACTGAGCTACATATCCAGCCCTAAATATTTATTTATTTATTCATTCATTCATTCATTCATTCATTCATCTTTAACTGAAAAATTCCATGTGCTGATGAGGATTCAGGGCAGCCAGAACTCTCCCACATTATTGGTAGGAATCCAGAATGGTACAGCCACTTCAAAAAGGATGTATTCTTTTTTGTGTGTGTGGGGGGGTCTTTTATGGAGTTAGATTTTTGCTTATCATTTAACCTGGTAATTCTATTCCTATATATTTACCCAATAGAAATGACAATGTCAAAGGGGAATAAAGGGGAGGAAGGGAGGATGGGAATAGGAAACACAGTAGAATGAATCAGGCATAACTTTCCTATGTTCATTTATGAGTACAAAACCAGTGAAAATCACATCATGTTCAACCTCAAGAATGGGAAGTTATACTTCAAAATATATTCTACTGTCATTTAATAACTAAAAATAACATTTAAAAAAAAGAAACAAATAATAATATACATCTATACAACCTGTACATGAGCTTGGTGCAGTGACCCACACCTGTAATCCCATCTAATCAGGAGGCTGAGGCAGGAGGATTGCAAATTCAAGACCAGCCTGGCAACTCAGCAAGAACCTGTCTCAAAATTAAAAAAAAAAAAAAAAGAGCTGGTGATATACCTCAGTGGTAGAGAGCTCCTGGGTTCAGTCCCCAGCATTGCCCCCCTCAATAAATACCTGTATATGAATGTCTATATCAGCTTTCTTCATAATCCCTCCATATATCCCCCAACAAACAGGTGAGTGAGCTGTGGTATTTCCATAAAATGCAACACGACTTAGCAATAAAAAAGGAACTTCTGACACTTGCATCAGTGTGAAAAGATCTGATGCATTGTGTTAACTAAATGAGCTAAACTTAGAAGTCTACATCATATGTGACATTCTAGAAAGGTAAAATTGTTGGGGCCAGAAGCAGATCTGTGGTTGTTAGAGTAGAAGGAAAGGATGGATTACAAAGGAACATAGGGAACTTTGGGGGATGATGAAAATGTTGTCTTGATTGTGGTGGTTGACATATGACTATATGTGTTTTCGGCATTTACAGAACTATAAACCTTGAAGTGGACATTTTTGCTATATGTAGATTATACCTCAGCAAACCAAACTTTATTTAAAATGTTAAATATTTCTATATTTGGAATTCATTTATTATCAGTATTTCCAAGTCCCTAGCTAAATCAGCAGTTGACGGATCTCAGGATGTGATTAGTGATTGCTTTTGGCATTCGGCTTTTTCTACAGAAGCCTACACGTTTTTCTCCTACATTTGACAAGCAAACTATCATGTGGCTCTTCCCTTCCCCTTTACATTAAAAATGAGTCTCTGTTCCTTACCCACTCTACCTTCAATACCCATCATCCTTCTGCCATCTAACTCATTCCTTTGTTCTCCAATGAGGCCTACACCTCAGTAAACAGAGGTCATCCAGTGTTATTTCTGGCTTATATCTCATTCTCTTTTTGGCTAAAAAAATTTTTTTTTCCCTACAGTGGTGGCACAGTCCCTTTGACCCAATATATTCTTCAGCAAATCTGATTGCTTCGTAATATACTACTTATAGAAAGATTTTTGGTCTTGTAGGATGGTCTTGAATCCAACTGTGGCTCAAGTCAGGGACTTTTCCCTCCTCTGCCAACGAATGGCACTAAGCCTTTTCTATATCCCCAAGTCTAATTTACCAACTGCCAACCAATGTTCCAGTTTGCCATTGACAGCAGTAGTAATAAAGAAGGGAGAAAAAGTTGTAACCCTATGGCTTTGTATTTTGGAACACCCAAATATTTTTGATCATGGAGGCACTGGTCCCATTTCCCTGGAGATTTAATTCCATTCACCCTTAGATGTATTCCTGGTGAAACATTTACACAGTAATATGTGCTACACCATTTAAAATTGTTAATTGGAGATTGAATTACTTGTCAGCTTTTAAAAATGTAGTCCTCTCAGGTCAAGGAAGAGGATGTTAGCAGCACTGAGTAGATGAGCTATTACATTTTTTTCTTCCCCTTCCTCCCCCCACCCTTCATTCTTCCACCTCTTTTCCATCTTATTACTTTTCCCCTACTTCCACCCATTCTTTCTCATTGTCTATCTCTCTGTCTGCCTTAGCCAAACCTTTATCAATAACCTGACGGATCTCAGAGTGACTTTAATACCTAGAATCCTGGATGAAGTCCAGTGATGATGATAACTCAGCAAATTTACCAAAAAATCCTCCTGAAATTCTCTTGAGAATGGAAGTGTCCTGATGAGGATTGCAGCAAAGCTTGCATAGCTGAATTCATGGGTGCAGGAGGAATTTTGTACTCTGATTCTTTAAATACAAGATGTTCTAACCCACTGAGGTTGTTTAAAAGAGGAGAAAGCAGCAGTAGCTTTTCTCTTTTATTCCATTGTTTATACATCATTATTTTTCACATCTTAGCACATGATTGCAAATATTTGTATATAAGTCTAAGGGTCTTAATGTGTGTATCAGGATAAGAGCAATTTTTTAAAGATTGAGCTAAGTTGCATCTTTGAAACTCGTATCTCAATGCCTGTGCTGACAAATATCCTGACAAGTAAATAGTACGCTCATTCAGTGTTACATAGTGATTTCATTTGCACAAAACCTCACAATGCTTCGCCACTTCAGTCAAATGTCTGGAGTACTGGGGAAGGGAAGAACATGTTTATCTTGATCTCCAAAAAGGGATTTAAGGGCGAGAGCAGGCGGTATATTAGACTGTTTTCATTGCCTGTCAGCTGTGGTAAACCTGAGCTGTCTGCAATGTCTCTAGATAAGCAGCAACAGCAGCAGAGGTCTTAGCATGTGTGTATGACTGCATTCATTTGTACCTTTTACACATCTGGACATTTCTAAAGGCTCTGTGGCATCTTTGGTGGAGCCTTTAACAATTGCCTCTCTGCTAATCAGTAGCTTTTATGTGGTGCCCTTAATTCTCAAGTCTGCCAGCTGCAATGAATGAAACACTGGATGAGGCTTACATTTATGGAGGGGCCGGGTAAAGATCTTTTCTTCTCTCAAGTTCAGCCCGTATCAGTTCTGTGGCCTGGGTACCCTTTAGCAGAGGACCTCAAGATGGTGTTGTTCTTCCACTTAGATCTGGAAGGAAACAAAGAGGGCCTTGGGAGCATCTCCTCTGTTTGAATGGCTCCTATGTTTAATAGTGATGCTTTGGGGCAGATAAATTAAAATTTATTTCAAATAGTAGAAAATGTGAGAGGAATAATTTGAAAACTCTGGCAAGCAACTCAACTAATATAGAAATGCCTATGTCAAAGTTTAAAAGAGTGACAAATGAAACCCACCTAGTTCATGAAAATGTGATGTGGGCTGTTGACCCCAGGTTATTCTGTAGATGGTTGGTAAGACAACTTACTGAGGAATAAAACAGTGGTTCTTTGTGTTGGGCCATCTTATCTTCCTAGGTGTCGATTAGGGTCTTCGTGACTGTTCTGGCATCATCATTTCAGAGTTAGGCAGAATGAATTTTGTCCTAGCCCAGATTCTGCTTCCTTGGTTGGAGCTTTTGTTGTGAGGTATTCTAAAATCATTAAAACCACTTGAGTCAGCAACGACCCCTATAAATCAGGAGCCATTGTGTGCACTTTCATCCTACTGTGCGTACTCCAAAACCTCCAGCCTTTGAAGATGAGCCCGCGGCACTGCTTTCCCCTTGCTGATTGTTAAGTATCTGTGATTGTTGGCATTTGTAAATGGACAGATTTCATTTCTGTCTGTTGGTCTCCACCCCACCTTCGTTTCCCTAAATAAGGCTGGTCAGAGAGCTATTAGATAGTCTGTTACTCTATCCTATGGTTTTTCTCTTTCATTTCCAAATTAAATGAATCTTCACACGTGGCAAATATTTCTTTAGCTCAGAATTAATGTTCTTGGTTGTGTTAAACCCTAGTTGGGTTTCTTCAGAACCCAGAGGAGAAGAAACAGAAATACCGCTGCTTTTTCAGAACAATGCCAAAGCATCAGTCTTGAGTTTTAGCTTGCTAAAGGAAGATGTGCTATGTTATTGAATCTTGCTGTTTCAAGTTTGTCTCCTGTTGTAAAAACACAAGATAGAGTTGCTGGGAGTGTAACTCAGCAGTAGGATGGATAAGTGGCAGAAGGTCTCTGGGAGTAGCCTGGTTCTGAATGCTTTCCTATCCTTTGAAGTGAGGGGGCAAAGATGTCTGAGAATGGTGCATTTAAACCATGAAGCAGCTCTTGGTCTGCTTCAGTCCTTTTTTCTGAGCTTTGTCCTTCGCTGGTCCATTACTGATTGGACATTATCAAGTACTAGAGATTGGACAGAAAATAGTGTTTCTTAGCAGAAAATGGCACCTCTCTTATAGGCAACAAGGAGTAGTTGGCTCCTGACATAGATTGTGAATATCAGATATTCAGGGTCAGCACAGTGTCTCCTTTTTATTCCTTTTCCCCCTTTCCAATTTTATTTTAATAATTAAAAATACTGCTGATCACACTGAATGACTTCTAGCAGAGAGGCAGTCTGTCCCAGAAGGACCAGTTGTGGGCCATCGGGTTTATGACGACCATAAAACCAGAGCCAGATCAGAGCGTGGCCTCCCTGAGTGACAGGTTTTTCTGCCTCCACCAAGATCTCCCATCAACTGACTGCTTTGGATATTTGTTTTGGTTTGATTTTTCTCTTCTGTTTTGTTTCCTGATGCATGTGTGAGTGTGCATGTGTGCGCACATTTAAAGATATAAATGAAACAGGTATGTAATGCCCTCTGCCTGTTAGAAAGACTAAAGCCATAAAAATAACAAACGGCGTGTATTTGCTAGAATGTCAAAGTTATGAGTTTATTTTGTAATGATGTGCTCCTGCCTTCATGAGGTAAACTGGCCGTGGCGGAGGTGTTATTAGTAATATGGACTCGGTGGAGCAGAAAGCCGAGTGACCGAGAGATCAGTGTATCAGTCAGAGAGAGGGCAAATGGAAAGAGACAGCAGGAGAATGAGAAAAGAGCTGCAGTGCCTGGGCTGAGATTAAAGATGGACTGAGGGGAGGATGGGAGCCCAGTGGTTAGATATGTTCTCCCCTGTTCATGGGGCTCCTTCAAAGGAGCTGCCAGCAGCTTGCTCAGCTTGGGGCTGCCTGTAAAGGCTTGTTCTCTGTGCTTCCTTATCAAGGAAAGCAGTAATCTGAGAGCAATTTTGTTTTCCATATTCCTTTCAGAAAAGTCTCTAATGCCCTTCGTAGCTGAAGTTAAATGGAAGCAAGGCCAGCTGGGTCACAGTGAGGTTATTACTTTGGTCACCAACTTCCACAGCCTTGGGAAGGTCTTGATGTAGGGGCTGACCCAGCACGCAGTGGAACCTCTCAAAGCTCCTAACAAGAAGGGGCCATTTGGGAATATACAGGTACAATTTGCCAGCCCTCAATTTATTAGGTTCTCCCCAGAGACTGAAAATGAATAAAAGTTAGTAAGGAAGAAATTTTGTGTTGTCGTTATTTTTTAAAGGAGGAGGAGAAAGGGAAAAGAAAAGGGAAAATACAGTAAGTGCTCCACAACTGTTTAGAGCTCTCCAGGGCTACCCTAGATGACTGGCAATTACTATACACTGAGCAGTTTGCAATAGTCAGTGATCAGGCCACCCGGCTTCCATCTGCTGGGTCAGAAAACCTCCCTCCCTGAAAGAAATTATTAACCGATCTTCAAGGAGAAAAGAACCCTACAATTTCTAAGTCCAAGAATTTTTTCCCCCTTTTTCTTCTTTAAATGAAACTTTGTGGTTTGCAATTGCAGGTGCCCTTTGACCTGACAAGGGTTAAACTCTCCAGAGAGACAGAGAATGAGGCCCAGAATTTCCTACAGCCTTGGAAGGGAAAGGCAGAGGGGAAGCAGGCTTGGGAATAAATCATAGTCCTGCACCCAGCACACAAAGAGGATTTGAGACTCAGGGGTTTGTGTCTGTATCATTGGTTGCTTCAGAATTTTTGCCCCCTTTAGGGCTTTTGAGTGGGAACCTGCTTTAAAAATCAAACACAAGAGAACTGGGGATGTAGTTTGTTGATAGAGCACTTGCCTAGCATGCACAAGGTTCCTGGGCTCAATATTCAGTACTAGGGAAAGAAGAAAAAGAAAAAACCAAAATCAAATGTGAAGAAAAAGGTAATCCTTTAGGAAACAAATGAGGAACCCAGATCCCCACAGGGTTTCTTTAACTGCGGCTTGTCAAAAGACAGGCATGCTATCTTTTTTGTTTATGTGCATAACAACTCTGCCAGACCTACACATGACAGGGTGGCCTGTGCCTCAGGGTCCCAGCCTACCCATCACTGCAGTTTCAAGTCAGACTCCAAGAATGCTATTTCTTTTTCTCAAAGACATCTTTTGCCTTCTACCTGTCTATGGTCGCTAGTAGAGAGAAAAGCTTGCTGGATTTTAAATTGCAACCGTATATGTGATTATTTAAAACTCTTTTTTGTTTTCTGAGTTTTCTTTTTAGGAAGAAGATCCTGGTAGTCACTCAGAACAACCCACAGAGTCTGGGATCTCTGTCTTGTGATGAAAAGAACCTATTTCAGTGAGAATTATGAAATAAACTATGTCTTTACTTTTTTAGAGACAAATGTCCTTTCTCTTGCTCATTTCTCCAGGTCCTTGGAAGGGAAGTTTACACCTCCAATAACCAGCTTGGGGGCATCCAGATCATGCACAACAATGGGGTAACCCACTCTACGGTTTGTGATGACTTTGAAGGAGTTTTCACTGTCCTGCACTGGCTGTCATACATGCCCAAGGTGAGTCCTTCCTTCCAGCAGAACCTGCCATTTCTAACATGGCTCATTGTCTCTATGTTTGAAGTCTCATCTTTAAGGCAGAGGAATTTTTTATTCTGAAATATTTCTCTGAGAGATCTTGATTTCTTTTTCTCAAACACATCTTTTGCCTTCTACCTTTAAAATGTCTCTGGATTTCATTAGGCCTGTTTCTGGTATTTTCCAGCCAAGAATGCCTTCATGTCCTTTCTAGACTCAGATTCCAGCATATTAAGGTTTCCTACTCATTGTTGGGTTTTCTCCTTTTGTAATAGTCATTCATTCTCTGGAGAGCTTCCCAGAAAGCGTGGGCACACTGAAATCAAGAGTCAAAATGCATCACTTTGTGCCAGACTTCTAAATGAGATTAAGACCTGTGCATGTTCCTCTGTGCCTGGCACATAACTAGGATGCTTCTGGCTGGTGATTGGGACCAATGCGTCTAATTTCTGAATGTGGAACCTGCTATCTTTTGTCTGTAGCTGTTGCTGAGTTGGAGCATAAGACGGTTTTTCACTGATGGCTGTGCTCTTTCTTTCCCAATCTCCCTTTAGAGCGTGCACAGTTCAGTTCCTCTCCTGAACTCCAAGGATCCTATAGATAGAATCATTGAGTTTGTTCCCACAAAGGCTCCATATGATCCTCGATGGATGTTAGCAGGTCGTCCTCACCCAAGTATGTATATGTTTGAAGACTCTGTGGTGCCCTGGCTCTCAAACTTTTAATCTTCTTTCAATCACAATTCCCACATAAAAGCATGTGACTAAGAAAGCAGCCAAGCCAGATGCAGTAGCACACACCTGTAATCCCTGCTACTAGAGAGGCTGAGGCCAAAGAATTACAAGTCTGAGGCCAGCCTCAGCAATTTAGTGACCTTGTGTCAGAAACTAGTAAGGGCTGGGGATGTAGCTCAGTAGTAGAGCACCCCTTGGTTCAATCCCCAGTACTGCAAAAAAGAAAAGAGGAAGGAAGGAAGGAGAAAGAGTACACACTAAAGCTGGATCAGATGGAAAGAAATTCATATATACATTATTTGAGAGAGAATGAGAATGAAAGTTCACCATTTTACAATCTCAGAGAAGTTGAATGATCTGTGTAAGGCCACACAGCTATTACTTTAGAGCTCAGGCTTCATCTGACACCTGACTGTAGATATTCTAGAAAAATCAACAGTTAATGTTGATTTCAATGCCTTTTCTTATTAATCTTAATAAAAAATTTCTTACACTGGCAGAAAAATCACTATAGTAGTTTTCTCCTTGCCTCTTATTTTTATACATGATTATGATAAGAAGTATGTGCCTAGCACACCTATCAACCTTAAAATTCAGGACTTTTATGGAAATGAGGTGAGCCTCTCTTCTCCTGAAAATCAGAACAAGTCTCAGCAAAAGTTCTCCTGAGAAATCTAGGGAACCATCTTAACAGGCTTCTAAGTTCTATGTCTGACTGTCTCATCTGCACTGTGGGGACTGTGAAGCCCAACTACAATAACCAAGAGTTCACTCTACCCTAATCAACATATAAGGCAAGAGGGTTTTTTATTTTATTTTTATAGTAATTAAAATAAAGTTTAAGCCTGGTGCAGTGGCGCATGCCTGTAATCCCAGCGGCTCTGGAGACTGAGGCAGGAGGATCGTGAGTTCAAAGCCAGCCTCAGAAACAGAGAGGCACTAAGCAATTCAGTGAGACCCTGTCTCTAAATAAAATACAAAATAGGGCTGGGGATGTGACTCAGTGGTCGAGTGCCCCGAGTTCAATCCCCAGTACCAAAAAAATAAAAAATAAAAATATAAAGAGCTTCAACATGTTTAAAAATAAAGATAAATAATGACAGAAAATTATATTGGGGGGGTTGAAATAGGAACAATAGATTAGCATTTTCAGGTGTTTTAGTCAGCTTTTTTGTTGCTATGATTAGGCATGAAGGTTTATTTAAAAAAGTAAACATTTTCAACCAGGCATGGTGGCATATACCTGTAATTCCAGTGAGGGCTGTGACAGGAAGATCTCAAGTTCAATGACAACATCAGTAATTTAATGAGATTCCATCTCAAAATAAAAAGGGCTAGAGAGGTAAAATGTTCTACAACACCCCTGGGTTCAATCCTCAATATCAAAGAAGGGAGGGGAAGCTGCAGATTTTTTCACTTGAAATTAATTCTGTACTTCCTAATCATTATTAAAGTAAGAATTATAAAATGATCTGGGCATGTAAAGTTAAAATTTGGATTAGAACCTTCATCATTCCCCTCATTCATGGTGTGAACAGAAGTGTGGGTGTAGATAGGGGTTATCCCCGTCATTATTAATGAGAACCAGAGAATAAAATGAAATTTGTGATAAACTAAGTTTTCTATTTTTTTGTATAATATTTTTTCATCGACTCCCCAGTAATTCATCCTGCTGTCTCTCTGTAGCTAACACTCGCTCCCAAATCGAGTGACTTCAGATTTTAATTTAGTGGAAGCGTTAAAGAAAGCAGATGATTCCCTGTGATAAGTTAAAGCAGATATCTTCTAGGTGAAAAGTTAAAGTCATTTATTAGAGAAGATAGTGCCATGATATTCTTCAAACTGACGCCCAACACGAGACCAGAATCTAAACGATCGGCTTTGGGCTTACGATGGAGAGATAATTTTGAAATGGATGATCACATTTTACACTGGGGCCATAGAGGCAAGGAATGTAGAACACAGTAATTACAAGTTTAGTCTTGATAAAACACTCTCCATCCTGTTTAAGTCAGCAGAGGTTAGCTTGCTCGGATCTTCACTTTTAATTGGTTTTGGACTTGGGTTTTTACAGGGTGGAGGGCTGTGTTCAAATTAGAAGAATCACAGAGAAACCATGAGCTGAGAGGGCAAACTAGGAAACAGTTATTTGCAGAAGCTTTCCTAGGGCCTTGGTCAAACATTTATACCTGTGGAACGAAAGTTTTTAAACTAGGATATTGAAAGTACATGTCTTGCCAATGAAGGGAATTTTCTGTGCAAGGGAGGTTAATGGCATTAAGCATTATGCATCTGAACCATTATGTTTTTGCTCTGTCAAGAGTATGTGGTCATGACCCTTTCTTGTAGAAAAATTATACTTTGGATCTATCTTACTTTTCTAGCAGAAACACTGAATCCCTTTTCTTTTCCTCAAATTTGGGTCCTCATCTGATCATTAACTTATTTGACTGCTTTCATCTTTCCATTAAAAGACAATCAATAGAATCAAACAAAATTGTAAGACGAGTTTCAAAATAGAAATAGACATTTTTTAAAACGTCTTTAATGACTTGGCTGCCTTTTGACAAATGTTTGTGGTATCTTGAAAAAAGCCAAGTTATTTATTTAAAAGCATGCAAACTGTCTGTGCTAGCTGAACCCCATCGTTTAACAATAAATGATGCTTTTGCTGATAAATGATTCTTTTTATGCAGACTAGCAAATGAAATAGGAGATGATGTCTGAAGGCAGATGAACATTTGGCTGCCTAATGCTTCCATCTATTATAATATGGTTAGAAACAACAACAAACTCCCCCAAATAATCCCCCAGATCCCACCTTAAATTCATCAGTTCCAGCGCACTGTCAATGGATTGACTGTCTTTATTCTTTTTTTTCCTTCTGTAGCCCAGAAAGGTCAGTGGTTGAGTGGATTTTTTGACTATGGATCTTTCTCAGAGATTATGCAGCCGTGGGCACAGACTGTGGTAGTTGGTAGAGCCAGGTAAGAGCTCTTTTATTTTGGAAGCTCTCTTTTCTTCCAACTGAAAATAAGAAGCAGAAGGGCCATGGCCATATAGATTTTTATCAGTAATAATCTCTTCATCAAAACTTTCTAAGAATATTGGATTATAACCAGGCCCAAGGTATTCTAACTGGCTCCCAGTAGTCATTTAGAGTGTCACTCCAGTGATGCATTTAATATAAAGGCTGATTCTGACAATATTTCCTTTTAATAATGCTGCGAGGAAAACTCTTTGGGGGTGTAATGCCCAACTACAATAGCCATAGCCTACCAATGTCTTCCCCTCCCCCATAGACTACTTTCTTTTAGGAACAGGTGACAAGTGAATCAGAGACTCATCTGTTTCTTATGTAACCTGAGAGAAGTTCCATCATGGCATCAAGATTACTTAAGTGACTTATGTACTATATTAGATTATAATCAGATTTTAATTGTACCCCCTCCCCCCTCAAAAAAAAAAAAAAAGTTTACCTGAAACAGGAATGAGTAAAATAAGCTGGTATAGGTTGCCGGAATACCCATGTTTTATAAGTGGGAAATTGAAGTTTCTATTAAATTTTAATACCCACTCTAAGAAGTGCTTCACTCAACAGCAAGCTCTGTGTGAAATAATCTGCAGCTCTCAGTATAACAAGCACCTGCCAAGGCTGATCTTAATCTAGTTCTGCACTGCGGAGACATGCTGCCCGAGGGACCTGCATCTGGTGCTCACCTTCCTCTCGGGGGCAATCAGTTTTCCTTATCTTGGTGAAAAGTGGCACCTGCTCAAGATTCTCAAACATGCCACATTGGGTTGAGATTTAGATTCTAGCCTTGAAAATAATTCTAGGCTTTGTGGTTTGCTCAGTATAGCAGGTCAGCACGCCTCATGCTGCCAGTGACAGGGAGCCATCAGATGGCAAATCCCACAGACAGGGTCTTCCACTGTGACTCTGAATAGGATTCGGGTCTGAGTTAGCTCAGATGGAAACTCACAGAAACTAGCTGCTCGTTTCCTTTTGCGTCTCAGGTCTTTTACCTCACCCCAGGCTTCTGGGTCCCAGTGAGAATTATTTTTTGTGCCATTAAAATTCCCACTGGGGAGGCAGTTGTGGGGCATGCATGAGAGTTTGTGTCCTACTACCCAGGACCTATCAGCTCATTACAAAAGAGTCCTCATGTCACACTAGGGCCAACTTTTTTGAGAATTTGTCTCTTATCTGTTCTGCTTCAGTTTTCCTATCTATTGAAAACATGACAGATTGTAAGCCTCACAAAACCAAGCCTTTGTTAAGGTCTTTAAGATTTTCCCTTGGGAAATAAGAGAACAATGCTTTACACTTATGATTGGAAGAACGGGAATCATTCTGCAACCAAGATCAGTCAAGCTTGGCTGTGGTTAACTCTGCCATTGTTTATTCTGACACTCGCTCTGACTTCTTCCTTTCTTTCCATCTGATGAGTTTTGGGTTTCTTACTCCAAACATGCACATACTCACAAGTATATAAAACACAAGTACAGCTAGCTTCTTTCAAAAGCAATGGCATTTCGAGAAATAAATATAAATGTATTCTTCTGGGATTGTTACTGTAAGTGCTGCCAAAACTCATCTTTGGTATGTATGTTTGGAATACGTGTGCTATTGGCTGTAAATTGTCTTTTATTATTCCATGGCACCTTGTCCAGGGACACACTATAAAACAAGATGTAGCATCTTCATGTGCTAGCCTGATAAAATTTATATGAAGTATAATAGAAAACAGAAGTTGTTCTGAGCTGTTTTCAAGTTCAATAAATAACTGTAATACTCGGATAAAGATGTTCTTTATTAGGTCACATGGGCCCTAATATATAAGTTATAAGTTACCGATTTAGGATGGCTTTTGCAATTACAAGTTTCCTGTTGGATTGTTAATCATTGTGAGCAGAAATATTTCTAAGCCCTCCTGTGTACCTCCTGCTCGTTGTCTGGTTGTCTAGAGGGCTTTTGATTCTGATTCAATGCGGGCAAGTGACAAGGGGGTGGGTGGTCTCCACTCAGTCCCCCATTAGGCCTGTTGTGATGACAAGAATCCATTTCCAGTAGCCAATGTAACAACCCAAGACCATCCTTCATGGAAAAGTTTGTTATGGAGATGGTGTGGGGAACAAGAGACTAGCCCATCCCAGCCCTAGGCCCAAGTAATGCAACTGAGAGTGAAGATTGAATCACATATTCCAGGGTAAAGACTCACCCTGTCTTTGCATTTCTGTATTCTCCCTTCCCTCAATCTCTCTTCCTTCCCCCCATCTCTGCCCCTCTCCTCTCCTGCTCTCTGATTTTCCTAGGAAATCTTTATGAAGACTAAGTTTAGAGCGTCTCATGGAGTATAAATGTAGAAACATTTAAGTACCTGAACAGGTTTTTTAATTAACTTAGCTTTGAGATTAAATATATGCCTCCAGTGTAGATTCAGAATGATTTCTGAAATTGTCCCTGTCCCATTGTTCTTTTCCCGTGAAAGAAAAACTTAAGGGCCCATTTTAAACCACTTCCCTACTCTTTGTATATATTTTTCATCATTCTCATGACACACCTACACACAATCCCCACTGACACACCCAGTGGTAAAACCTTCTGTACCCTCAAATCTTGCACCACATTATTCATATTCCATAAAAACTACAGCTCTACCAGCCATGGTGGTGCATACCTGTAATCCCAGTTACTCAGGGGGCTGAAGCAGGAGAATCACGAGTTCAAGGTGAACCTGGGCAATTTTGTGAGGCCCCGTCTCAAAACAAAAATTAAAAGAGCTTCGGATGTAGCTCAGGGATAGAGTAGTTGCCTAGCATGTACAAGGCCCTGGGGTTCAAGTACCACCAAAAAAAGAAAAGAAAACTATAGTTGTATTTTCACAGGACCAGGACTCATGAAAAGTTACCAAAAGTTTCAGATTCCTACTACCTTCCAGACCATTTCCCTCCATATTCACCAAGAGATGCTCTAGAGTGAATAGAGAAACTTCATTTGGTAACCACAGAGGTAGATTTGTATGTGCACTGAAATGAGTCTAAATATAGAAGATCCCCTTGTTACAGCCCTGGTTTGAATTTATCCTGTTGGGGCTATCCAGAATAGGAGTGGTTCCAAGGATAGTTTCCCACCATATTTATAGAATAAATACTAAATCCATATTCTCACATTTAGCCCCTAGAAGTTAGATTCTCCCCTGCTGTCTGATTTGCTTCTAGTTTTAGTCCCAGTGTTGATGTGGGATTGGAAAATAAACGACTAGCTATAATCTCGACATGCATTGGGTTCTGATGTGGCTCATTTTTTATCAGGCTAGGAGGAATACCTGTGGGAGTAGTTGCCGTAGAAACTCGAACAGTAGAACTAAGTATCCCAGCTGATCCTGCAAACCTGGATTCTGAAGCCAAGGTAGGTCACCTAGAGTACATTGTGTGCCTGTGCTTAGAGCTTGTTTCCCTTCAGTGCCTGTGGATACACTAGGGATAATTTTAAAGGGAAAGCGCAGCAGCAGCCTTGAATGATTTTAGACCATCATGTGTTTGTGTGTGTGTTTCTTTTTTGGGTTTTTTTTTTTTTTTTTTTTTTTTG
>NW_025999880.1:1234852-1285141 GCF_001458135.2 Marmota marmota marmota
TAAAAGGTCCAGGATCCTTTCTTTTTCTCTTCAAAAGTGGTCTTGGGGGTATACTGCTATCAGTTCCCCTCCTGTATTGTGGGAGTTCTTCTCTTCTTACTTAAGTAAATACTACTCTGTTGATGTTGAGACTGAAGAGATGGTGCATGCCTAAAATCCCAGCGACTTGGGAAGCTGAGGCAAGAGGATCTCAAGTTTAAAGGCCAGCCTCAGCAACTTATTGAAGACCTAAGCCACTCAGCGAGACCCTGTTTCAAAAAATAAAAAGGGCTGGGAATGTGGCTCAGTGGTTGAACACCCCTGGGTTCAATCTATAATACACCCCCATCCCCCCCAAAAAATGATCTTGATAAACTAGTTTTCTTTTTTTTTTTTTTTAAGAGAGAGAGAGAGAGAATTTTTTTTATTATTATTATTTATTGTTTAGTTTTCAGCGGACACAACATCTTTGTTTTGTATGTGGTGCTGAGGATCGAACCCGGGCCGCACACATGCCAGGCAAGCGCGTTACCACTTGAGCCACATCCACAGCCCCGATAAACTAGTTTTCATTTGGTTTGATTGAATTTTCAGGTTTGTTTGTTTTGCAGTGCTGAGTTTGAATCCAAGACCTTGCACATGTGTTCTACCTCTGAGCTATATTCCCAGCATCCAATTGCCAAGGCTAGCCTTGAATTTGTGATCTTGTTGCCTCATCCTTCCAAATAGTTGGAATTACAGGCATATGCCACCCCATTCAGCTTGACTTTTCATTTTTTAATACATAAAATCTTGTTCATCTTGGAGAAGTTCTCCCTTAAGCTGTGTTATTAATTTTTTTTAAGTTGTCAATGAATCTTTTGTTTATTTATTTATATGTGGTGCTGAGGATCAAACCCAGGGCCTCACACATGCCAGGCAAGTGCTCTACCACTGAGCTACAACCCCAGTCCTGTGTTGTTAATTTTGTCTTCTTTTTTGACTTTCCCCAATAGATAATTCAGCAAGCTGGCCAGGTTTGGTTCCCAGATTCTGCGTTTAAGACCTATCAGGCTATCAAGGACTTCAACCGCGAAGGGCTGCCCTTGATGGTCTTTGCCAACTGGAGAGGCTTCTCTGGTGGAATGAAAGGTGACTAACTTGGTTGTGGGCTACAGGGACAACACTGATTACTGGATACCACGTGACATGGGGAGGGAGTAGATACTGCAGATTCTGGGGGTATGATGACAGCCCATCACCCTAGGCTTTTGGGGGATTATGCTACTCTAAGATACCTTCTGAATTGCAATTCAAATGGAAAAATATGGTATGTTTTATTATTCCTTACCAAATTACAGAATAATCTGTTAGTTACCGAGGTGGGCTACTGTTGTAGATTTTGCTTTCATAGGTAGATATTGTACCGTTCTGATGGTCCTAGAAAGTAGGATTGTACTTGTCCCTGTCCCTCTTTCTGGGCATGTTCTTCATTCATATTACTTTCTAATGTTGTATACTGACTAAGATAGATACTGAAATTAGCACAAACTAGAAGAAAATGAACAAATTCTGTACCAGAGGCTGTTCTTTGTGGTAATTTGTGATACATTTTATTATTATCCACCAACAGCCCTGGGCCAGTGGCTCTAGCAGATTAGACCATTATTATAAAGGCTCTACTCTGTGCTATGGGAATTGCTTAGTGATTAGGAAGTCCATATCACCATTAAATGAGAAACCTCCAATGAGCAAAGCCACTATGGACAGTACATGGAGGGCCAAAGAAAACACTCCACCTCTTATAGTGGTAAAGTGTCCTCTCCAATGCAGAGATCCATGGCCAGGCTAAGGGCAGACTCTATATACATCTGGAGGCTGAGAGAGTATGCTGATGGGTACAAATCTCATTCATCTCAAGATTCAGAAATAGTAGAAGGATTAGGAGAATGGGAGGAAGGAGCTGACACACCTAGGGAAGTTCCCCTTTTATAGATCATCAGCCATGTGGTTAGAGGTATTTATCATTTTCCCAGTGATTTTTCCCTTGCCTGGCTAGGAAAGAGCCCTGTATGATCAGGCTTGCCTCGTAAAATGGACTAGGTTAATTTTTGTTTGGTTGATTTTAATTTGAAAAAATTCTTATTTGCTAGAGAACTACCACATTTTGTGTTTTTGTGCTTTTCTTGGGGGAGATTTGACTATACATATAAATTGTGTACTTTTTTAAACTGTGAAGGTGAATTATTTTTTGACCAAGATAATAAATCAGTGGAAACATTGAGAGTGTAGGTTAAACAAGTCAATCCTACATATCTTTACTGAGTTTCTGAGTGCAAGGAACTATGTCAACCACCTCAGAGCTAACAAAAATAAGTAAGAAACAGATATTACCTCAGGAAGTCAGGAAAAATGTCCTGGGCAAAATGGCAAAGTGATAACTATAAACACAATAGCAGGGTGTTCAAAAGGGGATAATATCATGTGGAAGCCAGTGGGAGGGAGACCTAACACCCCTTTCATTGCTGTATTTGAGGTTCACATAGTGTCAGATTTCACTCCATCTCCACTTCCTTGACTGTAAGATGTATGTTAAGCCCTGACCGGGAAGCAGTGCTGAAAATGCAGTCTTGATGAGTCAGCCTGGAGATGATATGCTAACTAGAGTTCAGAGTTCAAAAGTTTCAGAAGTGTCACTTCTAGGAAAAGCTTCAACTCTGCTACATCTTTTGGCTCAGGCCCAGATTGGCTGCTAGCCCTGTGACAATAAGAACAACAACAATTAAGATTCACTGAGTGGGGCTGGAGTTGTGGCTCAGAGGTAGAGCACTCGCCTAGCATGCGTGGGGCACAGTCATCACAACCAGCACTGCTAAGGGGTAACTTATATTGTTATCCATGATTTACATAAATTGGGATGGAGGGTAAGTGAATTTCCCAAGATGGTTCAGCTAAACAGTGACACTTGGGAGAGTAATATAGTGATGTGGTAATGTAGACTGACTTCTTAAAACTCAGTTGGCTGATCTGCAAGCCCAGAACCAGAACCAGATCCTAGAACATTCTGGAGAAAGTTATGACCCACCTGCTTCTCCCTTCCTTTGGGGATATCCTTGATTATTGTGAAAAGAAATTTCAAGAGCTCAGAAATATTATATTTTATTGTGGTAAAATATATATTGCATAATATTTATCAATTTACCATTTGTAAGTATGCAGTTCAGTAGCATTAAATACATTCACAAGATTGTGTAACCAGCATTAGTATATCCTAAACTTTTTAATCATCCCCAACTTACACTCTGTACCTGTTAAATAACAAGTGCCTGTTCCCTTTTCTTTCCTGCCCTTGGTCAGAAATGAGTTCTTGGCTTAATATAGAGCAGGACCAGTTTTGTCTTCTGAATTTTGGTACTAATGAGTCTGTTTACACATCACATAAGACAGATAAGCTTTAGGGAAGATAGAGATCTATGTGGAAGTAGGAGGGGGAGAACAGCACCGTTCATATTTACATACAGGTCAGGATGTTTCCTGCATATTATCTCATGTAAAGGCACCTAAACTGAGAGCCTCTTGTCATTCTCCACATCCCTTGGGGAGATGTTTGCAGTTTTGGTTTCAATACTGGCTAGGGATTATGCAGGGAGGGAAAATAAACAATTATGCCATCCCTCAGTGCACACAAACACACAGCCAGGAGCCGACTGCACTGTGGGTAAAATGACTCCAAAATTGTGTGTAATGAGTAGGAAAAGATTAGAGACAGTTCTTGCTATGCTGAAAATTGACATTAGTGGAGGGGAAAAAAAAAACTCTTTACTAGTCGGCCTAGGAGGTCTAATTCGAGCAGTAAAAATATAAATAAATAAATAAAAGCTTGTCAAGATGGTATTGGTGCTTTTTTTCCAATGAGCTCTATCTGGCCGGAAGGCTATTCAGCATAATGCAAAATTAAATTATAAAAACTGGCTGAATATTTAGATGGAAGAGCCATTTGGAAGCAGTTTATTTAGACGAACCGGCAATGACCCACAACAGGGAGACATCAAGCGTGAAATTTACTAGAAATTAGCACCAGGGTCCCAGCCTCAGCATGAATAGCTTGATAGGATGCAAATCCCAGTGATATTAAGCCGCCTCACTGCTGGTGCTACAGGGTCACTCTCAGTTGGCTTTTCATGTTATACTTATTATTTTTTTCCTGGGACAGGTTATAAATAACAATAAAAAAACACGTTTATTGAAAACTTTAACTGGAATGAAGTCTATTTTAAAGTCTCTGATTATTTGGATGTTGAAATACAGTGTCTGCTGGCCATAATGAACTCGTGAGAGACATTATGTATATTGAGCTTGTGTATGCCTAATGTTTACCTTCAGCTTCTAACAGATAATCTTGCCCAAACCAACAAGATCAATTCCAGTTTTGAGAGTGTGGGGCACTGTGGAAGCATTTTCAGTCACTCTGCTTCCTTGTTTAGTACATGTGGCTGCCACAGTTTATCCATGTTGTGTAACAATGAAAGCCTTAGGCAGGTTTGGTGACTGGATGCTGAGAACATGCTCCAAAGGCTATTTGTGATCACCATTCATGCAGATGTGCTTTATTTACCCAGAATGCTAGAAAACTCTAAGCTCCTGCCTCTCTGGTGAAGAACCTATCAGTATATTCCATTCCAGTTGCATTTCTCAGGGCCTGAGAACTGACAACATATGCATAGCTTTGAAATTCCCTAGATTGATTTCTAGTGTAAACCCTTGGGGATCCCCTCCCCTGCTACTCTTGACTGTGTCTTCACTCTGTCTGTTAAATAGGAAGGGATTTTAGACAATTTTATGTCAGATTGTTGCCAAGTATTTCAACCTGCCTTTCAAAATATGTGGTTTGGGATACCTGGAGTTCAGTGTAAGCGTATTGATTTGTAGAGTTTGTTTATGTTTGTTTATATTTTAATAGCCTGCTTTATGTTGATACAGGTGTTGATGTTTGCATTGTGGGTCTGTTGGTGTTCCAGGTGAGATCAACCTGGTGCTCTTTTCCTAACAATAAGAACCTGAGTAAAAATTAGGTAGTAGAATGTGGACTTTAGAACCAGAAAGACCTGAGTTTCAGTCTTCTCTCTGCCACATAACTCTTATTTAACTAAGCTTCCATTTACTCACCTATAATTTAGGTATATAAATTAGATGATGTTCTTATGACTGAATGATTCATATGTGTATGTGCCGTCATGATCCCTGGTACACAGTAAGCTAGCTATGATGTCAAAAAAGAGGAACCAAAATCATTACACACAAACGAAAAATATACACACACTCAACTTCATTCTAAACTATTTCCATATAGCATGAAATCAACTGGGTTTCTTTATTTTTTTTTAATTAAGTGAATGAGCCTGTAATCCCAGCTACTCAGGAGGCTAAAGCAGGAAGATCTCAAATTGGGGGCCAGTCTGGGCTAGCTAGTGAAATCCTATCTCAATTAAAAAAAAAGACTGGGGAGATAGCTCATTGGTAGAGCACTCCTAGGTTAATCCCCAGTACCACCAAAAAAAAAAAAAAGACAGGGGGGGAGGGAAGAAAGGAAAATAAATTTTAAGAAAAGTCTTCCCCTTTTAGGAGTTAGATCTGTTCAACACAATACAGAGATAAATTTTAGTATAGATATGTTTGTTTTTTGGTACTGGGGATTGAACCTGGTACACTTAGTTAATGAGCTACATCCCCAGCTCTTTTTCATTTTTTGAAATAGGATCACACTCAGTTGTTTGGGCCTCCCCAAATTGTTGAGGCTGGCCCCTCGAACTTACAATCCTCCTGTCTCAGCCTCTCGAGTTACTGGGATTAGAGGCATGTGCCACCATGCCAGCTAGATATGTTTTTAACAAACATAAATGAATAAAGAGGCTGGAAGCTTTGTCTTCATTTACTTGTAACTTTTTTTTCTTCCTTTTGCAGGTAGAATGACTTTTTGTGCAATCTTCTATTATTTTGTTTTCACCTTTTATCTACACCTTCCATTTCTTCTCTGCACAATACTGACAAGGGCCACTCCTTTCTGTTACTTGTTCTGAAACTGTACTCTTGGCAGCACTGAAAAATGTACTGCTAATTAGACAATTATTTTATTATGTAGCACTGGTTGAAATATCCACTAAAGAATTAATTTAGTTAAAATAATTTGAACTGAGCAATTATTTTCATAACCACAGAATTAGCGTAAAGCGCTTAAAGTCTTTTATTCCCTGCTCTTCATACAGCAGTTGTATAATTAGCAGTAAATTTTTTTGGTCTTTACTTTCCTCCCAAAGGAATAAATGTCTTTGCTCTGATCATATAAACAGAGTATATAACCATACACATTCCATGTATGTTTCCTGGGCAACTTGAAATTTCTGGAGCCTTTACAACCCAGATTGGGGCAATGGAGAAAGGCATGTGCCATGGAGTGGACTGTGAGCATTGATAGTTTGTATATAGAGTCATTTTTACTTTGGGGAAGGTGGCAGTTTAATTTTCCAGTAACTACAATGAAAGCAATTTCTATTTGGCTTGCTCTTAACTTCCTGAAAAATGCTTCTTTGCCTTGGATTTCCAGAATTGATTTATTCCAAATTGAGATCCTCTCTTTGATAGGAAAGTTTGAATTCAGTTAAACCTGTTATTTGGTGTTTAGAAAAGATCCATTGTGGCTCTACTGAAATATCCATTAAACATCTGGAATCATAAACCTAAGACTCTAGCAATACTTTAGAGAACTGGGAAATGGATAGTGGTCCATAAAAAAGTTGGGAAATAAGCCAGACATAGTGGCACATCTGTAATCCCAGCTATTCGGTAAACCGAGGCAGGAGGATCACAAGTTCCAAGCCAGCCTAGTCAATTTAGTGAGACCTTGTCTCAAAAAATATAAAAGGGTTGGGGGTGTAGTTCAGTGGTAGAGCACTTGCGTAGCATGTGTGAGACCCTGGGTTCAATCCTAATTGCCTTCCAAAAGAAAAAGTTTGGGTAATAAATAAGCTCATCCAGCTTTCCAAGGGCTCACTTTATTTATGCACTAGCAGTCCTTTTCTTCAGGCTACTATTGGCCTTCAGGAGTATTCTTTAGCAGAATGAAGAGTTAACTAGGCACTTTATGTGGCTGTGTGATATTTTCTATACATTTATATTTAATTTTCTCTCATTGATATGCTATAAAAATTCAACTATTAAAGAATTAATTTGTTTTTCTTTCTTGTTACATTTTTTCCAAAGTATGTTATATGCTTATTCATTCCCTTATTCATTCAGCAGATACTTATTGAGCACTAACTGTGTTCTAGGCACTGGGTAGGATACTGGGGATACAAAGATGAAAAATAGTTTCAAAGATAAATTTTTGAAAGATCCATTTCCACTAGCTGCACATTTTAAGAGCTCATCATATGCTAAGAATCATGAGAGGAATTGAAAAGAGCTAGAATAGTTCCTTCCTTCAGAAAACTTAATGTAGTGGGAGAGATCACATATTGACATGAAAAATACTCAACGTTTGTAGAGCTAGTATGAATTAATGTGGTGAAACCTGAGAACAGAAATTCAGGGATGATGTAAAATGGATATGCTGTCTGGAGGGCTTGCACACTGTCTTATGAAAAACAGTACAATTCTCTCTTATACTTTGGAGGATCCTCCAGAGTCTTGAGTGGGATACAGGGAAAGAAACCAATCCCGTTAGTCTTCAAGGTGGCCACACAGGACATGAGGTGTCTGGAACCTGTCACCTCCAGCAGTGAGCAGCCTCTCTTGGAGACACAGTGTACAGTAACAATTTTTTTTTTTTTCTGCACATACCATGGTGTGAACAACGTTTGGCAGCACTACTTTGGGGAAGATAAGTTTCATGATTTCTAATTTGTCTCATTCTCTGCAGATATGTACGATCAAGTGCTGAAGTTTGGCGCTTACATCGTGGACAGCTTGCGGGAGTGCTCCCAACCTGTGATGGTTTACATTCCTCCCCAGGCCGAGCTGCGGGGTGGCTCTTGGGTTGTGATTGACCCCACCATCAACCCCCGGCACATGGAGATGTATGCTGACCGAGAAAGCAGGTAGTGTGCCTTCCTGATTTCTATTCACTTTCTCTCTGGATCCTCTAGCTGTTGGCTTCCTCCTGAAGAAAATTATAACCAAGGAAACTTCATTGAATCTGTCCGTTCCCAAAGGACTCCAAGGACAGAAAAATAGGCTTTCTAAATAGTGTTTGCTGGCATGAGAAGGAAACCAGGCTAGAGTCAGGCTTTCTCAGTATAATTCCCCCATCCCAGATTCTTTTACTTAGTCCTCCCTTCCAGCACTTCCAAACTCAGAGAAATTTCTCCTCCCACTTGTTATTCAGATGTGCCTACTCACCGTCTCTTTTTTAGGTGTGTGGCAGAGGGGACTTAGAGTGAGTTGACATGGAAAGACTGGCCTGTAAATCTGAAGTTCTAGGGGTTGACGATGAGGAAACAGAGCAGTCTTCACACTTCCTGGGCTGTTTCTCATTATCTATTGAATGAGCTGGCTGGTCACTGATGTGCACCACAGCACCCTCATCTATGATTCCAAACCAAAGCTTCTTCATTCCTTTGGAGCCTAAGTCTCTGCTCTGGCATTCCAGAAGGCTGGAGAACACAGTATTTGTAGCACCCAAAAAACTTCAAGAGAGAAGCCCAAGTGTGTTGAGAGGTAGTTCCTGAAACTATTTAAGTAAAACAGATCAAACCCAGCATCCTTTCATAATGTGTTCTCAACCCTTTCTTAAGGAGGTGAATTCCACAGCCCATCTCCTTTACATTTTCTATGTGCATTATTACATCCAATCATTTTATTAGAGCATCTCTTATTCCCTTTTTCTAAAAAATTCAGCCTTCTAATTCAAAAGCTGTTTAGGAAAATACCAGTAGTTTTATCATCAAATCCTTAGGCTAGTGTTCTACATTGAGGGGTTTATTTTTACAGCCTAAGCTAGGCCCTAATCAGATCTCAGATCAGAGATAGTTGTTCTTCAGACTCTGGAGAGTCCAGTCCTTTCACTTGCCAGGTTTAGGCAAGTCTTTTAACTTCCTGTACTATAGTTTTCTTACCTGTAAAAGGTGAGTAATAGCAACATCTTACATCACAGTGGATGTTCACTAAGCAAAATATTGTGGGGATTTATAGATAAGCACTTAGAACTATGCCATGCGCATAGTAGGCATCGGCTCTAATTTTTTATAAAATATTAAAATCTCTTTTTTAAAGGTGTTTAGAACAAAGTTACTGGTGATAGAACACAGTATTCCCACTGGTATTCACTAAAAGCAACCCTGAGACCTTTCACTTTGCACATTCTCATAGCAGTGGGAAGAATGTTTTACCTACTGCTTTGCCTGGCCTACTGTCTGATCCAAGTCCTACTAGCAGACTGACAGCTGTGGTGTAGGGTGATCAACATCAACCCCTCACTTATTCAGCCTAAGTGCTGGAAGTGGTTGCCCTACCTCTGTGCCTACAGCATCTCCCCACCCCCCACCCTTGAAAATACTGTGATTCCTGTCACCCTTATCAGCTATCGTTGGTGGAATCTGTATTCTCCTTATAAAATGGAAGTCAACTGGCGGCTAATGAGAATTATTTTAATTGCTTTTTTGCCAGGCCTTCCTCATACCTCACTTAGATACTTCTCTGGTGCTTTCCTTTCTCCCTGGGGTGACTTTTGTGAACCATGGGTGGGCAAAACCATAATGAAGCTATTTCCTGGTCCACAAATTGTAACTGGCCTCATTCTGTTGTGTCTTTCCTTTAAAGTGCCTCTATTTCTGTTTTGTTTTCTTTCTTTCTGATCCAGGGGATCAGTTCTGGAGCCAGAAGGGACAGTAGAAATCAAATTCCGCAAAAAGGATCTGGTGAAAACCATGCGTAGGGTGGATCCAGTCTACATCCGCTTGGCTGAGCGATTGGGTATGTCTGCTTGTCCTCCTGGCAAATCAATGAGCCATTCAGCTGATTTGTAATGAGTGCATTCATAGGCCAGGGGAGGAGGCACTGAAGCATTTGATCAAATTCATGATAATCTTTATTTACTGTCCTCTATATGGTAAGAACCCTGGTAGAATGAA
This sequence comes from Marmota marmota marmota, assembly GCF_001458135.2. Classification (NCBI taxonomy): domain Eukaryota; kingdom Metazoa; phylum Chordata; class Mammalia; order Rodentia; family Sciuridae; genus Marmota; species Marmota marmota. The sequence continues at coordinate 1,244,935 of NW_025999880.1, forward strand.
ATAGTGTGTGTAATAGGAGGGAAAGTGGGCTCTAAAAAAAAGCAAAAGTTACACGATTTTTCTTTTCAATATTTTCTCACAGTTACAAGTAGCCCACCTTTCTAGGACATTCTTACTGCGAATGCTCAGCTAGCTGTTGCTGTTGGGGGCAGGCTAATCAGGCGGAGAATATGTGGGATTTAAATATGTCCTGGTCTGCTTGTCTCTTTGGACAGCCTGTCTCTTTTCTGAGGGATGTGAGAGTCAGTGTCATGTATAGAAAAGCTGGAGTCTCTACTTAGGCAATGTTCTGGGGGGGTCATCCTGGGCTAGAGAAATGGAAGTAAAGGTTGTGCACTGTGTGCTTCCAAACAGTGACTGCCATAGCTATCACCCCGGGAGTGTCCGCACTTGATGCTTCCAGACATTACTCTGTGTTTGTTTATTTTCAGAGATTTTAGAAGGCACTCGTGACTTCAATAGGACTAAACTATGGGAACCCTACGTTGAGTCTAGAGTCCAAACGAGTATAAAAAACTGCTTTTCTGCTCAGGTCTCCCATTGTGCCCCTTGCTATGTTAGTAAAGATAATCACTTAGGGTTCTTTTGTTGGCTGTTTGGGTTTGGTTTTTCTAAAGGAACAGAAAGAGTATCTTTAAAATATAATGAATCTCAGTGAATACAAGGAGCAAAAGAGAGATGTTAGCTCATTTTTGTTCCAAAGAGTAATTTAATTACAAAATACCATTGGTGGACTCCATGTCTCCCCATCTAGGGACAGAAAAAACTGCCATGTTTGCCTGTAGTGTGAAGACTGCCTGTCCGGGCAGTTGGAATCCCGAGCCAGGCTGCTTGCCTAACATGGTAACTTGGGTTACAATAAATTCTGTTTCTGCCCCATTGTTTGCCTTTAGGTAACTGCCACCAGTAACTCTAACCTACTGCAGCTTGATCCGTTTATGGGAAATGCACACATACAAGAAGAAATTGGCAAAGTTGTTTCGAAAATCTATTGCCACCCAGAATTGTTGAGGTGTTTTTTTTTTTTCCCCCTTTCTTTTCCAAACAGGATAATTACTTCTGACCAACCCCATACACTTTAATTAAAGTAACTGCAGCTCCAGAGCAAGTTACTTACAACTGTACATAGAGAGAGCTCTAAAAGCTTCAGCCACTGATAAGCATCTCACTTAGATGGCTCATAATTGCTCCCAGCATCCAGCAATCGTTGCTGCTGTTTCTACCACTAATTCTGTACAAAGACAGCAGTGCCGCAATTGCAGGACACGGTGAATTACAGAATTTCTTTTCTTTTTTTCTTTCTTTCTTTCTGTTTTTTTTCTTTTTTTTTTTTTTCTCCTGGTTTTCTTTCTGGCCAATTTAAAATTTGTCAAAGTCGGTCTTCTTCTGGATCACTGCCCTTTGATATTTCGCGCACTCCATTTGCCACAAACAAGCCGCAGGGCCGCAGTTCATGCTGACTCTAGCAGAAGCAGAGAGAGCTCCATTTATCTTACACTGCCTGCTGAATTCCTACTCATTAACTGGGGGTTCACTGCCTCTTTTTAACCCCCCAATGGCTGTTATCATCCCTTCAGAGTAACTGGGTGGTGGGAAGAGGGATCCTTTCTACATCTGTTTGCAGAACAATTGAACTGTGAGGGGTGTGGGGCTGAAGCTTCTTTCTCTTCAAGTAAAGTGATATTGCTCCCACCTTCACCCAGCACCTCTTAACTTTTGAGGCACACAAAGGGGAGAGGGAGGAGATTCCCAAGTGATGGCCGTTTAATCATTTGTTACAAATCATCTCATTATCAATTTCTTATCCACACTAAAGAAAATCATATTTGTTTAACCTTGACCAAAGTGGTACTCAAGAAGGAATCTGTAGTCTTCGAAAGCGAAGCAGGCTTTGGCCCAGGGCAGCTTGGGAACATGAGCATTGGATTTGGAATAGAAATAACTGTGTGAAAGTCTTGGATATGTTGCTTGCAGGAAAATTGTTGAACTTCTCTGAACATCAGTTTCTTCATCTATAAAGTGGGGATAACACTCCCACCTAGCTAATGTGAGGATCAGATGAATGTGCCTTTGCTTTGAATCTCAAAGCATTTTTCAAACATGGAGGTTGGCATTATTTCTTTTCAATCATAATAAGGAACAGTGATGGCCGTATTTGGTATTAAAAATTCTCTGTGGCTTGGGCCCACATTAAAAAATACAAAAGTGGGTCCAACTCTCTGGCATTTGCAGTTTTTGAGGAATCATACACCAAGGTATGTTGATGACAGAGCAGATTAGCACACATGCACCAGAACATACTATGAACCCAGTTCTTTTGGGGTTCACAATGATTTTTATCTCCTTTCACGATGCCTGTAACCAAAGACTGTCAAAATGCCTTTTCACAAAGTGGGAGAAAATGACTTTATTTTCCAAATTGGGAAATTGAGGCAAAAGAGAGGTTAAATGAATCTTCCAAGAAATAAAATAAAGGCATATAAAATCCCAGAATAAAATTCTCCTTCCCTATGTTCTGCTCTTCTCAAGATTTCCTCAGATTTTACCTCAGCTGAATACTGAGCCTGATCTAAATTAAATGGGGATTCTTTCCCTTTGTGATCTAAAGCCAATTGCACTGAGAAAATCTGATTTAAGGAGAAAGCCTGTAGAAGTGGATTTTATCTTATATTCCTGATCTCTTCCCAAATCAACCTCTATGCTGGGGAGCACTCACAGATCTCTTCGACAAACCAGTACATAACTGATTGTGTTCAAAAACATAATTATGATTTTTTTCTCTAAGGATAGTGAATAATATTTAATTTCTGAACAGTTATCTTCATTTCTTCCAGAATTTTTATTTATTTATTACTTATTTGTTTATTTTGGTTCTGCACATTTAATTTGTTTTTTTTGGGGGGTGGGGCTAGTTATAGATAGACAGCGTGACTTTATTTTATTTGTTTATGTGGTATTGAGGATCAAACCCAGTGCCTCAAACATGCAAAGCAAGCGCTCTACCACTGAGCTATAGCTCCACCACCTCCTGTACATTTTTTAAAATGACCTTTTGCCATTTTGTGTGCCTGGTTTGGGTAAAAAGGTGGTAAATTACTAGTTTGCAGGTTTGTGATTTTAACAGTGTGAAAGGTCTGTGATTTTAATAGTGTGAAAATAGTGCATACATTGGTTTCTTTTTTTAATATTTATTTTTTACCCAATACCTTTATTTTATTTTATTTTATTTTGATGCTGAGGATCAAACCCAGCCCCATACATTGGTTTTTGATTGACATTAAAGGGAAGAATTACTTCAAAAAGATAAGTAAACTAAGTCCACGCTCCAGAGCTCAACTGGTTCTGACTGGATTCTCAGAATCAGGACTTGGTAGAGTCATTACAGAGAGGTTACAATTATTTTGGTTGTCTTAAGGAAATTAAATTCCTTCCTGGAAATAAAGCCCTAGCCCTCCAAGGCCTTTTTGTGTTCTCACTATAATCCTTCTACTGCCTCACAGTGCCCAGAGCAGGGGGATGGCTATGGAAAAGGACTGCTGTGCTAGTCTGGCCTCTCGAGTGCCTGACCTCAGCTCCTCTCCTGGATCTTTACCCTCCTCTTGTGTTCAGAGAGAAATGATAAATCAATTTAGATGGAGAGGAGAGTGGAACAGTTTTAACTTCCCCACTGTCCCTCTCCCTCAATACAGAGAGGACCGGGGCAAAAGAGTCTGTTAGGGGAACCTTGTTCTCCTTCATGGACAGCTGGGCAGCCCACCATGCAGTTCCTCAGCTATGGCCACACAGAACCAGCCCTGATGGTGATGCAAGCCACAGCAGTACCAGCTGAGCACCACTGTTGGCCCTTATTTGGTCCTTGCCTGGGCGCAGATGGAGTTTGTGGCAGCAGATGGGGACACACATGTTTGTAAAAATCTTCCTTATAGGCCTTCTTTTTAGCAGTTAAGAAAGGACTATTGGGGGGCTGGGGTTGTGGCTCAGCAGTAGAGTGCTTACCTAGCATATGTGAGGCCGAAGACTCAGGGGGTTCATCTGAACCATGAATGTTTTTCCATCTCTTGCATCCATATTCAAGGTATAAGTTAAAAAGAGCCATTTTGTTTGGGGCAAAAAGTGGTGCCCTTGCATGGAAAGTTGAGATGAGGACAGAAAGAAGTTCCAATATACATGCCTTGGAAGTGGCCTCTCATCTACTGTGCGGTGTCCTAACTGCCACTGTGGCCTCTGTGGCTAGGAGGCTGATGCAAAACAACGTAAGTTTTCTCATGAGGGTAGATGGGGGGTCCTGCCTCCTGCCCTAGGTTGGCAACAGCTGAAAACCCACCTCCTCACTTAAATTCAAAAGCTCTTTTGCTTGAGGTAATTTAGTGTGATGGTGATAACATTTTCTAGGAAGAAGACAGTGGTCTTTGGAGTCGGATCCCTTAATCTGATTGTATTTATAAAAGCACCTGGGCATGTCCCTTCCAGGAAGCAGTGATTCCCAATTGTGTTAGGCCCCAGACTTGGCAAGCATTTTGTTAGAGTAAACCCAAGTTTCTCCCTGCCTGAAAGCTATCGTCAGAAAATGTCTGAGACCCTATTCCCCACTCAATCTCAACTGACTCAGATACCTGTATTCTTATCTGTCACATTTAGGGAGAGCAAATTAGGGAAGGGAAATAATAAAGATTGTAGAGGCAGGTCTCTTCCAGAACTTAGAGAATCCTGTGCTGTTTCTGAGTTCTTTGTATGGATATGTTTGTGTGAGGGCACAGGGTTAAGAATGAAGAGGGAGTAATGAATGTTTTTATTTCTAGTTGGAAATCTCTGGGTTTGCTGTAATGATTTTTTAAATATGAACAGCAAAGCACTAACAATATTGCAAGGAACTTTAGAGTTAAACATCCCTCAAGAAGATTGCTGTTAAAATCAATATGCAAATGCAGTTGTATTTAGATAGGTATGGCCCCCTTTGAAGAAAAGCAGATATATGAAAATGGGATTTAAAAAAACTAGATACATTGGGAGAAATTATTCCCATTACAAAAGGATTATTTGCTTTACCAAAGGATTCACTGCAGGGTTCCTTCTAAATAGCTCCCTTAAGGCATTTAAAACAGGATCTGATTTACGCAGTTTTTCAAGAATGCTTTTGTGTAAAGAAAGGCACACCTGTTATGGATATAGAAGTAGTTTTGCAGGATTTTTTTTTCACTCTTACTATCTTTATAGAGAAATTTCTTTCAACATAGAAAATGTGATTACATAGATCTTTTAAACAGCTACTTATGTTTGTACTTTTGAATCTTAATAAGATTCCAGTCTTTTTTAATGTTGATTTTTCAGTCTGAAGGTTGAGGTATGGATGTATGTTTTAATATCTGAGACATTTGGGTGCTTTATGCAGAAGGTGGTCTAATTCTTAGCTCTAGTGTCATATATATTTAACCAATCAAAGCAAATTGCTTTTTTAAGGGAAAGAAGAAGGGCCCATAAAAGTTAAAATTAGGTTTAAATTTACATAGGCTTCATAGTTTAACTTAAAGAAAAGTTAAGAATGCTTTTAAAAACACTTTAATGTTACTTTTTTTTATATAAAACCTTTTCCCTGTTTGCTAGATTAGGATTGTTGTTACATAAATGAAGAACTGAGCCCAGAGAAGGAAAGATACCTACAAGGTCACCTAGTGCCTTTGGCTGAACTGAGAATTTTAGTCTACCAGTCTGATTTTTATTTTAAGCTTCACCTCCCTTGGATGCTGCTCCCTAGGACAAGGTCTGCTTGTATATAGGTTGGGGTGGCTCCCTTCCCTCCCTCAGTTTCAGGGCTGGTAAAAACACCTCCTATTGTGGAAATCAGCTACTCCAGGAATTTCTCTCCAGCTTTGACCCCATGGAGGAGATTTGGCTCTGCCTTGTATTCTGACTCAAGGCACACCTAACTGGGCTGCTGTGTTTGGGGGACTTGCAGATCAGTTTAAGAAGTTTTGTTTAAGGAACCTGGGCTCTTAAACCAGACTACCTAGGCCCAAGTCCCAGCTCTACACTTCCTGGCTTCATGGCCTTGGACAAAGTACTTTTTTGTGTCTCAGTTTCCTCATCTATAAGGCAGTGATCTTTAAGGTTGATGTGAGGATTAAATAAGATGAAAAGTACTAAAGTACCAGCATAGTAATATCTCAGTGTTGGCTCATACTTGATCAGCTTCGTGATGGATGCCTCTTCTGTGTTTAGCTCTTTACATTTAAAAAATTTTAATGATAGGTTTTCATTTTGAGGATTTCATGGTGACTTCTTATGTTGATAGGAAAGGATAGGAGCAATCCAACTTTCTTCTCTCGTTTTAGCCTTTGCCTGAAGTAGGATTCTAGGGAAGAATGGCTTTTCTTCTCTGTAGCATATTCTTACACATATGTGCGTGCACGTGTGCACACACACACACAGGCATACACACCGACTTGGTTTCCTAAAAACCCTGAGGCCCTGCAATCTGGCTGGAAAAGAAAGAAAACCATTCCAAGATATTTAATTGTACAGGGAGCTTACAGGATTGATCGAGAGCTTAGCTTTTTACAATAGTCCAGTGAATAAGAAATGCTTCTGACAAACGATCAATGATAGGATAATCACTCTTTATCCCCCTCCTCATTCTTACCTTCTTTCTTTCAGGAGAACAGGGTTCAGAAGTCAAAAATCTTTATAGACGCCGCTTTTAAATTAAGCAGAAAATAGACATTGACATATTTGTTAATCTCCCCTAAATCATTACCGGGGCTGGCTGCTTTGCTGTACAAGGAGAGAGGGGCCCTCAGAGCGCAACACGAGGGTATAACTAGCTAGCTGAAGAGCAGCCTTTTGTTTTTAGAAAACAAAATTTTTAAAAAACCATTTTTCCCCTAAAACAAAGCACACAAATTCTTGGCTTTCTTATATACATTTTAAAACACATACATTTTCTACTTCTGTCTTTGCTTTATTCTGCTGTCTGAGGTAGGTCTTCAGCTGTGATCAAAGGCATCTCTGAAAGAAATAAACAAGGTAGCCTTTAGGAAATGCTCTGTGGTCTTCCTAGTTTCAAGAGGGCCAGAGCAGGCTGGGGGTATGTCTCAGTGGCAGAGCGCTTGCCTAGCATGTATGAGGCACTGGGTTCGATTCTCAGCACTGCATATATGTAAATAAATAAATAAACAAAATGAAAGTCTGTCAACAACTAAAAAAATAATAGTAAAGTGGGCCAGAGCATTAGAGGTGTTTGTTATTCTTTCAAAGTTTTTTTTTTTTTTTTAATATTTATTTATTTATTTATTTATTTTTAGTTCTCGGCGGACACAACATCTTTGTTTGTATGTGGTGCTGAGGATCGAACCCAGGCCGCACGCATGCCAGGCGAGCGCGCTACTGCTTGAGCCACATCCCCAGCCCTCAAAGTTTTAATATAGGTTGTTGTTGTTGTTGTTTTTGCAGTACTGGGGATTGAACCCAGGGGTACTTTACCGCATATTCCCAGTCCTTTTAAGTCAGGGTCTCACTAAGTTGCTGAGAGCCTCACTAAATTACTGAGGCTGGTCTTGAACTTACAACTCTCCTACCTCAGCCTCCCAAGTCACTGAGATTATAGGCATGTGGCACATCTCTTTGGGAGTCACTGTACATTTCAGTGCCTCCATTTTCTTGCTTGTAAAATAGATACCCCATAAGATTAGGTTCTTATCAGGATCACAGATGACATGTGTAGCAACATGGAACATGCTTAGTTATGTTGAGATGTCTGGCTTGATGACAATGTTAACAGGTGACCAGACCTAGGTCTGAATTGTGTGTTGTAACTAATGAGATATATGTGTTCCTGAAAGATTTGAATGCAGTACAATAAACACTCAATAAATAGTGCTATGTCTAATCTACATACATATATATGTGCCTTTAAGCTCAGTGTCAATTGTTTATGCAGAGTGAGAATGCTGAAAAGGCTTGAAACTCCCTGTTTCGCCATGACCCTCATACTGCCATCTCTTGGACCCCAGCAAGGCTGCTGTTGTATTAATTCTTAATCTGCAGTAATAAGAGAAGCTACTTAAGTCTAAGGCCTGCATAGAGCATTGCATCTGACCTACCAAGTGGGTGGGAATTATTGGAGATATTGTCCTGGCCTCCTTTATGGAATGGGACTAAGATGGAGAGTCAGTTTCATCAGACAGGAGTCTGGCCAGCATCATTAAGCCTTTTCTGAAATGGAAAGGGTGCTACTCCTGCAGTGCTGTTCTTCCACCTCAAGTGAGCAAGTAGAGATCGTGATATGATGTTGAAAAACTTTGGGGGCCAAACTTCATTTGAGTCCTGGCTCTGTCACTTCTCGCTTTGTGACCTTGGCAGGTTACATAAATTCTCAGTGCCTGTTTTTTCATCTGTAAGATGGGGACAATGAGAATGCCAATCCCATAAAATTATTGTGACAATTAAATGAGCTAATAGATTTAAAGCATGTACAATGTTGTCTAGTACCCTGCAAATATTTTTTTTTTTTAAGTGCTGAAGATTGAACCTGGGGCCTTGCATATGCCAGACAGATGCTCTACCACTGAGCCACATCCTCAGCTCTCTAACTTTGATTATTGATTATCTGCATTAAATAGCTAGGAACTGCCCCTCTCCCCAAGCTTTGCTGATTTTTTAGAACTTTTCATTTGATACAATTTCATAAGTGACAAGAATAGTACAGAGCAACTTCTGGTGTCTTTCTCAAATCCACCTATTTTTAACATCTTGCCCCATTCACTTTGTCACTTGTGCATGCTCATGAGCATGTGCATGTGTTCACTCTCACTTGCCACACACATTTTCTTTGAAACATTAAAGAATAATCTGTAGACCTCATGCTCCTTTATCCATAAGTATTTAGTGTGTGTTTCTAAGAACACAACTTTCTTTTACATAGCTGTAATGAATTTATCAAAATCAGGAACTATAAACATTGATACCATACTATTATCTAATCCATGATTCATATTAAAATTTTACCAGCTTTCCCACTAAGTTGCTGAAGCTGGCCTCAAACTTGCAATCCTCCTGTCTTAGCCTCCCGAGTTACTGAGATTACAGGCATGCGCCATTCTCCCAGCCCATTTTCCTTTTATTTATTTTTTTTTTTAGAATTTTTTAATATTTATTCATTTTTCCTTTTCTTAATAAGTGATTTGTAAAGACATACTTTAAGACTTTATGAAGACTCTGTCCTCATCAAACTGTCCCTCACTAGTTTTAGTATCCATTGATGAGTCTTAGCTGAATCAATTACTATGATGGTTATAAAATGGTAATTTTCTAATTTCATCATTCCTTCTGTTTTAATTATTATTCTACTGAAAGGGAGAGCATTCCTCTTCCTTTCTCCACCATTTAATTATTTATATGAAGATTCTTACTTCATAGATATTCTCACAATTATTATTATTTTAGTGTTCAAACCATCTGATTTAGCCAGCAGAACATATTCAAACTGGCATCTGCATCCTCCTTACATTTCTCAACCAACTGCTTCCTTGCTTTTTGTCACATGTTCTGGGCTCATCTTATATTTTTCCTGCTGCAGTCCTGTAATCAGCCATTTCTCCAATGAGGTCTTGGTTCTTCTCAGTGGAGAAGGAAACACATTTGCTTCCCTATCAAGGGCATTCTAACTAAGAAAGTCTCATCTCAGAAGACACCTGTCACCCACTTCCAGTCAGTTCTCCGGGCAGGGCCACACTGGAATGAGTGGTCATGGTGTCAACCCATGGTGTGGAGCTCAGTGTGGTCATTCTATTTACCTGTTTTGAAAGGAAGGTTTTTGAAGTATCCATTGTGTGAAAGCTGAAGAAAAGATAGTTTTCTGGCACCCTTCAACCCTTCATCACAGTTTTTTTGTTTTGTTTTGTTTTGTTTTTTGGTAGTGGTACTAGGAATTGAATCCAGGGCCTTGTGCATTCGAGGCACTCTACCAACTGAGCTATATCCCCAGCCCCCCTTTGATAGTTTTAAAATACTAATGGGTTTTTAAAAGGGGAGAGGAGGGGGAATTGAGCATCCAAAAAATTCATAAAAAGAAGCTATGAGTACATCCCTGTTCTGTTAGCACCGTTCATGTAGAATACTTACGGCGCACTCAGCGGCCCAAGGCTGTTTATGGCTTATGATTCATGGTGGCATTAAAAACAAGGCCTGTTCTGAAACAGGCATGCTTGCAATAGACCTTTCTCTTCTGCATCACGTCACCTGTGCTCATGTAGTTTTCAGCTTTTGTGACAAAGCACATCAGGTTGTCCCCAACACCAGGGGCTGTCACCTATTGCTCCTTCAGCTAGACTTACTCCTCCTTACTAGGCAGGCAGCTAAATTTTCAGTATTGATTGCAAATCCCATTCTGAAAGTAATTAGGAAGAAAAGTCCAACATAGCAACACCTCTACTAGGACACTATTGATTGGAGGGGGTGGTCTTCTTGTTATAAGGAATTCTAGTCTCCTCTCTGTTAAGTGAGGGGACTATGGATTTATATGCTCAGTAATCCAACTGGGGTTTGTGAACTGCCTTTTTGTTTTTTCCTCTTCCTTCTTTTTTAACCCAAGAACTAATGTCTTTGTCACTCTGGTCATGGGTTGCCTCAGTCAGTAGCAGTCCAGGTGGGAGGCCAGAGGCTAATCCACTGAACTGACCCAAGACACACGGATCTGGCTCTAATTAGATTGGATTTTACTAATTTGAGGTTAAGCATTCCAAACCTAAGATTAGAAACTGTAGGATGCTGTAGCTTACAACTTCAGCAGTTATTCAGGTACTTACCAGTGTGGACGTGGGAAAACTAGAGCTGCTGGTTTATGCTCTGAACACTGGGAGAGCTGTCCTGTCACTCCCCACAGTCAGAATAGTCTGTCTGCTCTGACACTGGTCAGCAAGGATAGGCGAGGTGTCAGAGTGCCGGTCGTGGCCTGTGGGGGATGGAGGGGCCTGGCTGCTAGTCAGCGAGCTGATGAGAGGTGCAGGCCTCTCTGTGGTTGTTTGCACCTGCTCAGAGAGAGGCCTGGGAACCAGGCTGCCATCACTGCTTTCATACTTGTGACCTCCATAGAGAAAAGGTGGCATTTGGGCTTCCTGTGGCAAAGTAAAGACAGGGCAGGCATCTTATAGAGTCATGTTATACAGCAAAGAGGTCATGAAGACAGTGGAGAGCCAGGTCCCAGAGGAAAGAAGCCAGGGTGACGTTGAGCTTCCCAGGACTGCGGCTGCTTCTGTGCAGATTCCTGATCACCACAGAGTGTGACAGGCAGGTTTCTCTAATTGCAGGCACCCCCGAGCTAAGCCCAGCTGAGCGGAAGGAGCTGGAAAACAAGCTGAAGGAGCGGGAGGAATTCCTGATTCCCATTTACCACCAGGTAGCCGTGCAGTTTGCTGACTTGCACGACACACCAGGCCGGATGCAGGAGAAGGGTGTTATTAACGTAAGTACAATGGTTGCCACTTCTCCCTACTTGTCAGAGACCCACAAGTAAGTGTGCCATGCTCACAGGCCCACAAGTAGGGAGCTGTTAGGGCCAGATTAAAAGAGCTTGTGTAAACGAGTTCCTTTTTTTTTTTTTTAACTTTTCCTTTTTCTATTGTCATCCCAAAGCAATGTATGATTTAGGTTTCCATGGATTCCTCAGGACGCCAGGTTCATTTCACTGGTGGGAAACTGAGGCACATGTGCCTTCACTGGTGACAGTTGCCTATGGTCCTCTGGCTGTGGGTTACTATAGAATCAAGTTTCTACAGCAGTTAATTCATCTTTGAGGTGCATGCAAGTCATCTGAGCAGTTTTCTCAAAACCAGTTTCTCTCTCTCTGGCTATCTGGGAATTTCCAGTCTTTTCCCCAGAACCTCTCAGTGATGTGTGGGCTGAGCAGTTGCCAGGCCCAAAGCTGTGTACCATGCTGCAGTCAGCAGGGCGAACCCAGGGCTTTGCGAATGCAAGACAGATGCTTTGCCACTGAACTACATCCCAGCCCAAGAGAAGGTTTTTATGCCTGTGGTGTTCCCTCTAGACTGAGTGCTGAACAGAGATTAGGGTTGTGTTGAGTAAGCTTACTCTTATCTGTATACAGGATATCCTGGATTGGAAAACATCCCGAACCTTCTTTTACTGGCGGCTGAGACGTCTCCTGCTGGAGGACCTGGTCAAGAAGAAAATCCACAATGCCAACCCTGAGCTAACCGATGGCCAGATTCAGGCCATGTTAAGGCGTTGGTTTGTGGAAGTGGAAGGAACAGTGAAGGTAGGTGGTCACCAGAGGAGCCTTCATGTGCTTCTCATCCCCACGTGAGGGTTGCAGGCTCTTCATGTAAGAATCTACAGGCCTCGAAGGGCAGGAATGGAAAGGAATCCTAGAGGCCTAAGTCCTTTTTCCCATACACACATAGCCAATAACATTCCTGACATCTTATTAGAAGAGGTGAGAGGACATATTTTGCAGCTCATGCAGTCATTCAGCAAATCTTTATGAACACTCACAACATTCCTAGACACCAGTAGGACCCTGTCCACACTGATTTTTGTTGTTGTTGTGCTAGGGATTGAACCCAGGGCCTTGTTTTTATTGTTATTTTTTTTTTTGTTGGTTCTGGGGCTTGAGAACCCAGGGCCTTGTGCATGTGAGGCAAGCACTCTATCAACTGAGCTATATCCCCAGGTCCCACACAGATCTTATCTCTTGGGGGAGTCAGATGAGTCAAGAGGTCCTGCACTAAACACAGCAGATAGCATAGTCAAAGAGAAGACATCCAACCTTGGGGAAGGAGGAGAGATAGTCAGAGAATACTTCTGGAGAAAGTAATATCTCAGCAGAGACTCAAAAACAAAGTGGGAATGGACCAGAGGGAGAGGTTGGATTGGTGGCGGGGGTAGGAAGAATGTTCCAGTGCATGATAGCAAAAGCAGTATGCATGCATACAGCAAATATTTCAGTATGGTTCAGAGATCAAGTGCTGGATAAGAAGGGTTGGGGTTAGGGTGCTAATCACAAGGCCCTGAATACTATTGAGGAGTCTAGACTTTATCCTGAGGTCTGTGGGAAGCTACTGAGATATTTTAAGCAGCAGAATGATATGCTCTGATTTCTGTTTTAGAAACACTACTTGGGGAGCTGTGGAGGATGGAATAGAAGAGGGGTAGAAGCAGGAAGGCTAATAGAATGTGATAGTACTTTGGCAGGAGGAGATGCTACAGACTACAAGGAAAGATCTGATTAAGTGAGAGATGGGAGGGAATGTCCAGCCTGCATGTAAGGAACTGGGAATCCAGCATCTTCTCAGGGTGATTCCATAGGAAGTATGCATGCCATAAAGCAGGCCCCTGGGATGGCATTCCTGGTGCTCTTGTCTCGTGGTTAGGGATGGGGCAGGTCGGAGGCCAGGATGACATAGCAGACACACTTGCATTTGGCCCTGGAATAACAATGTGTGTAAGATAGGGCACAATAGGATGGGAAGAAAAAGCTAAATCTGGGTACAGTGGTGCACACCTGTAATCCCAGTGACTCAAGGCTGAAGCAGGAGGATTGCAAGTTCAAAGCCAGCAGTAGCAACTTAACAAGGCCCTATCTCAAAAAATTATTAAAAAGGGGTAGGGATGTGACTCAGTGGTTAAGCACCCCTGGGTTCAATCCCAGTACCAAAAAAAGAAAAGAAAGTAGGGACTGGAGTTGTAGCTCAGTGGTCTACTGCTTGCCTAGCATACACAAGGCCCTGTGTTTATTCCCCAACACCGCACACAAAAAAGTTAACCTTTATTAGCAGCTAACAGTATATGGATTAAATTGTGTTGGTATATATTTTATCAGAATATTGATAGAGCACATCTATCTTTCTGTTAGCTCTGTAATCAAAACCTTTGGTGACTACCAGGTTAGAGTATTGATGGAGGGCTGGCTGCCCGAGGGTGGTGGCTTGAAGGGTTTTGGCCTACAAAAAGGGGCACTCTGGCTTCTTTCTGGAAAATGTCACCTGAAGCCTCTGCTAATCATTCTCAGCAAGGAACTCCAGGATTCACTGTTGGTTTTAAAGCCAGTGCAGTAGGATGCTTCTAAGATTCACCTTTGTGTTAAGTCTGCCCATTTCTTTACGACTGAAAAGCTTCTTTGGATAAATATTTCAGATACGCAGCAGGGGAGCACAGCCTTCTCCGACATTTGGTTCAGGTTAAGGTCAGCCTGTGGCATCATAATTGAGTGAGACAATTTTGTCAGTGGCTACTGGCAGCTTCTAGTGGAAGTTGGCATTGAAAGTCACGCAAGTGTAAAATAAGAGGTTGTTCTCCAGTTAAGAGTGGCCAGCTAGGTAAATGGAGTGTGTGTGTGTGGGGCCAGGAGAGGCCCGAGTCGCTTCCTACCGCATTAGTCACTAATGGACGTGCACAACCTCAGTAGGCACAAGGATGAGGAGAAGGAATAGTTTCCCCCCAAGCGTGAAGTAAGTAGATAGGCCCCTCGCTTGCTCCTTAGCATCCTGCTCCCAGGGGGACAGTGTGTCTGAAGAAACAGGTCATTGCCATCTCTTACCAGTGGAGAGAACAGTTGACTATATGTGCACAGGCTCCCGGCTAGAACAAGTACAGGAGACACCTCCAGTCTCATAGCCCAGGAAGAGGCTGAGCACTGGGAACCAATCATACCCAAGAATTGAGACAATTTCTCAATTCTTGTTCCAGTGTACAAAAGACAGCATCCTCCAGTCTACAAAAGACAGCATCCTCCAGAATTCTCCATCCAGGGGACAGCAAGGAGAGACAGTAAGGATGGGTGATCCTCTGAAGTCAGGGCATATGGCTTTGAAACCTCCTTCCATATTCTGCAGGCTCAGCAGGACCTAGTTTAGTGTGGGGTGGGTGATAAAATCTGCAGCGCCCTTGAGAGAAGAGAGTGTTGCAGTGTTCAGAAGCCACCAGGCCGCCTCTGAAGGGCTGCTGTAGAATCTGCTTCTTGTTAGGAAACCGCTTAAAACCTTTTTTTTTGGTTCTTCAAACAGTTACAGATTTTATATGCTGTGTCTCTCAAGTTGCAGAAAGTGTCTAATATGCTGTGTCTCTCAAGTGCAGAAAGTGTCTAAGTCTAGACCCTCACTTTGCACCAAGAAGTGACCCTCTAATCCTTACTGTGGTGACCGGTGGGGAAGGACATGTAGCGATAGGCATCTACTAGCCATGCCTTGTGTTCTTTTTTCCTCGAGAATTTGTTTTCTTAATCTTAATCCTGAAAAAGGAGATTCGAGGACAAAAAATTAAAGACACTGATGTTATATAACTGAGAAGTGTAATTCTTTTGTTTCTCTTAGAGGTATCCGTTACCATGAATTATGGGATTCTGTTTGGATCCACTGGGACAGTCCCTATTGTAGGAAATGGTAAAGTTTATGGTTCACTGCAGGCAGAAGCAAAGCACCACTACAGCTCCCTGAAAACAATAACAAGAACAGTGGTTTAAATTGGTTTGTAAGTGTGTGGTGCACATTTGTTTCATGGACACGTTTTCTGTCTTGATTTCTTACTTTCACAATTTGAGGTACGTAGTTTTTCAAACAGGCTGATTGGTCCTCCCCTTCAATAGTAAAAATTGAGATTAGAACAAGGAGAAGAATGTGGGTTTTGGAATCTTACAAACCTTTGGGAACACAGCTTTGCCATTTACTGCTGGGCATATTATTTGAATCTCCATTTCCTCATATGTAAAATGGGAGTGACATTCACGATTCACAAGGCTCAGTAAGTTCAGACTACATAAGCACAGAGCACAGTGGCCTCAGCACAGTGTATTAGAAGCTGAAAGTAACAACAGAGGTGTGTGACTTCACAGTGTTAATGGGCAGTAGGGATGCTGGGTGAAAACTCTGATTTGGCTGGCTGTCATGTTCCCACAGCTTAGTGCCTTCAGGTACTGTTACTTTCCAGATGGCTACTCACTTACCCTTATTCCAGGGCTCCAGATAGGTAGCACTTGTGAGGATAACAGGAAAAAGCACCATTGATAGAGTCACTTAATCATACTTTTTGTGTAGGAGCAGAAAGGGAGGAGGTAAGGCACAACCAGGAAAGTGCTGCTTTGGCCCTTTCATGGGCCTGGGGAAAGGTGGCTCTCAGGAGATGGGGGTCCAGCAAGCCACTCTGACCCATGTGGCCTTTTGCTGCTGTACTCCAGAGCCTCTGAAAAAATCACGTTGCTTCCTGTATAGGTAAGGCTTATAAGTGGAGGCATATTGAAATGTCTTTCCAAAATATGCACTTGCTCAGGGATGTGTGTGTCATCGCATCCCACTGCACTGGGTGGCTCCTAGGTGAGCCTAGGTAAGAACTGCAAGGAACTTCCCCAGCTGGAGGTGTCTCTAAAAAGCTCACAAGGTGAGTTCTTTGTAGGGTGTGGCGATCAGGGTTCACTCCTTGGCCCTGCTATACTGTTGCGCACAGCGGGCGTAACAGCTTTAAGAAACCGAACTTTCCAAACAGGTTATGTAGATTTTTGTAAGCTAGACTACTACATATAATAGTGAGGCTGAGTAGAGCCTAAGATACTCCTCCATTGTTTCAGAGAGAAAGTGTCTTTATTGGTATTAAAATGTCTGATTGGCATATCAGGCAGGTGACATATAAGTGCAGGCCTGTCATAAGGTTAGCCACCCATCATTTCACACTTATTTAAAATCCACACTGAGGGCTCGAGTTGCGGCTCAGTGGTAGAGTGCTCGCCTAGCATGCGTGAGGCACTGGGTTCGATCCTCAGCACCTCGTAAAAATAAAATATTGTGTTTACCTATAACTAAAAAATAAATATATAAATAAATGAATAAATAGATAGATCGATTGACACTGAAATACTGGGAATATCAGTCACATTTTCCTAATTCTAAAGAGAGAAGTGATGATAGCTTTTTTCCTGGAACTGGAATCCCTGTCCTAGATGGCTAGAATGTCTTAAGACATTCTAAAGAGGCCAGACAAGGAGTTGTAAACTCCACAGAGAACCCAGCTGGGATATGTTAGCTCACAACAGCATATGAAGCCCTCCCAGGTCTGAAAACCAGTGCCATGGAGGTGCATTCGTTTATTCGTGCTAAACACATGGATTGGGACTTGCAGCCCTTTTGCCTTTGTGCACTCTGGGCTGTGACCTACATTTTATCGGGGTTGGGGCTTGGCGGCTGTCATCCAGTGAACCTATTTACATGAACAGCAGTTCCATATATAGGGCCCATATTTTCAAGCAACTGTAAAACTTAGAATGTGCTGCTCTAATCTTGTCTGGAAACTTTCTTAAGTGTTTAAACACCTAGCATATTCTGTGGCTGCAGGAGGGGAAGGAAGAAGAGTTTTCTCTAGAGGGTAGCTGGCTTTCCAGTGTAGTGTCTGAGCATCGTTAGAAGCAGGCATCTCGTTAGCTAATACATTACACCAATCAAGGAGAGTTATCTTAAGCCACAATTAATCTGCTCCCTGGCATATGTTGATAGGAAAGCATCATGCTGTTTCTTAATTAAAAGCAAACGGATTAAAAATGATTAATAAGAGTATTAAATACTCTCCTAAACTAAAGGCTTTGGGATTCTTGGGTAAATCTAGTTGGTTTTTTTCCCCCATCCTGAAATCCAAGAAGCATCCATTGTTTTATTTTTCTCTCCCCCCAAATCTTTCTAAGTAGGGGAAGGTATAAATCTTGGAACTATGGAGAAACCTACTTTACCAGTGATAGAAATGGAAATGTGGAAGGGCTGGGGATATAGCTCAGTTGGTAGAGTGCTTGCCTCACAAGCACAAGGCCCTGGGTTCAAAACCCCAGCACCAAAAAAAAAAAGAAAGAAAGAAATGGAAATGTGGAAGTTTAGATGGCAGTGATTGGAGTCTGGACTCCAGGTGTGTCTGTCCCCATATGGCTCCTTATCCCAGAACTCATGAGTGAGTTAAGACAACCACACATGGGGGAAACAGTGCTACCCATCTCCCCCTTGGCAGTAGTAATTGATGTGGCACTTCCTTTTCTTAGGAGCAAAACACTTCTCTGCCACTGAGCCTCAAGAGATGCTGTTGAACAGGGCACGATGGCCCATGCCTGTAATCCCAGCCAGCCTCAGCAACTTAGCAAGGCCCTGCCTCAAAATAAAAAAAAGGCTGGGTTCAATCCCCAGTACACACACACACACACACACACACACCAACAAACAAAACACCTTCAATCCTTTGTGAGGCATAGAGAAATGGTCTGGCTCCCTCAGGTTCGCACTGTCACGAGGCACCATCCCAGCTGAAGAAGAGCTGATCTGTCAGTGATGACAGGTAGAGATGGGCAGATCTGGAGCCAGAAAAGGAAATGGACAGAGAGCAAGAAAAAGCTCACTGCTGGTGTCTAGTCCTAGGAGTGCATCCTTCATGTGTAAAGGACTCCTTACAGGTTTTTAGAGACACCAAAGTCAGTGAAGTGGCACATAATAAATAATCAATCACAGCTAACTTGCCAGCTAAGTTAGGACTAGGAAGTGAGAGTCTGAAAAGAACTACGTTTTTAGGGTTTTTCGTTTGTTCGTTTGTTTTGCCATACCGGGGATTGAACCAAGGGCCTCATGCATGCTAGGCAAGTGCTCCACCACTGGGCCATGTCCCCAGCCCTTGTCATTTTATTTTGAAATGAGGCCTTGCCAATTGTCCAGGCTGGCCTCCAACTTGGGATCCTCCTGCCTCAGCTTCCCCAGTAGCTGGGATTACAGGTGTGCGCCACCACAAACGGCTAACACCATGTTTTTAAAGGCATGAACCAGGTTGAAAACAGCCCAGTGCCCACTTTCCTGCTGCGGAGGCCTTTTGGAGGGTGTGAGGGAATGTCCCCTCGGTGCCTTCACAGGCCCTGTGGTTGCAGTGGTGCCTCTTGTGTCCTTGCCTGTGTCCAGGTTTCCTCTCACCACATGGCAAGCCCCGAAGAAGCCTCTAGTTTCCACTGTACCCACCTATTAAATTACAGCAAAACTCATTGTCATTCTGACTTTGACTTCGTTAGTGATAACAGAGAAGGATAGCGCACCTTTAAATGACGAGCTTTGTGTTTAATTACCCAAACAAAATGACATAAATATGAATGAGCCCTAATGGTGGTACTTGGTTTTCCGGAAACCATTAACAAAACGATTCCTAAATGATTTGTAAAGAAAATGAGAGGAGAAGAGAGCAAGGAGAAGGCTATTAGGCTTCCAACACACTCCTGAATTATTATGTAGTCAACTACCTAGGAAATACTCAGCTAAATGATCTTGAAAAACAGGAGGCAGGCAGTGGTTTACTGAGTCTTTCAGGGTTGTAGACTTCCTAACCCTTTTTCATACTCTCATAGCTAGTAAGATGGGGGCAGGTTTCTGTCCTGGTGGCTCTTCTGTAGCAGTGAGACTTCTTCCAGGGTCTCAGTGAAACAGTGGCTGGACTGCAGGAGGCTTCCACAGCAGGACCAAGGCACAGTTCAGGGCCTCACTTGCCAGGCCTCGCTGGGACCCGAGACACACTTTGGGAACTATGTTTCAGTTTCTCCAAAAGAAAAAAAAAATAACCAAACTACCCTAACTTCTCAGTCACAGTTTACTAAGCCATGTGAGCTATTAACTATTTCTCTCAAACCTGTCAGGTTATTGAATCTCTTAGCCTTTGTAGCATAGGTAGCTACCCTAAATCTGGCAACAGTGTGGGGTGAATCCTGATGCCCTGGGAGAGCCCAGCTGGAGGATCTGAATGTGTCTGTGCAGCTCACAGGAGAGAAACAGGAAGTGCAACTCCCCTGTCTCCTCCTATTACAATGGCTAGCATTTTTTACACTAAGCAAGCTTTGGGAGTAAACTTTCCAGTAACTGATCAGGTGATGGGGCCTGGCCTGATCCCAGTGTTTCACAAAGAGTCACTGTTTGCAGGCCTATGTGTGGGACAATAATAAGGACCTGGTGGAATGGCTGGAGAAACAACTGACAGAAGAAGATGGTGTTCGATCAGTGATAGAGGAGAACATCAAATACATCAGCAGAGACTACGTGCTCAAGCAGATCCGCAGGTGAGACCAGCAAGGGAGACTTACCTGAACTACAAGGGCTTTTTTTTTTTTAAAGAGAGAGAGAGAGAGAGAATTTTAACATTTATTTTAGTTTTCGGCGGACACAACATCTTTGTTGGTATGTGGTGCTGAGGATCGAACCCGGGCCGCACGCATGCCAGGCGAGCGCGCTACCGCTTGAGCCACATCCCCAGCCCAAAAATCTTTTTTTTTTTTTAAGAGAGAGTGAGTGAGGGGGAGAGAGAGAGAGAATTTTAATATTTATTTTTTGGTTTTCGGCGGACACAACATCTTCATTTGTATGTGGTGCTGAGGATCGAACCCGGGCCGCACGCATGCCAGGCGAGCGTGCTACCGCTTGAGCCACATCCCCAGCCCCGGCTTTTTTTTTTTTTCTTTTTTTCTTTTTTCAGTGGGAGATTGAACACAGGGGCGTTTAAAAACTGGGCCACATCCCCAGCCCTTTTTAAATTTTTATTTAGAGATAGGGTCTCACTGAGTTGCTTAGGACCTCACTAGGTTGCTGAGTCTGGTTTTGAACTTGCAATCCTCCTGCCTCAGCCTCCCAAGCCGCTGGGATTACAGGCATGCACCACAGTGCCCCACTAGAGGGACTAGTTTCTTTGGAATAGAAAGTTCAGAACAAATCATGACATGATGTCCCGATTTTTGTGGCCTCTTGATGTTGGAGACTGCTATTCAATACAGCCCTGAGGCACATTTCTTTCTCTGGTTCCCAGGGGCACTTAGTAATCTCAACTGGATAAAAGCTTAGTTTGGTTGCACACACCTGTTAGTTCTGAATACACACACACTCGAACCAGATGAAAATTCTGGGAGAAAGGAAAGCTAACTGTATGGTACCTACTTGGGCATTTTCATAATATTTGGAAATATTTAATTGTGGAAAAGTTACCAAACTGTTCTTAGTTTTAGAAAACACCCGTCTATATATCTGCTCCTAAATTTACCTATAACTTACATTACCCCATTTGCTTTTATCATTTGTGTGCTAAGAATAGAGTTTTGTTTGTTTGGTACCAGGAATTGAGCCCAGGGCCACTTAACCCCTTAACCAAATCTCCAGTCGTTTTTTTTTTTTTTTCCCTTTAGTTGTTGATAGAACTTTATTTTTATTTATTATACATGGTCCTGAGCATCTAACCCTGTGCCTCACACAAGCTAGGCAAGTGCTTTACCACTGAGCCACCATCCAAACCCCCCCCCCTGTTTTTGTTTATTTTGAGACAGAATCTCACTAAGTTGCTGAGGCTGGCTTTGAACTTGCAATCCTCCTGCCTCAGCCGTCACTGGGATTACAGGCATGTGCTACCGTGCCCAGCTGAGATATTCTTGTACATAGCTATAGAAAATTTGACATTAATTTAAAAACTTTATCTTCAGCCTGCCATCTGAGCTGGGATGTGTGGTGGGAGGGTGCTGGCCCAGAAGGTGCATAGTCCTGGATTTCATCTCCAGCATTGAAAAGAAATTTACCATTTGTAGTCCATTGCTCATTTTGAGATTGCCTAATGTGGTTATGTGATGTGGCCTTCACAGAGTCCCCATCTGGAGGCACACAGTGTTCATCTGCCACTCCTTATTTGATTTGATTTCCATCACCTGGTCAAGATCTTACTCAATTTCTCCACTGTATAATTACTGATTTTCCCTCCTTGCACTTAATGAGCAGTCTATGGGAAGACACTTTTGAAGGTCATACAGATGTCTTGCTCCCCATCAAAATTTTCCCTTAGACTTAATGTCCAGTGGTGATTCTTGCATGAACCAGTCTTTACAATGAAGTTGCAAAATGATAACTTTCCAGTGTCAGCTCACCCTTCCCAATGATGAGTCAGCACTCAGATTCTATAAAGAAATTCATTATTGGTATAGAGAAAAGAATTTGTTTTCACTAATTTATCACTGTATTTATTTTGCTGCCATATTGTCCCTGATTTAGCCAGGGCACCCCTTTCATGTAGATTTCTGTCAATGCTGGTGGTTTGGGTTTGGTTTTTCATATTAGAAATAGAACTCAGGACCTCATACCTACTAGGCAAGTGCTCTACTTGTTGTTGTTTTATGGTTGCAGATGGACAGATGCCTTTATTTTGTTTGTTTATTTTTATGTGGTGCTGAGGATTGAACCCAGTGCTTTACGTGTGCTAGGCAAGCACTCTGCCACTGAGCTACAGCCCCAGCCAAGAGCTGGAGAGTTTTGTTGTTGTTTTTTTGTTTTTGTTTTTGCTTTTTGTCGTTACTGGGGATTGAACCTAGGGGTGCTCTCTATATACCCCAGCCCTTTTCATTTTCAGACAGTGTCTTGCTAAGTTGCTAAGGCTGGCCTTGAATTTGCAATCCTCCTACCTCAGCCTTCCAAGTTGCTGGACTTGTTGAGGACATTTTAATGTAGGAAAGCAAGGCAGTGGGCCATGTTAGCATGTTTGCCTGACAGTTCTAAAGCTGCCCCAGTTGAGACACTTTTCACCATCCTCAATCTGCTTCAGCTTGGTACAGGCCAATCCCGAGGTTGCCATGGATTCCATCGTCCACATGACCCAGCACATCTCACCCACTCAGCGAGCAGAAGTCGTACGGATCCTCTCCACGATGGATTCCCCTTCCACGTAGGAAGAGCTTCCTGCCCATCCCTGCCCTGCCTCTGGAGAAAAGGGCTACAGCTGCCTCTTACAACTGAATCCACTGTAATGAGAAGGCACAGGAGACCCAGCACTGGAGACAGAGTGGCATTTTGCTTTCCCTTGAATGTTGCAGGTTATGCATGACATCTGGGATATAGGATCACAAAGCCCAGTCACAACCACCCCGCCGTTCAGTATTTATTACCCCAGCTGTGTCAACAGTCCTCTCTCCCTGCACAGGACTCAGAAGGCAATGAAGGGTACAGCAGGTACCATGAGCTCTTACTACACTGCCCCGACAGCCCCTTGACCCCAGCACAGGGATGTGTGAGGAGTTTCCAGGCAGTTAGCAGTCCCCCGGCCTCATGAGCCTCAGCCACAGGCAGCAGAGGAGGGCTGGGGCCCAGGAGAGAAGGAAACCTCAAGTCCATCGTTTATCACCCCACATTCTGCCCAGCACACAGTAGGCACTGGAGAGGAACCCACCCCCATTTAACTACACCAAGATTTCTGCTTATGGAGAAAGGCCAGAGCATGAAATTGCTGCAAGCTCAATCAGAACTCAAAGATGAGGGGAAACCATGACCCAAGAGCAAAAGAAAATAGACCAGGTAGTGATTCTTAACCTAAGATTGAGGCCCCTAAATTAACTTCTCTTAGTACACATGGACGGTGGCTGACCTGCCACCTCTCACCTAGCTCATGTACCTAGGAGCCGTGAGGTCAGGGTGTGAAAAGCCCAGCCTCTGCCCCTGATGCACACTCATGCTGCAGAAAGAATAGCCATGAAGGGAGACGTCGCTCTCCTTAGGACCTAGAAGGTTGTCACTGTTAAGCCTGGAGCTTTGACAGTTGCAAGAAGCTAACCGTCGGTGCCTGTAGCATCGCTCATCCCTATTTCTGGGGCATCTCTCCTAGCAGCTGACATTTCTGTCCTCCCTGGGCCTCGTCTCCTTCCCTGAATGTACACAGCAGCAGGCCTTCCCACAGATGCTGGGAGGACCCGGGGGCAGCTGTGCTCCCAGCACCAGGCACCGGCCTTCCTGGTGTTTGAAGGCTTCCAGGGATTTTGGATTCCACATGACCTTAAGATCCCTCACAACTCAGTCATGGTGCTGCTGTCCCCCATGCTTTCTGGTCCCTCCATGGCCAGCAGCGGGGGCCTTCACAGGAGTGGTGGAGAGAACATATTTTCAACAACCAGTTTATCCAAGAAAAGAGCTTACTGATTCCCCCATTGGTTTTCCTAAAGCAAGAGTGGCAGGTGATCAGGGCTGGGGTGGCATCAGTTCCTACAGCTCAGCTAATTGCATTTGTCACTGACGACCAAGGAGGAAATCACTAAGATGCAGTAGAAGCAGGGGTATGAATACTTCTGAACAAGCTACAGTTCTGAGCCTTAACCCTGTAATTCACACACAAGAAAGGGTTCCGCCTCCCGCTCTTCTCCTTGTACAGAGAGAGCGGCGGAACGTAGCAGTTCTAGATTGCTGAGGAACACTACAGGGCTGGATAGCAGCGGGCCCCCTCTAAGAGTCGGGGCCTCAGGCTGCCTGGCTGAAGGTATAGGTGTTTGGTACTTTCCAAGAAGGGCAGGGAAAAAATGGAGGATAATTCCCAGTCCAGGAAGAAGCTTGCACTTTTGCTAGTTATTTGCTCACTTGTAAGTAAGAACTGGATTCATCTCTGACCAGATTATCCCTCTGCACTTTTCTGTAATAAGTCAAATCCCACATGCCCACAGGTGAGAGAAAAATCATTTCCTCCTCTGGATGCCTGTCCTGTGCGGGGTGGGCATGGGTTGTGCTCATTGAGCGCCCCTTGTCCCACCCAATTATGACACATTTAAATGAACAAGGTTCCTCTCCAGAACCCTGTAGTGCCTACTCCCCCTTCCCCGGGACAGGGATTGTCCATTTGGAGAGCCGCAGAAAGAGCGCAGAAGTGAGCAGTCGGATGTTCCCACAGCCCATGACACGTGAGGTTACCGAGGCAGGAGAAAAAATGACATAGTGACCAGGACTCGCTGGAACCGAGCTTGCCGTGTTACCTTTCTCTGTTCACAATGCAGCCTGTTCCCCACTTGGCGAGGAGTCGGTGGACACACCGCCGCCACGTGAGGAGCCTTCAGTCAAATGAACTCTTTTCACATTTTGTTGAAATAAACCTTCAACATTTGTAGAAGAGCCACAGTTTGTCATTTCAATCCACGCCCAGCCACCCATCTGTTCCACCTCCAGCAGGGCTGTAACAGGGACTCAGTGGTGGGGTACGACACCCAACACCCTTTGTCTCCAACCTTACACAAGGATGAACAGGGGAGGCCACAAAGGGCTGGCCTTGCCACCTGTCTCTGCCTGAATGAAGGTAGAATCCGCCAGGCCGCCAATGCCTGTGCCCAGCCGAGAAGCAGCTCTTTAGTTTCCATAGAAAACCCTGCCTGCTGAGAGCTGGACAGGGGCCTCAGTGGGGGGCCCCCCAAAAGAGAATCAGCTGAGGGCAGGGAAGAAGGCGCTTGGCCTGTACAGTGAGGATAACAGCTCCAGAGCCCACCGCAGCCCAAGAGCCTTTGGGCCTGGAGCCCAGTCCCTGGAAGTCCCGTCCTAACAGGCAGGAAGTTGGGTCTTTTGAAACAGTCTGTTTTAAAGTCTGGGCTTCTTGGCCCTTGTTAGAGACTCAGAAGGAGAGGTTTTAAGTTTTCTTAGTACTGGAGAACTTATTGGATTTTGGAGTCTAGGCACTTGGGGCACTGAGGGCAGGACACTCAACTGTGCCTTCGGCCTTCGGTCTCGGTTCCCTTTGTAAATGCTGTGAGTCCGTATAGTTGAGGCAGGAATGAGCATCAATCCCTGAACATTTGCAAAGAAAGGTACAGGCCACAAGAAAGCTGGGGGGATCACTAGCCCTGGCTGATTATTAAACTCAGTGCCCCGTTTGTCTCTGTGTCTCTGTCTTTGGAATGTGTAACAAAGCAGAGAATGGCTTCTTCCAAGATGAAATGAGCTGTTAAAGTTTCGAAAGTATCAGGTTGAATCACTGTAAAGTCAGCTATTCTTTAAAAGGCAGACACGGGGACACTGTTTCTCTGCCTCCAGCTGCTGCACTCAGTATACAGGGCAGGAGTCCTGGCCAGCAGAGAGGCCTCGGCCTCCTCCAGCCAAGCGACAACCAGACCATACCACAGGCCTGGGCTCTTAGGAACTTGTTTGACCGACAGGGATAGTGCTTTCTTCTGCTAGGAAGTGACACTGCACCAGTTTTTGCTTCATTTTGTTTTTGGTTTGTACTAGGATTGAACCCAGGGGCACTTAACCCCTGAGCCACATCCCCAGCCCTTTTTTGTATTTTATTTAAAGACAGGGTCTCACCAAGTTGCTTAGCACCTCGCTTTGCTGAGGCTGGCTTTGAACTCTCAATCCTCCTGCCTCAGCCTCCTGAGCTGATGGAATTACAGACATGCACCACTGTGCCCAGCTTCTCCAGTTTTTAATATAAGGAAATTAAAATTCCCATTGGCACTCCTTTGGGGTAATAAAGGAAAGCCCGAGGGTTCAGGGATCCAGTCCTAGACCAACACTAGTTCCCTAACCAGAAAGCAAGAGCACTGTGATGAATGCAAATGGCTAGTGGCCATCCAGGGAGGGCTCTGTGAGGCTGAGAGGCGCTGAGCTGGGAGGGAAGCCCAGCAGCTGGCTTCTCGGGACCTGGCATCAGAGGGCCAATGCTGCCCCACAGGAAGCAGGAAGCACTGAGGCCCACTGAGTGGCACAGAGAGCTGAGGGCTGGAGTTGTCAGAAGTGGCAGCCAGGAGGCTCCAGGCCGGGGAGCTGGCATCTGTAGGGAGTCAAGGGCCCCTGGGGTATTGAATGGGAGCAGAGCAGCCATTTGGGGGAGTGATAGACTCATCAGCATCAGTGATCCCATGAAGATCCTTAAATGCCAGTCAAGGAGAGGGGTTTGTCCCGCAGAGCGAGAGACCTCTCATGATCTGTGGGCATGGATGGGGGAGGCAGTGTACTGAGGTGTAGGTTGCAGCCTGATTACAGAAAAAGAGCACCATCCACATTGGGTGCTAAGAAGCCTGGGTCCAAGCTCAGCTCTCTTAGATGTGTATTGTCCCAAAGTTGGGGCAGTCACCCAGAACAGTAGGTCCTGGCCACCCACAGGAAGCATAGAAATAATGGAGGGTGATTATCAACTATTTTCAATACTCCAGAAACCCTGTCAGTCAGGTGACAAGAGCTCACCATGCTGCTGTCTTCATGTCACTAACTCCAGAAGTGACTGGCTCCTTGTGATGGCCAGAAACAGCTCCAGGGGGCAGCTAATAAGAATGGCTATAGGACAGCTCCAAATAAGGACTCCCTGGGGTTAGACAGTGGAGCCTCTGCCCCTGAGGACTTGGGAACACAGTGGACTCAGCCCACTAGGAACTATAAGGAGATGGGACAGACAGACCACAGCTCAGAGGGGACTGAATGAGTCCCAAACATCCTGATTCAATAACTGTTCTGAAGTAAGCAGTAAGGACTGCTGGTGAGGAGAGATGGAAGCCATCATAGAAGTCCAGGCCTCGAGTCAGGAGGAACCAAGTGCAACTTGCCCATCCTAACAGGCCCTTTAACAGCCACTTCAAAGGGCAGACCTCAGAGCAAGTCTGAGCTGGGCTCTCCTGCCCCTCACTCCGGTCTCTCTTGTCCTGGGGGAAGTTCCTGACTCCTCCTCTGTGAAATGTGGATAATTAAGAAACCACTGTGGGGCTTTTTGAAAAATCACATTAGTTGGCATGAATCAAGTGCCAGGTGTAACCAGCAAGTCCTCAATCCATCGCAGTTCTCTGCATGCTTTGTCCTTCCTTATTGGGGACCTGTTCTCACCCCGGTGTACATTTGTCACAGGGCGTTGTCAGAGAACCTTCCCGTGGTCACAGGGCGTTGTCAGAGAACCTTCCCGTGGTGAGGGCAGGGTCTAGGCCTTGTCTAGGCCTTGAGTTAACAAGGTCACTAAACACAAGTGCCACTGGGGGGCAACAGCCAGCTGAGAAGGCTGCCCTCCAAGCCTGTCCCGCTGGGGACCTGAGGAACTCAAGGGCTTTCTGGAATCCTGCTTTCCCTGGGAGGTTACCGAGGGCAGAAGGAGAAGACTCTGAAACTCTCTTCTAGCTCTAAAAAAGATTATAATCTGGGATCGCGGATGAAACTGAATCGATAGCAACATCCCATGCCCAGTGCTTAGGAGTAACTAGTCGATCAGTGGCAAACACCCAGGGAGGCCCAGCCAGCCTGCTGTGGTGATCCTGGCTAGCTTAAGCAACAAATCAGCAGCCTATCCAGAAAGTTAGCAGAAATGAGAAGTGAGACAGCCACAGAGGGTTTTGCTGAGCTCTCAACCCGCACAAATTGTGAACCCCTGAGCACATGAAGAGGAAAAGCAAGAAGACCCATTAAAAAGTAAGAGCCAAGCCAGGCACACCTGTAATCCCAGTGATCAGGAGGCCGAGGCAGGAGGATCCCAAGTTCAAGCCCAGCCTCAGCAATTTAGTGAGATCCTATCTCAAAATTAAAAACTAGGGCTGGGGATGTACCTCAGTGACAGAGTACCCTGGGGTTCAATCCCCAGCACCAAACAAATGAAAATACATTTGTTAAATTTGAAATGATTAATTCCAATGAATAGGCAGAGACTGTCAGACTATATGAAAAAAAGAAAATCCAACCATATTCTGTCTACAAGAAACACACTTTAGATTCAAAGACACAAATGGGTTAAAAGACAAAGTGCAAGAAAAAAAAAAACAGACACAAAAATAAAAATAAAAGTACAGAAAACCATATACTATGCAAACTGTAACCAAAAAAGTTGGAGTAGCTATATTGATAATTGGAAAAATATTAAATATCACTAGAGACAAAGAGGAACATTTATAATGATAAAAGCTATATCAATTACAAATGTACACATATCCAACAACAGATCCCCAAAATACACAAAGCAAAAATTGACAACAGAAAGGAGAACTAGGTTCAATAATAACTGGCCTGGACCTGGATCAGTAATTTAAATTTCTACCCTAAGATACAAAAAGTACAAACAACCCAAAGCAAGCAGAAGGAAGGAAAATACAAAGATTAGAGTGGAAACTAATGAAAGAGAAAACGGTAAACATTAGAGAAATGTTGATAAAACCAAAAGTTAGCTCTTTAAAAAAGATCAACAAAGTCAACAAACAAGAAGAAAAGGGAGAAGACCCAAATTCCCAAAGTCAGGAATGAAAAAGAAAACACTAGTGATCCTACTCAAATTAAAAGGATTATAAAGGAACAACCTGATAAAGATTATGAGGAACCACCTTATACTACCAGATTAGACAATTTAGATAGAAGAAGTTTCTAGAAAGACACAAATTTACCAAAACCGACTCGAGAAGAAACAAAATCTGAATAGACCCAAACTGTTAAATATAGACCCAAACCGTTAAATAAGTTAAATTAAGCATTAAAAATCTTCCCATGAAGAAAAGGCGGGTCCCAGAAAGCTTCACTGGTAACCACCCTGTCAAATACTGAAAGAAGAAATACCATTCATCACAACTCAGGAGACAGGGAGGGAACACTCGTTCCATTCTATGAGGCCGGTGTTATCCTGACACAAAAGACAAAGACATCACAGACATCACAGAACTACGGACCAGAATCTCTCATGAACATAGATGCAAAAATCCTTAGCAAATATTAGCAAATGGAATCCAGCAACATAAAAAAAAAATAAGATTACACCATAGCCACAGGGATTTGTCCCCGGAGTACAAAGTTAGTTTAACATCCAAAATCAATTAATGGAATACACCATATTAATAGAGTAGGGATAAAACCCACATGATCATCTCAACAGTAGCATAAAAAGCGTCTGGAAATCCAACACAATGCAGATGTTCAGCATCATTAGTCATCGGGGAAATGGGAATTGAAGGCACAATGAGATTCCCCACCTGGATGGCTATCATCAGAAGACAGACGACAAGAAGTATTAGGAGGAATGTGGAGAAACCGGAACCTCAATTGCCAATGGCACGTTTGGCAATTTATTTCTTTCTTTTTCTTTCTTTCTTTTTTTTCTTTTTTCTTTTTTTCTTTCTTTTTTTTTTTTTTTTTTTTGTACAAGGAATTGAACCCAGGCTTACTTATTAAGCCACATCCCCAGCCCTTTTTGAGACAGGATCTCACTAAGTTGTATAGGACTTCACCAAGTTGTCGAGGCTGGCCTCAAACTTGCCATCCTCCTATTCAGCCTCCTGAGCTGCTGGAATTACAGGTGTGAGTCACTGGTCCCAGCTACATTCCACAATTTCTTAGAAAGTTAAATGCCATTAACGAACAGATCTAGCAGTTCCATGCCAATGTATGTATCCAAGAGAATCGCAAACATGTTTCACGAAGACTATCAGCTTTATATATCATGGCCACAATTCGGAAGAAATCCAAATACTTGTCCATCTGTGAGGAACGCATCAGGGCATCACCCACTCGATGGGAGACTCATCTGCAATAAAAGGGACCCAACTACCAGAAACATGCTGGAACACAGACGAGCCTCATCTGAAACTAAAGCCAGGCAGAAAGACGACATATTGTACGATTTTTATAAGAAACATTGAGAAAAAGCAAAACTAGGGCTGGGGTTGTGGCTCAATGGTAGAACACTTGCCTCCTATGTGTGAAGCACTGGGTTCGATCCCCAGCACCACATTAAAAAAATAATAATAATAATAAACAAAATAAAGTTATTTAAAAAAAAAAAAAAGAAAAAGAGCAAATCTACAAGTACAGGAAGCAGGTAAGTTACAACCCAGGCCCAGAAGTGGGATTTACTGCAAACCAGCGGACGAACTCCAGGTGACGGACTGTCCTACAGGTGCAGCGCCCTGCTGGCAGCACCACTCCACAAATGTGCTGAAAAGCGCCAAACTGTGTGTTTATGGTGGTGAATTTTATGGTATGTAAATTATACCTCAGTAACGAAGCTGAAGCTGTCAAAAGTAAGTGCAAGGGGCAGGACCACGACCTACCAAGGCCAACGCCCTGCAGTGCCCCATCCACCAGCTCCGCCTCTTCCTTCCACACCCAGCTCCTCTCCAGGGCCTTCTCCTCTGCACTAGGAGTGTGTCCCTCAAATGCTCCCTCCCAGTTGTCTTGAAAAGCTGGCTAAAGGAGAAGAAGCTGTCTGAAGATCCTCCTGCAGGCCCAGCTGACTGCTTACCTGAGAATAATGAAGCTTACATTTCCACTCAGCAGTCAAGCACAGAAATTGACCCTGGCACCTTTGTAAGCTAATCGAGTTACAAAAGGAATCCTCTTAGGATCAAATTCAGGACAACAGCTGCTCTGCTGATCCATTTTTATTATTACCTTTTCCTTAAAATCTGCTCTGCCACCCTCTGATCCAGCCCAACCCAGCCTGGGCGTGTCTGAGAGGCTGGGCAGGGCCCAGGCATGCACTGAAATTGAAGGGCTCAGGACACCTGCAAGCAACCTTGACCATGACGACTCCTGGCACTCGCACATGTTTCACAATAACTGAGTACTCTACTTCTATGACCTCAAGTCCCAGTGGAGCCCTGTCCCTTGCTCTTCCTGGAAGCCACAGACCTGCCCCAACCCCAGACCCATAGTAGGAATGTCAACTGAATCCTCCCTCCAGGCAGACACTGGCTGAAGAGGGAAATTCCTGCTCAGCTTCCGGCTGGAGTAGCTGGAGTAGCTGGCAGGGAGGGACCCTCATGCCTAACCCTAGTCACAACTTTGCAAGCTCAACCCAACAAGGAACAGACATTTGTACAGAAACCCCCTGAGCGGGGGTGCTGGTCACCCACCCCTGTGTGAGGAGTCACTTGGAGGAACAATGCCTCTTCACACAGGTCCTGGGCTCCGCCATCCTCTGTGGCTGCTAGGACTGTGCACCCTGTGCCGCAGAGGCTGCCCCTGCTGCTTGACGAACTGCTGCCAAGCCCAGCACCCCAGGTCACTCCTAGGCGCACCCAGAAATGCAATTTTGGGAGGCGGAAACTTACCCCCAGCAATGCATGGAAACCCTACCCTAACACATCTGCATATTAAACTACCAAGGACCGAGAAGCTTTCAAAGGGAGAAGATCAAAGGGCTGTCATCTTTTAATTTAATCCTTTTGTTGCATCAATGGTCTTAAGAGGGATGAGAGAGATCAAAATAAAAATGGAAACAAACTATATCTTTATGGCTGTTGTGTTTTAGTCTTTTTTTCTCAATTTGGGCCATAAAATAGGTCAGCTCCATTACTGATCAGCCTTCCCACAAATATTTAAAACAAATTGAATTGCACACCCAATACCCATCACAATTACACCAGGCACAATAACTAAATTAGCAATTCAACAAAATAATTGGAAATGCGATTCTCTCTATTCCACCAGTCTCCCTCGAGGGTTTAGCCGATCTATGGGGGAAAACTCAGCTTTCCTAATTCTGCAGCTAATTAGAGACACACTTGTAAATGAAGTTGTTTGTCTTAAAGTTGAAATTCTCTTCTGGGGTTGGGGAGGAGGCAAGGAGAGATGAGAAGCCCTTTGCTCGGGAGCAAGTGTACAAACAGGTATAAAGAACGCGCGCCTGGGTTCTAATTAGCAGCCATATCCGCAATTAATAAAGCATCACTGTTTTAACATCACTTATTTGTAATGAACAACTTCAGAAGAGGCAGCCTGGCTCACATCCTTGTAAATAAAGAGACGTACACTTTTAGCGGCACTTGAGAGCAGCCCGTGTGAGCTGCAGGCACTGCTGTTTTCTTGGAGGAGACAGAACTGTGAGGACCACAGGAGTGGGCAGTGACAGAGACGAGGCCACGTCTGGGCCTGACTTTGGACCAGAGAACAAGAGTTTGCCCTCAAGACAGGAACCCAAAGGCTCCCTGCCAGACAGACCCTCCAGCCTGTGGCCCTCAGAGGCCTCTGGCTCCTGGGGGCTGGAGCTGGCCCACTTGCTCAGGCCACGAAGAGAAGCAATCCTGAGGTTTCAATTAGGCCGTCCTTGGCCTCTTTTTGTTCCTCCAGGAAGGAAAATCTTGGTTTAATTATATAACCGAGAACTAGGGCTCCCATTCGTCCCCTCACCCTCCTCCTTGAAGATTGGGATGTGACCTTAAAACATAAACTCTCCACAGGACTCCAAAGGATTGAGGCCTCCAAACATGGGGGACTTGCCCCCCAGACCAGCCCCCCTGCCCAGCCCGGCGGGCGTCCCCTTTCCTCCTCGTGCTCCCGCAGGGAACAAAGCCCTGACCTCCTTAGCAAGGTGAGCAGATGAAAGTGTGGCCCACAGCCTGGGAGCCTCCAATTCCAAGATCCTCAGGGAACATCACAGCACCTGGGTGGGGGGCCGGGCGAGGAGGCTGCTAACACACTGATAAGTGGATTCAAAAGCACCTGCCCCTTTCTGCTTATCTCTTCAAACAATATGAACTTGGAGTTATCACATTTAAAGTGTTCCCTATTAGCCTTACATTTAGCTCTTCAAACCAAGTGCAGAGCTACAACTTTAAAGGACACAAGAGTCAAACTGGAAAACAATTTCACGCCACCAGGGAGTCAGTTCCCAGCCTAATCCCTCAGGAGAAGGTCAGGGCTCCTTCACTTAGTCCAGGCCTTAGGGCTGAGAAGCCGGTGGGGACAAGCTACATGCAGGTCCATCTCGGTCAAAAGCAGAGCCTGCTGGGACAGCACAGGAGCGCAACAGCAGGGACCTGCAGCCCAGGGGCAGCTGGAGTCCCACTCCCCCATCTGTTGACCGTTTACCCTGTGTTTGACTGTGACGTTCACTCTGCCTTGCAGAAGGTTGGGCAGTAGCCAGATGGAGCTGAACTATCCAGCACTGTAGCTACTAGCCACTGCAAGGGCCTGAAAGCCCCACCTGGCTACTGACTGCCGAATGGGGTAGCCCAGAACGACAGGATCACAATCCCAGCATCCTGGAAAGTTCCCTAGGAGAGCTCTGGTCTGGATGCCTTCATGCCCCTCATGTTAGAAGTGCCTCCTGGCCTTCCCTGGTCTCCCCCAGGACAAAGGAAGGTGACTGGCCACACGGGCAAAGGAACCAAGACTTAGAGCTGCACTCTTCATGGAAAGACGGAAACTACAGAGCAGCAGGCTAATTGCTTCATGCTGGGTACCAGGGACAGCGGCATGCTAATGCATCTGGCATTCCTGGAGGCTGGTCTCTCAGAGCCAGAGCTGAAAGCCCAGGAGGGGTGCCCAGAGCACCAGGGCTGCTGCTGTCCTGCCAGGCAGAGCTCTTGCCTTGGGGAACCAGAACCTTGCGAAGGTTATGCCACATCTGAAAACAGGTTCAGAACTGGGCTTCCAGAGCCAGGCACCGGGGCTCCCTCCTGTAATCCCAATGACTCTGGAGGCTGAGGCAGAAGGATCTTGTCAAGTTCAAGGTCAGCCTCAGCAACACAGAAAGACCCAAAATAAAAATAGGAACTGTAGCTCAGTAGTAGAGGACTTGCCTTGCATGCATGGTGTCCTGGGCTCAGTCCCCAGCCCTGCGAAACAAGAACAGCAACAAAATCACACAATCCCCGGGAGTAGCAGCAGGACTGACGGGGGCAACTCCAGCGTTGCAGTGGCTTTGGCAAGACCCAGGTTAGAGTAGGCGGAACCTGCAGAGGAGAAGGGCAGCAGCTGCCATCCTAGAGACTGGGTCACCTGCCTCAGCCTGCGCCTGTCAAGTAGTAGGGGTAAGAGGCAAATAGTTCACACCTGGGCTAAACTCAAGTCTCAGAAGTTGCCTTTGCCTAGAAACAGCTGTTGAGGAGGGATAACCCCCAAACTGGGTTAGCTCACATTCCTAAGGAGGACCCTGAGGTGACACCCTAGCAGGTTTTATTCTCTCCACATCATAAAGAGGGTGGAAGGCGGCAGGCTGGGAAGGGCAGGCAGCTTTCTGTGTCACTGTCCCATTGTCTGCTGGGGACCTTACATTCTCCTATCCTATCAGTGATTGGGATGGGCTTTCTTGTTTTCCTCCCACATTCTTTTAAATTTTCTTTCCTGAGAATTCAGTGTCCTTGACCTCAGCAAATGAACTCCGAGGACCCCGAACCAGGGGAATAAACCCAGCCAACTTCTCAGAAATATAAATGCTGCTGAGGCAGTGACCTGCTGGGAAGCCCCACGCACCCGGGAGGAAGGTGCGGTAAAGGAAATCCACAGACACCGGGGAGCAGGGGCCAGATCAGGGCCGCGGCGGCGGCGGGCGGGAGCCAGGAGCCGCCGGACACGTTGACCTGTGCGCACGTGCCGCGGCCTGGACCCGCGCCGAGGGGACAATGAGTTAATGGACTCGCCAGATCAGTGGCAATTATTTTTGGAATGTTATGGAGAAAGAGGAAGTAAGACGAGGCAGAGAAGGAGGAGAGAAGTTTAGAAACAAACGTCCCGGCTCACGGGGACCAGCTCCATTGAATTCCAGCAGCTCCCCCCCCCCACACCCCGGGCGTGCGACAGCAGAAGCACCAACGGAGACCAGAAGCACCAACGGAGACGCGGGGAAGGAGGCTCATGGTTTGGGATGAGGTTTGGACCAGTCTCCCAGGCTGAGCCCGGCCCAGGGGTGACACGGATCTTGGCATCAACGCTCCGCATCAACGCTCCACATACAGAGTGACTGCTCCGTCCTGGGGAACAGAACCAAGGTCCATAAGGAGTGTCACATTCGGCTTAATCCCGAGCCCCACTCAGCTTCCTCTGGGTGAAATGGTCACAGGAAGGACAGCAGCGTCTGGGGAGGGGCCAGCGGGCGTGTGACCCGGGAGCGTCGACCTCGAAAAGGAACTTTTTTTGTACCTTTCAGTGATTCTGCTTTAATTGACCTTTCTCTCCATTGACACATAAGATTTGTCCACACCCGCGGGGTATCCTGTAGGAGGTGCATCTCATGAGGTGATTCTGTTCACGGGGGTGGAACTTTCAAATCAGGGGGAACAACTCTCTTCTCAAACGTGCCTCATTTCTTTCTTTGTGGTGAAAACATTCAAAATCCTTGTGGCATTTTGCGATCCACAGTGCCCTCCCATTATCACTAGTGACCCTCTAGAGCAAGAGCACACGGGAATTTCTTGCTCCTGTGATTTGGCATCAGTTGCTGGAACCTCTCTCTGTCCCTCCTTCCCCGGCCCTTCCAGCCTCTTCAGCCAGCTTCTGTCCCCAGCTTCCATGGGGTCCGCTTTTACAGATTCCGTGAGAGAGGTCACGTGGTCCTTGTGTTTCTGTGTCTGGCTAATTTTACTTAACACAATGGCCTTCAACTTCATCCATGTTGTCACAAGTGACAGGGTTTTGTCCTTTTTATGACTGAATAGTGTTCCACTGGACTTGAACACGTTGTCCACCACTCTTCTGTTGATGGGCACTTACATTGACTCCACAGTTGGCTGAGTAGAACGGCAAGGAACCCGGAGGGCAGCTGGCCCCCTGGATGCTGCTTTCCCCTCCTTTAGATATATACCATATGGGGGTTTTATTTTCCATTTTTAAAGGAAGCTCCATACTCTTCTACAGTGGCTATCGTAATTTCATTCTCCCCAGCCAGAGGCCAGGGCTCCCTTTCTCCACATCCCCACCACACTGTCACCTCTTTCTAACAGATCTACCTGGAGGAGGTGGCATCTCATGGCGGTTTTGGTTTGCACTTCCCTGATGAGTTGAGCCTTTTTCATATGACTGTTGGCCATCTGCATGTTCTTGCTTGAGAAATGCCTGCTGAGGTCTACTGCCTTCATTTTGCGTGTGTGTGTGTTGTGGATTGAACCCAGGGCCTCAGACACGCTAAGCCCTTGCTCTACCGCAGAGCTACACACCAGCCTATTGCCCATTTTTCAATCGGATCATAATTATTGCTATTAAGTGTCTTATGTATTCTAGATATTGAGCCCTGGTGGCATGTGTTGGTTTGTTCCCCCAGTCCCAGTTACTTGGGAGGAAGGAGATCACTTGGGCCCAGGAGTTAAGACCATGGTGAAACCCCATCTCAAAACTAACCAAACCAACCCCTCCACGTTGTCTCTTCACCCTGTAGTTTCCTTTGCTGTGCAGAAGCTTTTCAGTTTAATCCATTTGTCTACTTTTGCTTTTGCTTCCTTACTTTGGGGGTCTCACCACACGCTCCTGCCCCGTTCCAGCATCCTACAGGGCCCCCCTGTGTCCTCCTGGGAGGGAAGCCGTTTTCCTAAACTGGGGATGACAATCTGCTAGGCCGGTGGCTACTCGCTTTCTCAGGGACCTCTATTGACACGTAGGCCTTCCAAATGATGTTCAATAATGGATCCCGGATAGTGTCCTTGACAGAAATGTCTATATACCAAATGCAAAGCACAGAACCGCCCAAAGGAACTCTTAAGTCCTCCGAGATGAGGGAAACCTGCCTGGGAATCCCTAGGACGGAGGTGTTAAAACCAGAGAATGGAAAGGAAAGCAAATTATAGGCGATCTAGCAGCCGGAAGTCTGGGGGCCGGGGATGATGGTGTCACTTTCCATTTATCCACCGTCTCTCAGTGGAGCATCTCAAAGCTCAGCACAGGCAGCTCTTTAATCCTCCCACAGGAGGATGCTGACTTGAAGGGTTCCCTGGGGAGCAAGAAATAAACCCTTGGATCAAAACCCAGACCTGTCTCCTCTCTGCTTCCTGACAACCTTGGTTGCGGAGCCGCCTGCCCAGGCAAATGCAGAGGAGAACCCAGATATGGGCCTTAGGAATATTGAGACTCGGGCAGGGGCTGTAGCTCTGTGGTGGAGCGCTTGCCTAGCACGTGTGGAGCACTGGGTTCGACCCCAGCACTACATGAAAATAAAGAAATAAAGATATTACGTCCATGTACAACTAAAAACATTTATTTTTATTTAAAAAAATTTTTAGTTGTAGTTGGACACAATATTTTATTTATTTTTATGTGGTGCCAAGGATCGAACCCAGGGCCCCACATTTGCTAGGAAAGCGCTCTTCTGCTGAGCTACAATCCCAGCCCACAACTAAAAATATTACAGTGCACACCTGTAATCCCAGCTACTTGGGAGGTTGAGGCAAGGGATCCCAAGTTTAAGGCCAGCCTCAGCAACTTAGCAAGGTCCCATCTCAAAATAAAAAGGGCTGGAAACATAGCTCATGGTAGAGCACCCCTGGGTTCAATCCCCAGTGGTGTATGTATGTACACACCCACCAAGTTTCAAGAAATGCAATAAATAAGCTTTAATGCATAAATGTTCCCCTGTAGCATTAATGATAACAGCAAAAATCTGAAAAAAATACAAATGTTCAGCAACAGGGGGATTTGGTTAAATATTGGTGATATGTCCTCTGAATGGAATTATTAGCAATTGCAATATGGTGTCTGGACACAATGTATCTGGTATGTCTGCCTTGTGGTTTGTCTTTCACTGTGCTACTGATATTAAACCGCAGAGTGCCATGTCCATTGGCAGCACCCATGTGCCATGCGTGTGACGGGAGTGGGAGGGGCAGGCATGGCTGCAAGGGTATTTTGTTTTTATGATTTCTTAGTTTTCGCAGTGCTGGGACTGACCCCAGGGCCTTTTGCATGCTAAACACGGAGCCCCAGCCATGTGTTATTCTGTTTTTATTGTTTCTAAAAGGGTAGTTCAAATTTTTCAAATAAGCCAAAAGTGAAAACCAAATTTAGGGGCTGGGAGTTACAGTGGTGGGGGGAGTGCGTGCCAGCATGCAAGGCCCTGGGTTCAATCCCAGCCTGCAAAATCACCCATAACCATCAACGAGCCCCGCAGCCTCTACCTAACTGCTCCCCGTCTTCTCCCCATGGGACTCACCAGGACACTCTGCTCTGATCGTGCCTATACCTGGCAGAGGATGGCGAAGCACTAAAAGGAGAATAACAAGTGGTCGCTTCAGGGTGGTGGGATTATTTTTGTTTTTTTCCACCTGTCTGTGATTTTTAAGGTAAAAATAAAGTAAGACAAGAAGCCAGCCTTTCTGCCTCGTCTGTGTGCAGGGTGCATCCTCCAGCTGGGTCCCCGGCTCGGCTGAGGGTAGCTCCTATCCCTGTAGATCTCGGAGGCCTGTGGTTTGAGCAGGGTGTGTAGAGCAGTCAGCTGGGCAAAAATAAAATCAGCAAACTCCACACAAAAGAGAGGAATGCTTCAGTCAACACTGAAAAAGGGCTCAGGATTGAAACTCTTGATAACTGTTCTCAACTCATTTAAAAATCAGCATTAGCTACCAAAATGTAAAGTATTAGTTTTATTAAAATGCAAATCAATCAACTAATCTGTCTTTCTAGTAACAGTTGAATTGCAGTATCCGTGTCAATTAAAATAGTTTCCAATTTATTCTTGGCTGGAAGGAGGGTGGCCCTCTGCATTTTAAAATGCAAGCTCCCTTCAGTGAAAGTCTGTCAGTTCTTCTTTTTCATCTCTCCTGTTTTTAACTCATTTTAATTAAACTTGCTGGACTTCACATATTTTGAAGTACCTGTTAAATAGCCTTTCCCCCATCAGATGGAGAGTGACTTCTGTCTTTTGGAAATGTGGGTGAGCATCAGGCTCCCAGAAAGTTCCACGTGAAGAGTTACTTGCTGGCTGTTTTGTGTGTGTCCCAACATCCTTAGGCTAAGTGGCAGGACTGGATGTTCTGTATTTTAAAGAGGGATCGTTTTGAAAGGGGTGAATGTGGGGACTCTCCTATTTCTGTCAATTGATCTTTGGGGTAAATGGGGACAAAATGAAGATGAAGCATTTCCCTGATAGTAGAGTCCAAGAGGTGGCTGCTGAGACAGGGACAAACCACCTGCACCGTGGGCCAAAAAGAAGGCGGAGAAACTCTCCTCCCTCCAATATGCCCTAACCTGAGCTCAGCTAACAGCGACGTAGATTCCCTTCAAGATTCACTGTTTGGAGTTGTCTTTGAGCATCGAGCAGCAGTCCCTGCCCACCACGGCAATGACAGGTGGGATTCCCGTGCCCAAAAATCTGTCACTGCATTTTGAAATTTTAAAACAATATCAAAGCCTGACTTTACACAACTACACTCCATTGCCTGACTTCAATACCTCTCTAAACCCATAGCCTTAAATGAAAAACTGGGGCAAAGGACCTGTGCTGTGAGGTGGTCAGTGCCACGTGCGGGTCCACCCAGGCACACATTACTTACGCAAAATGATCTTCATTGCATACTGACCACAGCAGGCCAATAAATCCCCTTTATGGGGATTTAATTTCCAGCTTTTGACCTTTGGATGAAAAACAAGTGAATCATCTCCTCCTGCTAGATTTACACCACAGCTAATCTCAATAAAGTGATTTAGGAATGGGTAGAATAGGAAAGGACCCTGGAAAAAATCTTTGTAAGTGAAAAGACAAAACAAAAGAGAAGTCAGAGCAACAAATTCGCACATATCCAAGTTCCAAAGTCTCATGGGCAAAGCTTATGATTTGGGGGGGGGGCGGG
>NW_025999880.1:1285162-1350790 GCF_001458135.2 Marmota marmota marmota
GGGGGGGCGGGGGGGGATTCCCTGTTCTAAGAGTCCTAATAAACCAGCGAACATACACTCATGTAGCATTCTGCCCCAGAATTCTTTCTTTTGTGAAGTTCTTTAAAAATGAATATATATTTTTTCAGTTTGAGATCAAACCCCGGGCCTCATGAACACTAGGCAAGTGCTCTACCCCTGAGCCCCATTCCCATTCCAAAATTAGTCTTATTATCATTTTGCAATTCTAGTGATTAACTCGGGGCTTCACACATGCTAGTCAAGTGCTCTGCCGATGAGCTCCATCCCCAGTACTTTTTATTTTTTTGAGACAGGTTCTTGCTAAATTGCCCAGGCAGGCTTACCTCCAATTTTTGATCCTCCTGCCTCAGCCTCCCAAGTGGTTGGGATTACAGGCGCACACCACCATTACCCAGCACCAAAATTAATATTGTTCTTAACTGAAAAATCCTAATTGTATACATTGAGTAATATGTGATATTTAACGCAGGTATATAATGAGGGATGACTGAACCAAATATTTGACAAATCTACCACTTGCCTTGCTTATCATTTCTTTGTGGTGAGAAGCTTGAAATTTACTTATTTTGAAATATGGCATATGTTATTAATAACCATAGTCACTCTGCTGTGTGATAGATCTCAAAAATTATTCCGCCTGACGCTTTGTACCCTTTGACCAATAATCTCCCCAGTCTGTCCTCCAGCCCCCCCACCCCCCCAGCCTCTGGTGACCAACATTCTACTCTTTACTTCTGAGTTCATCTTTTTTAGATTCCACATGAAGTCATGTGGTATGTCTTTCTGTGCCCAGCTTATTCAGCTTGGTATAATATCCTCCAGGTTCATCTATGTTGTCACAAATGACAGAATTTCCTTCTTTTTAAAAGCTGAATAGTATTCCATTGTGTATATAGGCCCCATTGTATTTATCCAACCATCCACAGGAAATTCAAACAACTCAACAGCAAGAAGACAAATAACCCTTTTAAAAAAAATGGACAAAGGACATGAACAGAAATTCCTCAGAAGAAGATATACGAAACTCTAACAGACTCATTAAGAAATGCTCAGCGTTACTAATCCTTAGGGAAATGCAAATTAAAACCACACGTGAGAAGTAAGAACCAACCTGGCACAGTGCAATTCCAGCTGCTCCAGAAGCTGAGGCAGGAGGATCTCAAATTTGAAGCTACCCTGGGTGACTTAGTGAGGCCCTAAGTTGAGGACGTAGTTTGGTGATAGGATGCCCTGCTTCAGTCGGCAATTCAGGGGGAAGTAAAGAAAAGTGACCCAGACGTGACATATGTTGTCATGAAACAAATGAGGCACATGGCCATCCTGGCCCTCCAGAAGTGAATAATCTGATGGGGAAAATAAGACTTCATACTGGCAGACAGACAGGAAAGACTGGGGATATTGAAAGGATAATAGGAGGCAAGTAGAAAATGCAAATAAATCAAAGAGACACAACAAGATGAAAAGTAGAGACTAAAATGATGCAGGGCTAGGGGGGGGGGGGAGGGAGGCACTGCCTGGTCTGCCTGAGGCCCTGGGTGCTACTCCTGAACTGGAAAAGCACAAAACCACACTGAAATATCACCCCATACCTGTTAATTTGCTGTTATCAAGAAGATGAAAGATAACAAGTGTTGGCAAAAATGGGGAGAAAAGGGAGCCCTTCCACTCTTTTGATGGGCATGTAAATTAGCATAGCCATTATGGGGACAGAAGAGGTCTTAAGAAACTTAAATAGGGCTGGGGTACAGCTCAGTAATGGAGTGCATGCTCGGCATGTGGAGGCTCTGCATCTGAGCCCAGCACCACACATACACAAAGCCCAGGAAAAACAGACCTCCTATGACTATCGAGCCCACTTCTGGGTATAGACTCAAAAGACATTTTGAAGGGAGCCAGCTGTGATGGCGCATGCCTGTGATCCCAGCTGTTCAGGAGGCAGAGGCAGGTGGTTTGGGAGTTTAGAACAGGCCAGCAACTGTGAGGCCCTGTCTCAAAATAAAAAATGAGAACCGAGAATACAGCTCGGCGATTGCCTAGCATGCACCAAGGTCCTGGGTTCAATCCCTAGTACTGCAAAAGAAGAAAAAAAAAGTTGAAAGGACATCTGCACTTCCATGCTCACCACAGCATTACTCACAACAGCCCCAAACCAGCAACCACCTAAGGGTCCATTAGGACGAATGGGCTTATATTGTAAGAGGGGGCCGTTTAACTAGGAAAAAATAAAACCCCTCCCAACAAAGGAGTCTTCCTGCTACAGACCTAAATCACACTTACTGTGTGCTGCTTAAGAAATCACACGTGGCAGCAGCAGTGACAATAGTCTTTATTTGTGATGGTTAAAGGACACGGGGAGGTGCCCTTGCAGGCACTACGCACACGTTCCGGGCAGAGCACCTTCCCAGGGATTCCCTGGCCGCTCAGCCCCATGGAATCACAGCTGCCTCCTGGGTGAGCAGCCGGCAGGACTGGCGGGGTGCAGGGAGGCCCAGGGCAAAGGAGACAGACGACATCAATCCCCAAGGCCGGCGTCAGGAGGGTTGAGCTGGCCAAAAAGAGATCGATACAACTCTGTCCTAGAAGACAAACAAAACAAATTAGTTAACACACCAGTTAACTTCTCAAGGTTAAAAGAAACTAAGAAGCTGGGAAATACTCTCATCTGC
This sequence comes from Marmota marmota marmota, assembly GCF_001458135.2. NCBI lineage: Eukaryota > Metazoa > Chordata > Mammalia > Rodentia > Sciuridae > Marmota > Marmota marmota. Next base: position 1,287,850 of record NW_025999880.1, read on the forward strand.
TCCTTCCATTGAAAACACAGCCATGTAATTAAAAAATGCACCTCACAGCTCTTATTCACAAATACAACGAGAGGAAGAAATCCAGACGCAGCCAATCAAATAGTAAAATATGTAAACAGTCCAGTGTGCCTGGATACCCTGTCTCTAGGGAATGAGTTTTCTCTAAGTCTGCCCTTTACAGACAGGCTCTTCAAGTAAGAAAACAAGATTGAATATTTTAATAGGATGTATGAGACGGCCACGCCATGAGGAGGATTCAATCAGACATGGGATGTAGGGGGATATAATTTAGTTTTCATACATTTTCTTGGACTTGGCAGTACTTGAAAAACAATGAAAATGACCCAGCAACAAGATTCCAATTACTATCACATGTGCAGTAGTTCAGGCGTAGACCCAAGACCTTCCCCATTCCCCCAGCAGCTTCTCTGGTCTCAATCTAATAAATAATTTGATTGGCTAATTTATTTCAAAAGTTGGGTTTTGACATTTTTAAAACTCCTAAGATGTCAGTCTTGGGTTCCTGAAAATACAGTCAATTACCACACCCAACCTCTGTCTCTGTTACTAAGTGCAACACATACACATCTGGCCAAAGCCATCTGCCAAGGACTGGAAAATCTCAAGGGTGTGTGTGGAGGGACCCTGCCCATTGCAGGATGGACGCTGCAGGGCCCTCTCCCCTGTACATACCATGCAGCTCTCCCTGCAGTCAGGAGGGGCCTCGAGGCTCCAAGCAAGTGGGACCCATGTGAGATGAGAGGGCCCCAGGGACACAGCCAACTGAGGCAGGCACGCAGCTGACCAGGGTGAGTCAGCAGCCCCAGTAAGAGGCCATGGCAGCTCTGATATTTTCAGATCTGACTAAAAATACTGTCTGCCATCTTATCAAGAAATAGGCTTTTAAAAGTGCTGAAAGCTATCACTGGCAAACCTGACTTTACAAACAAAAACCTCCGTCGTTCAACAGCTCTTTTTCACAAGAATTCAACACAAAAATTCATTAGTCTTTTTTTAAAGTTACCCTGTTTTTAGTGACGGAGAGGAACAGAAGCACCATAATCAGGACACGGGAGATGGGAATGGCATACCAAAGCCTTAAAAAAGTGAAAACCTTAAAGAAGAAAACAGAAATATAAACTAGCCTTTCATGTTGGGGACCCACAGGGAGGCAGGGAGCGCGTGGGTTAGGAAACAGCGGGTCCCAGTTTTACTACAGCCATTTTACAGTGAGTATTTGCTGCCACCCTTCCCCGAACTGCCAACCAGCCCCACGGCCTGCAGACAAAGAGCAGGCTCACCCTGAGCTCCAGCCTCTTTTGTTCCCTGCCACACACATCTGTCTGCCTCGCTCTCCACAGCCCAGACAGCCCCACAAAGGTGAAGAGCGGCCTCAGCCCAAATGCAAATGAGCGCAGGCAGCTCCCCTCCCGGCCGCCAGCTCCATCACAGGAGAGCAGCGAGGCCCTGCCGGCCTCACTTCATCACGCTCGGGGCCTGCCTATTTGCCAATAAAACAAGTCTCACTAGCCATTTCAACAACAGAAAAATTAAACGGCATGAAGGGGAGAGTTGCCATGACAGAAAGGACAGTATGACTTTAAGAGGACGCGGGCTGATGAGAGGGAGAAGCAGAGGCGCAGTGCTATTTAGCCTTCAAGCTACCCTCTTTCCAGCCTCGCCTTGCTTGCCTGCACCAGACCCCATCATTACCCCCAGCAAATGCTTCCACTCTGCGCTGCAATAGCAGTGCAGCGCCAGGGCAGAAGGCAGCAGTTACTGTCCGCAGCGGGGTTCACGTGTCAGGAGCAGAGAGTGAAATGCTGAACCCATGTTTTGATGGAACATCATTTCACACTCAGGTGCGCAAAGCTGACAAACATATGCAGCTGCTCGTGGCAGAGCAACCTGGGAAGCTGAGTGGTCTGGGTTCTTAAAATATTTTGAGAGAGAGAGAGATGGAGAATACAAATAAGGGATCATTCCAATCTAAACACCCTCAAGCAATTTCAACTTGACGTCTTCCTCGCCCACTACCCACCAGCCAGCGGCCACGTGCACCTGCAAAGCACCCAAGCCCTGCTGCCCTCCAGGCCCCCACTATTTCAGATCACGCCATCCCTCACCAAGAGCAATGCGATGGCCTCCTGCTGCCTCTGGTGCTTCTGGTCTAGAGGAAGACCAAGCAAGCCCTCCTTGGGGACCAGGAGCAGCTCCAGATAAGGACCTGCCTAGACTCCAGCTGCTGATTCAGCCCAGCCCTTCTCGGTCACATCCAAGGTTCGAGACTTTGCATTCCTAGGTGGTCATGCACAGCTGGGAGGACAGAGCCAAGAGTCTGAAAACAATTTTTACAAAACTTCTCACCCCTCACACATTCTAAGTTGCTATATAAAATTTTTCACAGCAAATTTACATAGTCACAAAGGATATAATTATGAGAAAGCTGTAATTATTAACTTTTAAAAGTCATGACCCTTTTGTAATGCTCCCAATGGAACTTCTATGCCACAGTGACTGGATATCCATTATCATTTATTTAAATAACACATAATCAAATCCTCTAATTTAGAAATTTTACAGCATCTTTTTTTTTCAAAAACAGGTTGACATTTCCACTTGACTTTTCCCTATAGATTTTTGTTGTAATATAATTGTTCTTTCATTGATTACCCTATTATAGTTTTTGGCCACAAAAATAAGTAAATGGAAAACATCTAAAATTTTCAAAATTTAAAATATAAAAATGAAAATATTTTGATTTCTTGAGACAAGTCTTCAAGTAATTGAAAATTCTGTTCTGGATTGGTTTATCCTTACAATTATTATCAGGATACAATCTATATATATTAACAATATAACAGTGTATTATAATTTTAGTGAAAATTTAATATAAATGTATAAAGTGTTACTGGAGTCACATCTCTTAATGGATATGAACGAAGCTTTCCCTGTTGAGTGTTCATGGATCTATGGGTGAATATCATCTATCATTAGAATGAAAAAGGGCTTAGCATCAACTGTAGTCTTATTTTTTGTAGATGTATGTCCTGAGAAATCCTGTCATATGAACAAGCAGAAAAGAATGGGATTTTTTTTTTCTTTTTAATTTTTAATGTACTGAGGATTGAACCAAGGAGTACTCTACCACTGAGTTATATCCCCGGCCCTGCCCTTTTTATATTATTTTGAGACAGGGTCTCACTAAGTTGCCCAGGTCAGCCTTGAACTTGGGCTCCTCCTGCCTTAGTCTCCATGTAGTTGGGATTACAGGCATGCCACTGTGCCCAGACAGGAATGGGAGTTTTGTCACCAAAATGTCCCTTGATTCTTCTCATCTCATTCTTTCTGAATTATATGGGGGAAAAATAATCACATAGTGACCCATCACTAAAAAGTACGTTTTGTGTTTGTGTGTGTGTGTGTAGTGCTGGGATTGAGCCTAAGTCCTTATGCATGCTGGGCAAGCACTCTACCACTGTGCCACATCCCCAGTTCCAAAAATTACCTTTAACAATCTATCAACTGACAACTCAACTCACATTCTTCTATAGTTTGGTTGAAAATAAAGACCTGGAAGCCATCTGACCCACACAGTATTTTTAGTCCAGTCCTTGGGCTTTCTCAATTCCTGGACCATATGTCCAAATGGGCCTGTGCCTGAGGCCCTGGAACTTTCCTAGTCCAGGGCAAGGACCAGGGCACTCTAGAGATGGGCTCACAGCAAGCTTTGCACTAGCTGAAGGGCAACTGTGGAAGGCTGAGCAGAGGGAGGCCTGTACCTCCGGCACAGGCGTGTTCTACTTTGGAAACTGACTCCATCGAAGTCTGTACCGATCTTCAATTTGGAAAGTCTTCTCACACCAAGTAAGGCTGAGGTGTAGAGAGCCTAGGAGCTCCCCCAAACCCAGACAGGTGCTAGGTCTAGCGTCAGTGCAGAGGGAAAGATCAAAACATCTGAAAAGAAAGAAAGCACATCCAAATCCCTCACACCTTCCCAAGGAAAACAAAACTAGAAACCAGGCGAGCAAAAGCTGGAGATGAGGAGGCAGATGGCTTCTACTGCTGCACTTCTTCCCTAACCAGGATTTGGCTGTGCAGAGGACCAGACTATCAATCCTTCAGGTTAACCTTGTCTTCCTCTGATTCTCCAGGGTAAGTGTCGAGTTTAATACTTGAGGTTCCCTTAAGGCTATGCATAATGAACTTGGTTTTCTTTAAAAAATAATTCCTGCTCCTCATCACATTAAGAATCAAGATCTGAATCACTGATCTGAAGTACCTTTCCTGATTTGTCTCCCCTCCCCCCTCCACACTGTGGGTCTCAATGGCCAGTGGGAATGTCCACTGTAGAAAATGTATTAATGTTAGTATCATGTAGGAGAATAAGCGACAGAGTAATTAACAGGACTTGGACCTAAGGTAGAAGGTCGATAGCCGGGGCTCTTCCTTGAATTAAAATTTAACTTACCCTTTATTGCAACCTACAAAAGCAAGTAATGAGCACTAACATTTTTATTTCTTTTAAACTGTCATTTAAGCTGTAGAGGGGATAATTACCTATCTCTAGTGTAGTAAGGTTTTATAACCCTTAGTGAGGCATTTTCTAATTTAATATTTTTACTATATTATCATAAAACCTGTTTCTGGGGGCTGGGGATGTGGCTCAAGCGGTAGCGCGCTCGCCTGGCATGCGTGCGGCCCGGGTTCGATCCTCAGCACCACATACAAACCAAGATGTTGTGTCCGCCGAGAACTAAAATAAATAAATAAAAAAAAAAAAAAACCTGTTTCTGGAAAAAAAATGATCATGGATTAGCAGCCATTTTCCATAAAGACGGAATGTGTGTGTGTGTGTGCTGGAATCCAGCTTTTTATCGTATGAGTCTTCCAAGGAGACTGACATAGGCAACGACTTGCAAGCTGTGAACTGCTGTCATTCAAGGGGTGGGTGGGGCTTTAAGTGAAATGGGGGTGCACATGTATAACAATGCAGCCCCCAGACAGATGTGAGGACCCATGTGTGCTCTCAGTTCCCCACGTATGCTTTTCTCAGGACTGCAACGCAGAGCGTGGTCTTTCACGATGGCATTTGGGCAAACAGTACAAAGGAGAGTACTAAACCTGCAAATGGTCTGTGCAGGGCATTCAGTTTGCTAGGTCGGTAGCTTGCAGCATGGGCACTCTGTAGGCATCTGCTATCTACTCTCAGAAAGACCTTGCTCCTCCTCCTGCCGACAAGCCTCCAACCAAGCCATCTCCAAGTCGCCACACCCCACTCCTGAGGCAGACGGACAGTGCAAAGAAAATGGCTATTCCACTACTCCCCGGGGGTGGCCCATAGAGCGCCCCCCACAGTATATCAGTCTCCCAGTAAGTATTTCATGCCAATCCTCCAAACATACCAGTGAAGACAGTGATGCTGCTTTCCTGATTTAAATTATATACATAATTTGCCCTTGCTTAATTCAAAATTGTTAATTTGTTGCTTCATAAGAAAAGGCGTAGTCCTTAATATATGCATTATTATACACGTGCACCCCCATTTCACTTAAAGCCCCACTCACCACTAGAATGACAGCAGTCCACAGCTCGCAAGATGGTGCCTACCTCAGTCACCCAGCGCACCTGGCCCTTCTTCCCTTCTCATAGTCTCCTCTCCTGCACACCGCAGGGCCTTGCCCTGAAGTGGCGCAGCATTTGTTTTCCATTTAACTCAATCCCTGCACAGATACCTCAAGGAATCAAGGAAAATGACAAAGCACACGGAGGGAAAGCAGACTAATTCTGACTTTCTACCAGAGCTCCCTGCCAATTCCACCTGGGCTCACGTCAAACCCAAATTTCATGAGAAGGGTCAGCATGGACAAGCCTGGTGCAGAGATTCCCACGTGTGCGCCTCCGCACTGACAGAGAAGCATGGCCATTGACGACAGATGTGTGCTTTCAAAAATTACTGGTGATGATACTGATGTCACCCTTTTTCAAATGTTTGTGTTTTGAAAACGACTGACTTAGTGCTGCGGAAGTTCATAAACATGTACTAGAAACATACTAGATGTTTATGATCCCTGGCCTCAAAATACAACACACAGGTGTGATAAATTAATAAAAAATATTTGAATGTCTACTTGAACTTTGTTAGCTGCTGTGCAGGATTACAAAGAACAAAAGATCAGCAGAAGCTGGGTTGGGAAGGTGACCATCTGCAGTAAATTGTCTGGGATACCCAGTTCTACCAGGAGAGATATACTGGACCCAACTCCGCTATTCTGTGACTTGTCCCATGGCCGTATCCCCTGGAACCAGGAGGGGAGCAAGGCTGACTGCTATGCGCTGTGGCAGCTCCTCAGCTAGCCGGTGTCTTCCTCTATCTAAATCTGTCCTTTCTTGGCTCACCAGCCGCATTTCCCTCCATCGCTCTCGTGTAGTCTTCCCACCAGCCTGACCAAGTCCTGCAGCTTGCTGAAGCCCCACAGAAAGGTCCGGGAACCTCCGAGCCAGTCCTCACACTGACAGCACAGTCTAGACAGTGCAGTGGGTAGAGAGGACCCCACCTCCTCCACATTGGCATTTTCAGTTTTTGCAGGATGGGGCAGTACTAGGGATCCAAGCCAGGACCTTGTGTGGGGCAGGCCAGAACTTTCCTAGCACCTCCAGCTCAGCCCTTCTTCCTGTATTCTAAACAAACCCTTCTCTCTGCTTCACAGATCTCTAGTCCCTTCTGTTCTGTCTACCAATATGCCCAGGCATTCCACATGCCTACAGAAAAAGGTGTCCCTCCAATTATTACTTGGCATATGTTAATGGCATCAAACAAAGGGATCCTCTTCCAGTTAAACACGTGCCTCCATTCTAATTGTCAGAAACCAAAGTGGGCCAGAGGGCAAAGGCTATCCACTGTTCCATTTTCCTCTTAGAGATGCCTAAAAGCCCTGGGACAATAGCTTTCTTTTGTTATATACTCAATCAAATGGGAAAAGCAAGTTTAGAAACAATCACCTAAAACAAAGCAAATCACTTTTATGTGGCACACCGCGCGGCATGCAGCATATACCAAATGTGCAGGGGCTGCAATCTGGAGCCAGAGTGGTTCTGATTCTGGCTCAGGTCCTTACCACACCCATGAGCTGAGGTGAATTACTCAGCCCCCTGAAACTTAGCTTCCTCTTCAGTAAGATGGTGACATACCCTCCTTAAAGATACTGTTTTCAGAGTACTAAGCAAAGTCCCTGTTACATAAATTGCACCATCATTTGATGATGAAAAATGGAACAAGGCACAGCAGCCCCGAGGTGCTGCAGAGGGCCATCTGAAGGCCTGTGGCCAGCTTCCCAACAACACAAGAGACTGAAACAGCACCTTCCTCTATCTTTCATTCCTTCTGCTTCTCAGATCCAAATTCTACTGAGTATCAGTGGCTCTAAGTGAGAGAAAGGTAAGTGAGAATGTCTCTATTGGCTCACGAGGGGAACATATCAATCCAAATGGCACGCAGGTGCCATGTGCACATCCCAGGAATGGGACCAGGGGCAGATGATGCATCAGAACTCAGTTCTCAAGACTGGGTATTGTAGGGAAGGCAGTCCAAGTGCAGACCCTGACACAGCTCTTATAAAGAGCATCACCTGCCCAGAATGCCACACAGGACATGAGAGCAGAAAAGCCTAGGAACCGAATGCAGCCAAAGAAAGGTCAGAACCTTACCCTCCTTCCATGTTCCCCAACAAGAAAACACAGGCTTATTGTTGTTGTTGTTGTTGTTATTTGTACTGGGGATTGAATCCAGAGCCTCACACATGCTAGGTAAATGCTCTGCCATAGAGCTCCACCCCCATCCCAGTCCTTTAAAAATTTTTATTTACTTATTTTGTATTTTATTTTTGGTACTAGGGATTGCACCCAGGAGCACTTTGCCATGGACCTACATCCCCAGTCCTTTTTATTTTGAGACAGGGTGTCGCTAAGTTGCAGAGGCTGGCCTCAAACTTATGATCTCCTGCCTCAGCGTCCCAAGCAGCTGGGGTTACATGCATGTGCCACCACGTGTGACCGGATCTCAGGTTTCTTTCCTAAACTCTCACATATCCCAGATCAAAACAAACCAAATCCAAACAAAACAAAAACACCCCATACCCCCAAAATGCACAGAACAAGAAAGTAAAAGAAAGCCATCTTCTCTCACCTGAGACCTATTTCTTAACATGATCAAGTTATCAAAGCAACAGTAGTGACTCAAGAGAATCCCCTTCTGTATCACTACCTACCTAAATCTGGATACAAGGCAGATCATCTTGGATCAGACACCAGCTGAACACCAGATTGGACGGTCCAAGACAGTCAGACTGCAGCTGCCAGAATCTGCCACAAGGTGGCAGTACATGACTCATTTCTAAGGGGACCAGGTGCTGAGGAGACTGGGAGCAAACGGAGCCCATAAATTACTCGGTGTGTCTGCTCTCATCACCATCCTCCCAGGGCTTGAAGGAGACTCGAGAAGGTCTGTTCCAATGTGCTCTTTTGGTCAGGTCAGAACTGGGTCCTTCAAACCTCTGCAAATGCTTTTAGCCCTGCAGCTTTAAATTACACACGGTGACGTGCGGCCTCTGGCCTGTCTCCTAAAGATCAGACAGATTCAAGATTTATAAGTGTTCAAAGAAGCAGATTCAGGCCCCAAACAAAGGAACCAAAAGGATGGAGAAGGAAGGAGAGAGGACAGGAACAGGGATGGGCAAGGAACTGGGATTAAATTTATAAAGGTTTTCTCCTCATTCATCAGTTAGAAATTCACTCCATTTTAACAAAGGAAAAAAAAAAAATACTTGAAACTTCCACCATTCCAATACCACTAGCTTCAAGTCTTTCATATTCGTTTAAAGAAAAATAATTTACCTCGGTGGCTTACAAAAGGGGGGGCAGGAGCCACTCTTCAGACAAAAGGGACGCTGCTCCTCTCCTGTGCATTAATATTCCATATTCCTGGGATGATTTCCACTTTCACAGTTTGACTGTTTTATAACAGATTTGATGCGAGAGAAGACAAATGGCCTCACAAAGGAAAGACGACAAACCACCTCACTGTTTTTAGCAGGGTTTTCTCTCTATTTTTATTTATTTTTATTCTGGAGCCAGGCTACAGAGCTCTCTGCCTTGCTGGAGATGTTTAATATTAACGTCAAGCCACCGCGATCCTGGCAATAGAGTTGGCCGGTGTTGTGTTTACGGTTTTGTGACTGCTGGCTTCAGGAAGATGAAGCTCCTTGTTCAGACAGCAGCCCCTCTCACAGCTCCTGTTAGAAGCCAGGGGATGCTTCACTGCTTAGACGTGAATCACTTCCCCCAACCACGAGGAAGGGGAGACTGACACCCAGTTACATTTGTATCCATCTCAGGACTGCTGCCTGGGATCCAGGGCCAGTGGGGGCCGCACAGGATGTATCTCTCAGCTCCAGTTTAACCTTAACTTCCAGGGGGTCAAAGCACCGAGAAATTAGAGAGTTCTGGCAGACACACTGCTATTACTTCTGACACCAAGTCGGAGAGCTCATTTGCTTAGAAACCCAGTGCCAGCCCAAATGTGAAAGCAGCAATGGGCAAACCAACCCAAGGCGGCAGCAGCAGCAACTCACAACGCTCAGAGGACACAGAGCTGAGCTGCTGGCCGCAGGAGCAGCCAGGAGCAGCGCAGCTACCTGTGCCAGAGCTCCACCCTGGGCTCTGCTGGCCAGTTCAGCCAGTTCAGGGCAGGCTCTCCTCTGCTCTGTCCTTTCATCTCCCTCCTCCTACATTTGACTGTTGGGTCTCCTCTTTTTTCTTTCGCCACATGCTGCCCCATGACCTCCTGCCTGCTCTCAGCTCTGACCATCTACCTCCTCTGGGCCAAGCCAGAGCATGGGCTCCAAACCCTCTCAGGCCACCCCAATCTGCTCAGAATAAAACTGAGCTCACTCTGTACTGTGAGGTTATTACGGATTCTGTTAAAAATTACTCATGGGCCACACCTAACTTTTAGCCACTACTACAACACAAACTTACAGATATCCATACTGTATTTTCTAATTAAAAAGTAAAGTCCATCCTGGGATAGGGCTCTTCTTTGGACAGTTTACTTTTTAAAAAAAATGTCTTTATTTTATTTATTTATTTTATGTGGTGCTGAGGATCGAACCCAGATCCTCGCATGTGCTAGGCGAGCGCTCTACCGCTGAGCCACAACCCCAGCCCTGGACAGTTTACTCTTACATTAACTGAAAAAAATGTAAATTGCCACCTCCATCTTTTTTGGTTCCTAATAGCATACTTCAAAGAACTTTCTCCCTTCCTTTGTCCACAGAGAAATTTATAAAAGGAAGGTCTCTGCTGAACCTGCCAGTAAACGTTCCCCAGGGGAGTAGCCCAGGACCCTCGGCTCCTGGACATCCATAACAGCACCACGTTCACTGTCCTAGCTCTGCCAACCAGTCCCTGCACTCAGGAGTCTGCTGGCCTTAGCCAGTTACATAGCTGCCTTTAAAAACCTTGATTGCTAAGTGTAAAATAAGTAGTCTGCATTTATTCCCCTGGAAGCCGGTGAGTCTGTTTCGGGGCATGGCTGCGCCTTCCACTGCAGGATCGAGCTGTGGAGGAGGCGGAGTGCTGCCAAGTGTGTGTATGAGAAAATGTGTATTGATTTCTTCTTTCTTATAAAGGAGCACAAAGCACTGAAGAACAACTGCTCCTCTTTCAGCATTTCACATTCCACTCAAGAGACAAAAGGCCCAACCCCCACCATCCTCTGAGAAGCAGAAAGGAGAACCACACAGGACCTGTCTCAGTCTCCAGTGTCGGCAGCCGCCCCCACTGGGCAGTCCCACTTAGGGACTTCAGACCCAGGGACTTCAGTGCCTCACCTGGCTCTGCACCAAGCAAGAGATTCCCTTTTCACTGATGCTTCCAGATCTTGAAGAAGAAGAAGGAGCTTTCAGTCTTTCTTGCCTTTAACGTTGAGGTACCCGGAGGGTAAACGAGCTAAGTTTATCAAGTGTTCTGCTCCCCAGAGGAGACACTGGATTCAACACAGGTGTGGCTGTGGCTCACTGCAGACCTCATTCCCCAGAATAGCTGGGAGTAGCTTCCCATTACTAGGTGCCTCCCTGCAACTGGAACTCAAAGCAGTGAGGTGATGCCCTTGACACAGGTCCTTTTATGGTCTGACACTTACTACCAACACCAAAAACAACAAAAGGTAACTATGCTTGTTAACATACACAGAATCCCTTCTAGGACTGTTTTTTCTTTTTTTTTAAGAATTTCTTTCTTCGTTGTAGGTAAACACAATACCTTTGTTTATTTATTTATTTATTTTTTAAATGCAGTGCTGAGAATCGAACCCAGAGCCCCACGCATGCTAGGCAAGCTATCTACCACTGAGCCACAACCCCAGCACCCCCAGAGCTGTTTCCTTCTCAAACAAAACAAATTCTGAAAGCAGTCCAAAAAACTGACCTAAGCTGTCACTGGTCTATCATAGAGCCCTGTGGGTACACCTCTATTTGTAGAAGGGTCACCAGAAACCAAACCTGGCAGAGGTGGCCAGGAGCAAGCCTATGGTAGAATTCAAAGTGTACAGTATACACTCTTGGAAATGATGGGAAAATAAGAGTCTTCTTGGAAGATCTTTTCCCGGGTCCATCCTAAGTAAAAACAACCTCAAAAAGCCTTTAAGCAAAGGGCAGGGAACGACAAGTCCCAAAGTTTGACCCTTCATTTCTGGGATTTTTCCAATGCTGACCATGAGCTGTGAACAAAACAGGGAGCTGGCCCTCCAGCAGTGCAATGTTGCTCCACAGAGACACACACCACAAACAGTCAGGAAGCAACCTCCACTGAAGGCCATATAAAACACAGACTTGTACAAAGTGCCAAGGGCAGTATGTTAGAGGAGTTAGATGATTCGAAGAGATTTCAATAAAAGAGGCAAGAAACTCTTCTTCATCCATCTTTTATACTGTTTAAAAAAAAAAAAAAAATCTTACCAGCAAATTGTACCTAGACTTATAGGCTGAAAGTCTTCAAAGGCATTTCAGACAGGAAGTCTATAATCAACTGCTTGGGGGTTTGCAAGAAATGGGCAAATCTGTGTAACAGATTTACAGCCATGTGAAAACACTAATTTCATTTAAATAATTATCTGTGAAAATTATATTTAAAACAGTACTTGTCAAACAAAAAATTAAGGACATTTCACTCTCAAGAATCTAGTAAAGCCTATGTTCATTTAACAACAACAAAAAGACACAAGAATCACTATCTATCTATTAAAAATTTTGAGACAGGATCTTACTAAGTTGCTTAGGCCTTGCTAAGTTGCTGAGGCTGGCTTTGAACTTGCATTCTCCTGCCTCAGCCTCCCAAGCAGCTAGCATGCACCACCACTCCCAGCTAAGTATTTCAATTTATGTAAGCATTAAGGGTGTATGCACTGCACCTAAGAATGCTGAACCTGTTCCCTAGCATAGACAGGGATGGCGCCAACCAGAAAAAGACCTGAAATAAACTGTTTGGTAAGTAATACTTGTGCTATAAAATGCTATATAAGGCAAGACACAACTGGAATTAAAATACAATGTTAGGACTGAGGCTGTGGCTCAGTGGTAGAGTACTCGCCTTGCATGTGGAAGGCACTGGGTTTGATCCTCAACACCACATAAAAATAAAAATAAAGGTATTATGTCCATCTACAACTAAAAAATATTTTAAAAAATACAATGTTAAGTTATAAGTGAAATAACTATGGTTATGTTTACTGTAATCTCACATTTGGTCTTGACAACATTTTATGCCAGCATAATTTATAAATTAACATTCTTAGCAAGCAAGCAAGAAAGAAAACCCTAGTAAGTGTTTTTGTGAACTGTAATAAATACTGTTAGAGAGGAGCAATAAAATGGGGTTCGACACAGAAAAAGCCATCCACTCAGATCAGGATAGGGATCACAAACGTCTCCTTGGAAAGGCTGGTATACTCAAAGGACTGAATACTTTGACAGGAGAGTACCCAGTGGAACAGAGCTGGAAGACCTCGAGGGAGCAGAACGAAGAGACAGAGGTAGAACAGGGAGCAGGTTCCTGGAATGGCAGGGCCCACTCTGGATGGCACCAGCATATGCTGCTGAAACAGATTAACAAGGAAATAGCTTGGTGACAAATCACTGAAGGCCCTGGCAGCAGGCTCAAGAGTGTGAGCTTAGTCTACAGGCAAGGAGCAGGAGCACACTTTATGTGGTCGTTGAGGAAGGGGAGCCTGAAGATACACAGAGCTGATGAGATCAGACACCGGTGATCAAGAGGCTGTTGGTGTGATCATATGTATAAGAACTTGAAAAAAGACCTCGAATCAAATCAGGCTGTGGAAACAGAAAGTGGAGACCACTGAACAATATTCTGTATTAAAACAGAACTCCATGCTGGACACAGCAGTACACACCTGTAGTTCCAGAGACTAAAGAGGCTGAGGTGGGAGGATCAGCAAGTTCAAGGCCAGCCTCAGCAAATTACCTAGACTCTGTCTCAAAAAAATGGCTAGGGATCTATCTCAGTGGTAAAGTGGCCCTGGGTTCAAGCCCCAGGACCAAAAAAAAAGAAAAAAGAAAAAAAAAGAGCAAGAAAAAATACTTTTACAAGATAAATTTTATAAGATAATTCTCCCTAATTAGCAAAGGTTCAGTGACATAAGCCTCAGCTGGCTGGGAAGGAGACATATAAATTAGTACCAACCATCAAGAATTATTAGAAAGCTTACACATTTGACTCAGAAATTCCCCTTAAGAACCTATTTTAAGGATGTAAGCAAAACCTGAACATGAAAATATGTTCATTGCACATTACCTAAAGAGAAAGAAAAACAAAAGCAACCTAAATGTCTAATATGAATATTCCATAATAGAATATTATGTTTCTAAAGTGTTTTCAAAAATATTTAATGGCATTTAAATGCTTATAATACAAAGTTAATCAAACATATGTATACATCTGTATAGAATATGTGCACATAAAACTGTAAAAAAAAATACATGATGGGATTAATTTTCTTTGTCCTTTCTGTATTTTCCAAATTTTATTTCATAAATATGTATTATTTTTATTACAGAGGAAAAGATACTGTCTCTAAGGAAAAGGCAACAGGTGCCTGAGTATGTATGAGACAGGCAGAACTCTCAGAACAGATGGACTGAATACACTGGATGGGAATTCAAAGCTATTTATGAGTCTAAGATTTTTACAATCAGAAGAAAGATATAACCATAAGAACACTTTTGAGTATTCCATGATTCATACTACAATGTGAATGACTGATAGGCAAAATTTGTCTATACAGATTACCTCTTTAAAAGAAATGGGGGAAATTTTTTTATATCTTTATTTATTAATTTTTTTATGTGGTGCTAAGGATCAAACCCAGTGCCTCACACATGCCAGGCAAGTGCGCTACCACTGAGCTACAGCCCCAGCCCAAAAATTTTTTAAAGAAATTTTTAAATTTTTAAAGGTAATCCTCCAGCCCAGTTTTAGATTAAGGAGCTCTGTATATTGAGGGACTTCTATTTGGCACATTATTCCCATCTATATCAAAATCCTTGCTGACTTCTAAAAACAATAACAGCGATTAGGAGTTACATTCCTAAATAAATATGTCAGTTCCACTACCTGCTCTTAACTTAGGCAAGTTACTTAATTGCTCTATGCTTAGTATTCTTATCATAAAATACAGATAACATCAACCACTTCACTGATTGAAAATGAAAATGTACATCAAGGGCTTAGTGCAAGGCCTGACGTACAGCCAATGCTCAAAAAGTGGAATATGATGTTATTTCTATGCCATTTCACTGTGGATCAGAAACAGGGTGGCTGAATGAGGGTGGATAAATCAGAGCAAAGGTTGTTTCACTTAGAAATGGTCTACATATCTTCGCAATCTAGTGTTGGCTCAGTGATCATTATGGGAAACATATTAATAATATGTATGAATGACTAAACTAGATTAAGGTGAAAAACTTAGCTATTGCCTAACCACTTGCAAGCTACTTACTTGTGATTAATAAGGTAGCTATAAAATACTATATTTAGAAAGCCAAGAATAGTAACATAAAAGAACTTAAAAACAAAAAATCCTTAAGAGAAATATATATGCTCATTTTAAAGAATGTGAAATATCCCTTTGAGAAAAAAGAGGACTTATCACCCTTTGAAGAAATGTTGAGAACATGACTGCAGAAATGAGAACTCTTGTCAAGAAGCCCCATTTGGGGGAAGGATTTATCTGTTCATCATCTACAATCTCTTCCTAGAAGATGTGCTTTTATCACTCTACCTCCTGCTTGGAACTGAGGATTCAATTTGACAATGCAAATTCTCTAGAATAAGAGGTTGAACAGCGGCAAATTGGGAAAAAGAAGAAACAACAGTAGTGTTTTCTTTTCAATTTTAAAACTCTGGTCCAAGTCTCAGGCTTGAACTTGAGAACATTTCCTTTGTCCTTTCTGTTGCTCCTGGAAGAAGGCTCCAGCCTCCTGACTGTGCTGGGCGCCATCTTTAATGATGATATATGGGGGTTCTTTCCTTTCAGCACTGCTGGGGGGTCAAACACATGACACCGCCTGCCTGAGTATCAACAAGCGAATTATAAACTGTGTCAATCCGAGTTAATGCAAAGCTGTAATCCTCTTTAACAAGAGATCAAATCACTGCCATGAGTTATGTTCGTTCTGTAATCTGATAAGGAAGAGGGAACCACTAATAAAAGAGTAATGGGAGCCTTTAATGATGCTGGTAAAAGGTAGCACCAGTTAAAACATCGCTCTTGTTCCTGCTGATTAGATCAATGTTGCATATTTGCCCAGACTTGTTTCACCTGTCAGAATAACCTGTGCCTTTTTAGGAGATAAGAAGCCTCACAGAAAACATCTGTATTTTAACCATTCTTGCCTGAGAATTTTTAACCAACGGAAAATGCTCTATGAGGGTATTTCTGGGGTTGATATTGGTGTGCTCTGAAATGCTGAGCAAGCTACATGAGAACAGTCCACCATGAGTAGTGCGTCTATCAAACAGAGGTGAAGCAGGCAAGGAGAGTAAGGACAGTTTTGGCAGCCTCTGGGCCACTAACTGGGGGAAAGGAGTGCCATCACAGTAGAGTGGCAAATATGCCCATATTTAGGGTGCAGACCCATACACAAAAATGGCAAGCCGAAGACAAATTGCCTGTACAAATTCTGTTATACCAAGGCACCTCAAGAACAACGTGGCAGTGATGTTGACAAAGCACTTTACAAGACCAGATAACATTTGTACGTTTCTTTTCTAAAACTCCAGATGTAAAACAATAATGCATTTGATGTTTAGTACTTATCAAAGGATCCTCTCCTTGTTTTTTTTTTTTTTTTTTTTTTTTTTTTCATAAAGCCAGCAGCTTTATGAAAGCAGTAAGAAGGCTATGTTCTATTTTGGGGGAGAGAATGGGTGCTCCAATTGAAATCCTTCCTATTCCTATTGAGAATTTAAGTTCTTAGCAAAGGAACGGAGTATCTCTAAAATGTTCATGTTGCTACCACTGCTGAAATAAGGGGGAGAAACTGCACAGAAAAATACAATAACCTACATATTTTATGGACAGTATCAGAATCAAATTTATCTGACAACCCTCTGTGAGGCAGCAGTTAGTTCAAGGTAAACCTCAATTTTCTCTTGCGCAAATTCAGCAGGCTGCCATCACTAAGACCTTCCCATGCTTTTCTCCACACCAACAGAGCAAGCGGCTGTACTGGGTTTCCTTTCCCAAATCGTTGCCGGTGGACAGTTTTGAGGAATAGTCTCTATCTCAGCACTGCTTCTCCCACATATCACACCAGCATCTGACTATCTGACTTCCAGAAGCCCAATTTGGGGGAATGACAAAGAATTCACTTCTTTAAAAACTGAACCTCAGAGGGTCTTTCAAAAATAGACAGAAATCAGCTGATTATTTCCCTCATCCCCCAAATCTTCACTTTGTGTGAACCATAGTCCGAGATCATCTGTATTTTTTCAGGAAGCTCCCTCTGGTCTAACAGAGCCCTGGGGGTTTTACATCATGTAAAGTAAGCTGTTTCTAAAATGTCCTTGATAAGCTTAGAATAACTTCAGCATAGATGTAAACAGTAACCTATACATCATGCAAGTAAAATCGTAATCTGCTCCTTATGGTGACAGTGTTCAGAGGGCCTCCCTACCAGGGAGATATCAAGCCTCTCTCCTTCCAACCCTCTCTATAGAATCACAGCATTCCAATTTGTATCAGAATTTGTATCAGCAAAGATGATCCTGGGAGCTGAGCTGCCCAGTGCCAAGAATATCAAGGGTTTAGCAAAATCAGTGATCATTTTGGGGATCATGGTAGCTTCCTCCCTTGCAAGCTAACATATGACAATGAGCGAAACTGGATTTCTTTGGTTTTTCTCTCAATGCTGGGAATGTTCATTAGGCAGGCAACAAAACTCTCCTATCTCATAATGGAGACAAGGCCAATCTACCAGACCAGGACTTATAAAGGGATCAGAATTACATAAGACTTTCACTAACAAAAAGATTTGAAAGCATTTAAACCAGTATCCAAAGTATACCTAGAAAAAAATGCTCCCAAAGGGAAATTTGGTAACACAGGAACTCAGCTGGGCTACTTTGCATTTAAAAAGTTTTTTTTTTTTTTTTTTTAAATAGATCACTTGAAAAGAAAAATTCCTAGCATTGGAAAAGAATTTGTATCAGCAAACATTGACTAAATAGATAGATAAGACTACACAAAACACACCACAGGAGAAGCAAAATGAAGATGCCCCTGCCCTAAAGATCCTTTTAAAGACAGCACTTCTCATCTCCCTCTTTTAATAAGAGCTGTGTTCCAGTTTCAATTCAGTTCAACCAAGTACAAATTTATGGAGCTCAAACTGGACAAGGGATATAGGAGACTGAAGGATGAGCACTAGGCCCCCCAAACTCCACTAGGCATTGATTTAATTTAGGTATATTTGTGGAAAAATAAAAACTCAAACCCTTGGTTCTAGCCAAGGTCAGCTAGAACCACAGGGGAAGCTGCTTCTGGGAACAAGAAATCAAAAGGACAGGAAAGATCTTACCTATATGTTACCACAATTAAAAGGGGAGGAGCCTTACAAAGGAGCAGCCAGGTATTCAAAGCCAGCTTCCCATAGAAACCACAGAAGAAAGAGTTTTCATTTACATCTTCAGTGGAGAAATAATCAGAATTTTCCTGCCACCTTTCTGTATTTTACATATGTAATTTTCAAAAAGAAAACATTTTTCTATTGAAATAAAGTAATACATGCTTATTGTAAAAAAATTCAAACACTACAGAAATACACTTAATAGGGCTGGGGTTATGGGTCATTGGTAGAGTGCTTGCCTAGCACGTGTGAAGCACAGGGTTTGATCCTCAGCATCACATTAAAAAAAAAAATAAGAGTTACTATGTCCAACTACAGCTAAAAATATTATTAAAAAATATATATATATAAGAGGGGCTGGAGATATAGCTCATTTGGTAGAACGCTTGCCTCATGTGCACAAGGCTCTGAGTTCAATTGCCAGCACCACAAAAAATAAAAAAATAAGAAGGTAAAATGTCACCCAGTAATAAACATGCCAAGAGTTTGGTGTTATTGCTCCAGAGCTTCTTACTTTTTTTATTTATTTTTTAGGTGTAGATGGACACAATACAATGCCTTTATTTTTATGTGGTGCTGAGGATCAAACCCGGGTCCCGCCCTGCTAGGCAAGCACTCTACCGCTGAGCCACAATCCCAGCCCCAGAGCTTCTTACTTTTTAATGACAACTAATATGAACGCATTCTCATGGAAAAAAGATTAGAGAGAGCCAAAACACTGCTGGGCTCAGCGGTGCATGTCTGTAATGCCAGTGGCTGGGGAGGCTGAGGCAGGAGGAACATGATTCCAAAGCCAGCTTCTGCAACTTAGCAAAGTCCTAAGCAACTCAGTGAGGCTCTGTCTCTAAATAAAATATAAAAAAGGCTGGGGATGTGGCTCAGTGGTTAAGCACCCCTGGGTTCAACTGAAGATCTGTCTTCACCCCATTCCTCATCCCATGCTTTTCCCCACAAGTAAACTCCTCTAACATTCTGATATGCAGCCTCCTAGGCGTTTCCCCAAACATTCAGTGTGATATATACATACATAAACACATATATACATCTGCTGCATTTTTATCTTAAAAATATGATAGATCATATTGCAAACAGTGTGTCTTTTCCCAGGTAACAAAAGTACCTAGAGATCTTCCATGGAAGTACAGATATTACTTTAAAGGCACTGTTTCTATTTTTTTCCCTGTCACTATAGATTTGGCATTCCTCATCTGAAAAATCTAAAATTTTTAAAGTGCCAACATGACACTCCAATAGTTTTGGGTTTTGGAGATTGCTTAGGGCCTTGCTAAGTTGCCCAGACCAGCCTCAAACTTTGCAATCCTCCTGCTTCAGCCTCCTAAGTTGCTAGAATTATAGGCATGTACCACCATACCTGGCTATATTGTACAGTTTTACTTTATCCTTTAATTATTGCTTAATCTCTTAAAATGATTTTACTGTGATTTATTTCCTTAGTGATGGTCATTTGGTTTTTTTCTTTTTCAGCATTATAAACAATATTGCAATAAAGATTCTTGGTATAATAGCTGTTTCCTTAGCTCAATTTCTATGAAGTAGAGTTTTATTTTGGGGGGTGGGAGGCAGTTAACAGATAATAACCTTCCAAAAGGATTTTGCCAATCACATTCCCAACAATGTGATATGAAAGTATTCCCTCATACATCGACACTGTGGATTACTATTCTTTTAATATTTTTCAATTTAATAAGGGAAAAATGAAATCTCATTTAACTTTGCATTTCTTTGATTGAAAGTCTGATTTTTTTTTTTTGCTATTTAAGATTTGTATTTTATGATTTTTTTAAACAATTTTTTTCAACCTTTTTATATTTTTATGTGGTGCTGAACATCGAACCCAGTGCCTCACATGCGCAAGGCAAGTGCTCTACCACTGAGCTACAGCCACCACTCCTATTTTAGGATTTTTAAATCTGCTTATTGACATGCTTTCCCTATTATTCTTTTATTATTTACTTATTTATTTTCTGGAGCTGGGGTTGGACCCCAGGGCCTCGGGCATGCTAAGTATCTGCTCTACTACTGAGCGACACACTTCCAGCCTCTGCCTATTATTCTTACTGGGATATTAAGATATTTGTAAAACTCAATACATATGTAGAGAAATGTGTTATCTACTAAATTTTTTTGTTCCAGTTTGTCATTTTTACCTACTGTTTTTGATGTCTTTTCAATATGACTTTTCCATAGTCTGGTATATTAATATTTTCCCTTATGGTTTCTGGCCTGGTATCATGCTTATAAAGTTATAAAGCCATTATATACTTCAAAAATCATTTTTAAAAAACTATTCACACACATATCCAACAAGAATGATATGTGGGGCTGGGGATGTGGCTCAAGCGGTAGCGCGCTCGCCTGGCATGCGTGCGGCCCGGGTTCGATCCTCAGCACCACATACAAACAAAGATGTTGTGTCTGCCAAAAGCTAAAAAATAAATATCAGAAATTCTCTCTCTCTCTCCCTATCTCTCTCTCTCACCTCTTCTCTTTAAAAAAAAAAAAAAAAAAGAATGATATGTGTATTACTTAGCAAAACCAAAATTACTCACTTGAGGAAAAGTAGTATACACTGATACTGACATTCTAACAATAATGAATGTTTCCCATTTGTGGTGTACAAAACAGAATAGTACTAGATTCCTTCCTCGGTACAGGTGTCCCTCAGTATGAACAGAGGATTGACTCCAGGTCATCCTTGGTACCCTGGGATACCAAAATCCACCACTAAGTCCCTTACATAAAATGGGGTAGTATTTGCATATAACCTATGTACATCCTGTAGATTAGATCATCTCCAGATTATTTATATTACTTAATATAATGTAAATGGTATGTAAACAATTATATACTATACTGTTTAGAGAATGATGACAAGGAAAAAATCCGTATGTGCTCAGAACACACTCAATCCATTTTCTGAATATTTTCCACCCAAAGTTGGCTGAATGTGTGGATGAAGAACCCACGAACACAAAGGACTGACCATACTAGATTAGTTCCACTAACAAAGCAGGGCAAGTTACCACTGCCTAAAGTATCAATTTTTGCCTAAAGTTACCAATACTTACTGGCTTTAGAAGTTTTGATGCGAGGAGCAGAAAGAGCTAAGATCCAGTTACAGTATCCATAGTTGATCTGGTCTATTCTGATTATGAAGCATAAGCAGTGATGTGAATGTAGCTTCTTTATGCTTAGGAAACACAATGAGAATGGAGTATACCTTGGCAAAACCAAATGCTCAGTTCTCCAGTGACAACATTATTATTAAACTCCTTGTTAAGTGGCTAAACCAGCTAGAAAACAATGCTGATAATTAGCAATCATACCACAAAGGATATCCTTTTTTTCCCCATAAATTCAGAATGCCACAGGACTGCTACCTGACAAACAAATGCTGACCCCCTTTCCCTTGCCCACTGCATCAACCTGGCAATGTAATGCAGTTCTGGCCAATGAAAACCAAGAATAAGTCTGCTGGAGGGAATTCTGCAGGAGTTTTCACTTTTAAACAAACAAACAAAATGCCAAAAATATGGCTGGCACTATTATTTTGTATTCTTCTTGCCTTGGATACATATATTTGATGGCTGAAGTAGCAGCAGCCATCTTAGGAACACAGGGGGAAAATAAAAGAAATTGGCCCTAACATCAAAGAGAAGAGAAAGCCATTGCCAACAACCACACAGAAGGATTCCACCAGAAAAATACAATCTTATTTACTTATGCCACCGTAGTCAGGTTTTGTTTCTTATAGACCAAGCCCCAAAGAATACTAAATAGGATAGTCATTTTCAAATAATTTATGTTTCGTATATAACAGACCCTCAAAAATGATGAACAAATATAAGATTCTAAAAAACTAAGTACCTCTGAGGTATTGGATGATATAAAAATAAACTAAAACTAAGAATGACAGAAACTTGGGCTGGGGATATAGCTCACTTGGTAGAGTGCTTGCTTTGCATGCACAAGGCCCTGGGTTCAATCCCCAGCAGCACAAAATAATAATAATAATAATAATAATTTTTAAAAATGACAAAAACTTAATTTCTATATGATTTTCAAGTACTGTATTCTAAAAGCAATCACTAGCTGAGTATGGTGGCACATGCCTATAGCTCCCGGTACTCAGGAGGCTGAGGCAGGAATATCCCAAGTTTGAGGTCAGCTCAGGCAACTTAACAAGATTCTGTTTCAAAATAAAATTAAAAGGACTGGGGATGTAGCTCAAAGGTAGGATGTTTGCTTAGCATGTGCATGGACATGGGTTCAATCTCCAGTACTTGGTGTGGGGGAGGGGGCAGAAAGATGTCAATAATTTAAACCAGATTTATTTTATACCTCATAATAATGTAACCTTAAAGGATATGGTTTAGCTTTAGACAGCTAGTTCTTTTCTTATTGATGTAATTTTTTTATTGATGTAATCTAAAATGTACTTACTTTACTCTATAACTTTTAAATAGACTGAACCCAAAAATTTAGCAGAGAAAAAAACCTAGCCCTACCTAAGCTCTCACTTCCAAAGTACAGGAGAACATATGAGGTCATAAAGACAGATATAAAGGTACTCGGAACCACCCATAAGCTGTTTTATACTCAAAGCACTGAACAAACTAAAATGAAAAATAACAATTGTGTTTGCCTAAGCCTATAGATCTAAGCATAGGGGGAAAAAAATCTGATGAGATATGATGGCAATCTAAATACTCTCAAGTAAAAAGCAGATACATAATTTAAGGTTAGATAAAGCTGGCAAAAGCCACATGTACCTACTTATGACCAGTAATTTCACTTGGTAAATAATTATGCTTAAAAATATTAACATGGGGGCTGGGATTGTGGCTCAGTGGTAGAGTGCTCGTCTAGCATGTGTGAGGCCTTGGGTTTCATCCTCAGCGCCACATAAAAATAAACAAAATAAAGGTATTATATATATATATATTAGCATGGTATTAATTACAACAATTAAAAGCAATTTAAATGTCCCAACAGTCTGTGAGTAACTAAATATAAAAATACTATGTAGTCATTTAAAAATTTTTAATAATTTTAATGACAGGAAAATGCTCACCATATATAAAATATTTATAGTAAAATATAATTTCAATCATATTTAAAAAAAAGAAAAGAAAAAGAACAACACTCTGAAAGGGAACTCAGACACTGAAAGGAAGTCACCTGAGATGTTAAGAGAGGTCATCCTGTGTTTGTACATGTGGACTCATACATTTCCAGTTCCACATGCTAAGAGGGCCTGAAAACAACCATGGTCAGTTCCAGCACCCCTGGAAGCCAGGTCTTGGCTTCTAAAAACCATTATCCACTGGAAAAAAGTGGGGGAAAGGGGTCCTTGGAGAAAGATTCCAGGATTGGTGCAGGGAAAGCAATAAGATAAACTTTGAACATCTTGTATCAGACAGAAAGGACGCACTCAAGGAATGATTGGGGTTACATCAAAAGGCACAAGGCAGCTTAAAGAACTTCCATTAATCTGGGGCAATTTTAGCATCAAAATAAATATAACTCATTGAATAAAACTGGAAAGCATAAATCCATATTGTTAAAAATGAATCAATGAATGGTACATAAATGTGGAAAAAGGGGAAGCCTTGTATTATGGTAGAATGCAATTAATAAATTTAGAATAAATTATTCTTTATTTGTTCTTTTTAGATATGCATGACAGTAGAGTGTATTTTGACATATTATACATAGAAATTATTTTTTTTAAATTACCAAAAAAGGTTACTTCTGAATTATAAGTTCTATATTTTCCTGTATGTGTTTTGATTGTTTCACTTTATAAAATAAGCATGTACCTACTTCTTTTGTAAAAACCCTTATAATCCTCAAAACACTGGAAAAGATCGTTGAATGAGATGGACATTATGATCCTATATACATGGATGATTATACTACAGGTATGACTTTGCACCATGTACAGCCAGAGGAAGACGTTATATTCCATTTGTGTACAATGTGTCAAAATGCATTCTACTGTCACTATTTTATAATTAATTAGAACAAGTTAAAAATAAAAAATAAATAAAAAGAAGTCTCAATAAACACAACAGATACACATCTCTATAGCAATCTCTAGAGCCACTCTAAAGAGCATACACATAAAACCCCCAATGCATACAGCATGCACACATGCTATCATGACCCTCTGGCCTAGAAAAGAGCTCAGATGTCCTAGGCAGGTGGACTAAAATTAAAAATAAAACCTAGCCCGACTCAATGGTGCACGCCTGTAGTTTGGGAGCTTGGGACCAGCTTGGGAGGCTGAGGCAGGAGGATTGAGAGTTCAAAGCTAGCCTCAGCAAAAAGTGAGGCACTAAGAAATTCATTGAGACCATGTCTCTAGATAAAATACAAAATAGGGCTAGGTATGTGGCTCAGTGGTCAAGTGGCCCTGAGTTCAATTCCCAGTACCAAAAACTAAAAAATAAAATCTAGCAGCAAAAACACACAGCCACCAGAGGTAGCTGGTATATGGAAATTTTTGATTTGGCTTTACAGTAATTATGGGAGTGAAGAGATGTGACAAGGACCTTTCCTATGATGCCAATGACAAATGGTTAACTGATAAGAAGAAACAAGAGGGTGACAGGCTGTAGAACAGGTCAATATCAGGCTGTCATGAAGCCATTTGAGGCATATAATTAATCTCTTACTTACCTGGCATCATCATTCATTGTAGTATGGTCAATAGGTGCCATGAAGCTCAGGAGCTTGCTAAGGACATGAAATCTAAACAAAGCAGAAAACAAACAGGCAGCAACATTAGTAACTATTAACCTAGCAAAGGAAACACATTCTGTGAGTTAACAGACTCCAGAAATGATTATAGGGGCAGTTGGCTCCAGAAAGGAATAGGGAAAAATTCATAGGCACTTGCCATGCACAACTATATTTTCCCCTTTTTCTTTAATGATTTAGGAAAAAAAGTCTGATAACAGTACATTGTAAATGACAATGGTTCTGCACAGATCCATTTATATCACAGCTCCAAAAGAGCAGATACACTTATGCCTCTCAGCAATATACAAACTCTTAAACATTATTCCAGACAAAAGTCAATGATAACTTGACTCCCCCATTTTCCTCCTCTAAGTACATCTTAATCATTTCTCATGTCATTAAAGCTACCTGCTGGCAACAGCACAGGCAGTGGGATAACTCCTGAAGGCAAACCTCACCAGCGCCATCACTACTGGTATTGGTTCCCTGAGTGAGAAAAGGCCCCTAAGACTCAACACCATCATCTCCATGCACTAGCTCCACTGGGTCTTTCATTTCCCCATCTTTAAATTAGGGAGCACAAGTGAGTTCAGAACAAGTTTGAGTTCAAGATCTTTAGCAGATGTGTTATGAAAATTTAAGTTATTACCTATATTTCCCACCAACAGAAAAAGGCCTAAGAGACTGTATGACTTTATGCACATCAAATTACACCAAAGAAAATTCAGTAAGGTTACCCTTACTATTCATCAGAATGCAAGAGGCTTGTATGACTATATAAATACATGCATACATATATATTTAAAAAAATGCTAACCAAAACCCCTCTACTTGGGCAAACAGTATCCATAAACAAAAATATGATAAATATTTTCACATGCACAATGTTTTACAGTTTCAGAAACATTTTAACACATACCAAATAATTCAATTCTGTACTGTACCACTCAAAACTAAGCTTTCCAAATTTCATTTCTCAAGTAATGCTTTTAACAAAGGCTCCCTAGTTCAATCCCCATTACTGCCAGAAAAACAAATAGTGTTAAAATTTTGCTCAATCTAAGAGAATAGAAAAAGTATAAATTCATTATAGAAAATTTAGGGGGAAAATGCACACTTCCTCCACCTGCAGACAATTGTTGATATCGTTAGTTGTGTTTGTTTTACATACAGATCCTTTTATACACATGCGTGCGCATACACACACTTTCGTAATCTTTTTTTTTTTCCCCCACTTAGCATTGTCCCCTGAATGGCTGCATACAATTCCAGAAGTGGAAGTACCATCATGTTTCTGAACATTTATATTGTTTCCACTTTTTCACTTTTTATAAGGGAAATACACCAAAAACTCTTAAGTTATTCTCTAGTTTTACAAATTAATATATACTAAAAAAGTAATATGTAATTCTTATAATACCAAGACTCCAAATATGGAAATGTATAGAGAACTGAAAGGTTTCCTATAATTCTATCCTGAAGAAATAATTATTTTAATAATTGAAAATGTTACTTTGGTTGTAGCACTTTCAGTATTACATCCCACAAAACCATATATCACATTCCTTTCTTTTTTCATAGTTTCAGAGTATAATATAACTTACTCTTCCTCCTATTGATGGGCTGTCCCTTCCTCCCTCCAGGAGGAATCCAGAGGCACTTTACCACTAAGCCATATTCCCTGCCTTTTTTTAATTTTCTATTTTGAGACAGGTCTTCACTAAGTTGCTGAGGCTGTCCTTGAACTTGAGATTCTCCTGCCTTAGTCTCCCTAGTCACTGGGATTACAGGCATGCACCCACCACGACTACCTAGCCTCTGCTCTTTTAAAAACATTAAACAATGCCAAAATGAAGAGTCTTAAACATAAATTATTGTATGTTAGATCATGTACTTCTATGAAATAAATTTTGAGACGTGAAACTGCTGAATTAAAATGTATGCATATGTAAAATTAAAAGACAGCCAAAATGACCTTCCAAAGGTTGTGTCAATGTATGAGACCATAAATACTTATATAACCTTTTAATTTAAATAAAGCATAAACGCTGTTAATTAAACAAATTTTTCAGCTGTGTGTGGTGGCTTGTGCCTCTAGTTCCAGCTTACTCATGAGGCAGAGGTGAGAGGTTCATTTGAATTCATTGAACCTTATGATGTGGCCTAAGCCACATCACAAGACTCTGCCTGAAAAAAACTCAAAAATAGCTGGGTGCATTAGCTCATGTCTATAATCCTAGCAGCTTGGGAGGCTGAGACAGGAGGATGGCGAGTTCAAAGTCAGCCTCAGCAAAAGCAAGGCGCTAAACAAGTCAGTGAGACCCTGTCTCTAAATAAAATACAAAATAGGACTGGGGATGTGACTCAGTGGACAATTCAATCCCCAATACCAAAAAAAGCCTCTCAAAAAAGAAACTCTCTCTCTCTCTCTCTCTCTCTCCACACACACACACACACACACACACACACACACATATGTATGTGTAAAGTGGGAATGTAGCTCACAGGTGGGGCACTTGGCTAGCATGCAGGAGGCCCTGGGTTCAATGCCTATCGTAGCAAAAAAATAAATATGACATTGGTAAATATGACATCCTTGGGCTTCACCAAAATTTTATGTCCATCTGAAAAAATAATACATACTCTCAGCTATGTCCAAAGACAGGTTTAATATGCTTTCTGGATAAAATCACAGACTACTCTCTGGTTACTGTCAAATACTGTCATGTCACCACTAATCATATATGGCTACTGAGCATCTGAGCTGTAGTTAATCTGAATTGAGATACACTAAAATTTTATGACAAACACTAGATTTTGAAAATCTCAGACAAAAAAAATGGTGTGATGCATATTATTAATAACATCTAAAATCATAAATTATTTAGATCATATTTTTGATAACACTGGGTTAAATGAACTATACTATTAAAATTAAGTTCACCTGTTTCTTTTTACTTTTTAAAGAGGCAATTAGAATATTTAAAGTTATGTATACATATTTTTGCTGGATTGTGCTACTCTAGAATACCTTTACACTCAAAACACAATATATTTAAGAACTATTAATTACATGATGAAGGACAGGCTTTAAGAAGTAATCAGATTAGGGGCTGGGGTTGTGGCTCAAGTGGTGGAGTCTCGCCTAGCACATGTGAGGTGCTGAGTTCGAACCTCAGCATCACATAAAAATAAAGCTATTGTGTCCACCTACAATTAAAAAATAAATATTTTTTTTTTTTTTTTTTAAGAAAGAAGTGTCAGATTAAAGACAATTTTGTAATGTGTACTTATGTAATAGCATTTCATCTGTTCTCAGTGCTGTTGAGGATGGGTGCACATTTTGGTATTAGAACATCTTTTATCAACCATGCTAAGAAAACATAATTTTGTTGTGGAAGAACAGACCGACACAATAAAACTTCTTGCATATGTGTGTTGCTAGGATCACACACAGGGTCTCACACACACTAGGCACTTGCTGTACCACTGAGCTATACCTCCTGGCCTTGACACCTCATTATTAAAGGCCCAAGAGTTTAATACATTTACTATATGACTTACGATTAAATCCCCATATATAATACTGAGTAAAATACTGATAATTAATAATTACAACCATTTTCCAAGCCCCAAATATTTCTCAGCTAGCAAGTACCATGTCTAGTCTAATTAGGCTACATAATTGCATATTACCATTTAAATAGTTTCCACAAGATAACATTAATCTTTGCTATAACTTTTCTGGAGATCTTATCCTTCTAACACTATCATAAACAAAGAACAACTTATTCAATGGTGGACCTAATATCAGTGAGGACAGCTGGCACACCCTACCTGTTCTTGAAGTCTCACTTAAGAGATTTACTTACAATATTCTCATTTAGCCTGACCCACTTAGTTTAATCCTTTAGGACAGAATGTTAAGGTAACCAGGAGGTTATTTTGGTGCCTGCATAGGCCAGTTGGTCCTGTCTGTACAACAACTTAACAACGAGAGGTTAGCAACACAGGCTCTAGAATCAGACCAATTAGTTCAGATCCCAGTTTGCTACTTACTAGCCCTGGGTAACTTACTTATCTTCTCTAAACACTTTACATGAATTAGCTCATTTAATCTGCATAACAACCCTGTGAGATGTGACTTCAATTATTATACTCATTTCATAGATGAGGAGATTGAAGCACAGAGATGTAAAGTCACTTGCTCAAGGTCTCAAAGATAGTAAATGGAATAGTTGGATTTCAAACCCAGTCAGTTTGGCTCCAGAGCCTGTATTCTTTTGGCTTCTGTATATAAACAGCTCAGCAGTGCCTGGTAGTGGGAAGGTGTCTAAGTGTTAGTAATCACTATTGCTCTCAGTAAGGATTCCTCTCTGATTCTGACTATATCCCTCACATTCACAGTCAGAGGGAGAGTCAGGTAAACAGGGATGACCACTCTTCCTCAGCACGCTTTTACAGAATCTTCTTCCTCTGTTTCTTGTCTGCTGACATTCCTCAGGGTTTTATTCTTGTTCCTCTAGATTCTTGTCATATTCCACAATTAAACTGTTTCTGAACTTATAAACTAATAAATACCTACATCCTTCTTCTGACTCAATATTCCATCTGAAAACTTAGAGTTCTAAAAGACTGTGTCAAATGTAACATATTCTGAAACTGAATCCACTCTCACCCTCAAAAAAAAAAAAACTGAATTCCTCTCTGTAGAATAAATACATCAATGAAAAATACAAAAATCTATCTAGGACGCTCTAAAACTTTGGAAACCATTCTAACTTTCTCACTTTCTTTGACCTCTTAAGTACAAATTACTCATCTGCATTACTCATCTCAGTCCATTGTCTCTTATTCCTTCCAGTCCTTGCCCTCAGAAATTTCTAGTCCATTTCTATGAAAACCCCAGAACTGTCTAAAATTCAAGAGTGATGACAATATTCCTCTGCCTAAAATATTTCAGTCTACAATATACAATATAAAATCCAAAATTCTCCATGATCTAGCACTCATCTACATATATAGCTTCATCTCTGGTCATTCTCCCATATTCTACATTAAGTCTCAGCCAAAACAAATTAATTTCAGTTTCCCAAATGAGTGCACCACTCTCTGCAAATGATTTTTTAAAATAAATATTTATTCTTAAGTTTTAGGTGGACACAATATCTTTATTTTACATTTATGTGGTGCTGAGAATTGAACCCAGTGCCTTGTGCATGCTAGGCGAGCACTCTACCACTGAGCCACAACCCCAGTCCTGCAAATGATTTTTGTAAATATTACTCTTTTCCCCGCTTACTAAACTATCTCTTATAAGCCTCTCAAGTCTCAGCATGCATGTTGAATCTGTTTACAGAGTTTTCCTGAGCAGTCTCTGTTCTCTTGGGTGTCAGGCAGGATTGTCTCTAGGGTTTCACCATCTACAACAATCTACCATCTTCTTCAGATGATAGGCACTATTACAGTCCCTAGACCTGAAGAACAATAAAACCATTCCTTATATTATAATGGTTAGCCTTGATAAATAGAATGTCTGTCTCCTTCTTGCTTGTCAGTTGCCAGAATAAGATTTTTTAAAAAAATTTTTTGTAGTTGCAGATGGACAGAATGCCTTTATTTATTTTTACGTGGTGCTAAGGATTGCACCAGTGCCTCACTAGGCAAGTGTTCTGCCGCTGAACTACAGCCCCAGCCCCAGAATAAGATTTTAATGCCTCTGGATATCATGTGGATGTGGGGATTTAAACCATGACCAAGGGCTGGGGATGTGGCTCAAGCGGTAGCGCGCTCGCCTGGCATGCGTGCGGCCCGGATTCGATCCTCAGCACCACATACAAACAACGATGATGTGTCCGCCAAAAACTAAAAAATAAATATTAAAATTCTCTCTCCTCTCTCTCTCTCTCAAAAAAAAAATAAATAAAAAAAAATTAAATAAACCATGACCAAAATGCTCAAAAACAGAGTCATGTAATTGCATTGAAACAATTGAAACATAACTCTACTGAATAATTTAACAAGGTTAGTTTCATAAATTAATATAATAAAGCAATTTCTATTAAAAGAAAAATCTGGTTTCCCTTTCAATCTGATAAATAACAATTTTGATAAATGTATTTATTTGGGAAACAACAGACTCATGTTCTCCTAAGTTATTTGCCACACAGAAAAGTGCTGGCATCTTCAACATTCATCTCTTGCAGTGCTGGGGGTCAAACTCAGGAACTTGGGCATATTTAGCATGCATTCTACCACTGAGCAACACTGTCAGCCCCAGATTTCTTACTCTGCATAATGTTTAAGTTAAAGCCATTTCTCATTACCTGATGAGCATTTTAATTTTCCTATCATAATCATCCAAAAATACTTTCTGGTTGGCTAACAAGGCACTATTCATAGATAAGACTGGAATTAAAGAACAAAGTAGCACATCCTTCACCTCAAAGAGTACACAATATAGCAACTTGCCCCAATACGTACAAAATTCAAAACAATGCAATATTGTTGAAAAGGCATTTTTTCCCTCTCAATTCTTTTGCAAAAGAAATGCCAACAAATAAACACAAGAGAACCAAAGAAACTAGCAATTGAATGCCTACTGTATACCAGACATTTACACATTATTTCACTTAATTCCCACACCAAATCTATAAAGTAGGGAATATTATTTCCACTTAGTAAATGAAAACAGGCCCAGAGAACAAACAGCAACCAAAGTAAAAAAGCCAGGCAGAGCCAGGGTTTGAACCCAACTCTCCCAATTTAAAACCCTTAGCCCCTCTCTCTAGGGAGCATTTATGACCTATGGGGCTGTAGTTTTAAAAGCACAGGATTGGAGAAAAACCTGATCCCAGTAAAGAACGAAGTGACAATCAGCCTTGTCACTGTTGGTAACATTCTTCCTAAAATCCTAGGTGGGGAAGGAAGAGGAGAAAGGAATAGAAGCAGCATGTGCTGAAGCAAGTAAATGAGCACTAGGGCAAGACACTGACTCAGCTCTGGAATAATGACAATAATGGCAATGAGTACTTATGTAGAGCTTACTATGTACCTGTACTATTCTGTGAGCTGCACATACACTCATCATTTAATCCTCCCAGCAAGATCACCTTCTTGGAAGGAGGCAGAGCAAAATGGCAGCCGAGAAGATCTTCCAGTAATCATCTCCCCACAGACACACCAAGCTGAACAGCTATTGATGCACCATGTTAACTTCACAAGAGCTAAAGAAATCAGGTAGGAAACCATAGTGCCTATTTTTAGTACAACAAAATACTCATAACAAACCTACGGGGCTGGTTCTGCACACCACTCTTACAGATGAAGAAACTAGTGCAGAAACTTCAAGGGTATTGCCCAAAGGAACTGCTTATCACTGTCAAAGCTGGGATTCAGACTCAGGCAGTCTGCCTCTGAGAACATGCTGTTAACCATTGCACAGTGCATCCAGAAAAGAATGAAGAACTGGAAATTTCAACATATAAAAAAAGTTAAAACAAATTATACCAATTTAACTTGAGATTTAAGAAAAGTAACTCTAAATCAATACATAATGAAAAGCAACTGCGCACTTCTGCAAAGAAAAATAAGCATGTACTGATGAGTTTTGTTAAATGCTAAAACAAAGTGGCTGCAAAATCTACTCAGATCTTTAAAAACAAGACAGATTCACATTTGTCTAAAGAAAATTTAACAACAGGCAGGACTCTAATAAGGATGTGGGATTAACTATATGCTTAAAACCATCCTAATGAAACAAGTTTAAGATTTTTGTGTGTGTGCACCTGAATTACAAGTGGTTTCTCTGACACCGAGGCTCTGTGTGATGACGTTGTATTACACATGCACACACACACACATACACAGAATTACTAGGGAAATAAGTCAAAGTGTAGCAGTGTCAATTCCTATTCTTGCTCCTTCTTTGTTTTGTGTGTGTAACACTGGGCACTGAACCCAGCAGAGTTCTGCTTCTGAGATACTCCCAGCCGTTTGAAAACAATTTTTTTCTGGCACATACCTGTAATTCCAGGGGCTCACAAGGCTGAGGCAGGAGGATTCCAAGTTCTAAGCCAGCCACAGCAATTTAGTGAGGCCCTAAACAACTTAGCGAGACCCTATATCAAAATAAAGGTGGTGGTGGGGACTAGGGATGTGGCTCGGTGATAAAGTACCCCTGGGTTTAATCCCTGGTACCATTCAATCAATCAATCAGTATCTCATTAAAAATTACATTTCTTACCTCACTTAAACACATCATTAACGTTCTCTGAAGCCTTCATTTATTTCTTTTTAAAACTAAAATAATTTAAACTATGTTGCCTTTGTTTTCTTATTATTTCTTTTCAGAAATACAGATATTATTTTAAAAAAATTTTTTTAGTTGTAGCAGAGCCACAATACCTTTATTTTATTTATTTTTATGTGGTGCTAAGGATTCAACCCAGTGCCTCACCTGTATTAACGCAAGTGCTCTGCCACCGAGTTGCAGATATTATTTTACACATCCATCCACAACAGGAGAACAAAAAAGTCAAACCATATTTCCATTTTAGAGTAAGAAAAACTGAGTCACAAAAATTCCTCAAATATCATTTGTTATTTTTCTGATCCTTAAAAAGAAGACACAACATATGTTCACATTTTCTCAAAAAAGCAACTCACCGAAGTTTCCTTCCTTTGCTGGCTTTCCTGTCTACTTTCTTGTGGATTTTGCTTCGTAGCTTCTGGATTGCAAGCCACTGCCTGGGAAATTCACAAGCAATGTTATGCATCATCACTAACAGAAATAGTTATACGTATTGACAAATTGAAATTTTTCCCACTAACAACCCTGCAGAAATCATCAAATTCCTCAAGATAGTCTGGAGCCAAAGTGACTAATCAATTGAAGAGGATTTGTGCAATGGTAAAACATAAATGCCAGCTGGGAAATTCTACAGCAAATTTGGTTAACAATGCTCCTTAGTGTCTGAAGCTGCTGTGACAAGCACTAAATCTACCAGTCTGCAGGAAAACGCATCAAACTGAGTGTAGCTGCCTGTGTTCTCCTCTAATGCTTCAGCTGTGTGACATGTTCTCTCGCTGCAGCTGTTGGTTGGTTTGAACACGTGAACTCTTTAAGTCTAATTTTCCTATGCACTATTGATGCTAGTTTTAGTCATTTAGTTTTAATTTTATCTATAAATATTTGAGTACATATTGATAAAAGATAAGGACCCTTTTCCCCCACCACAATACCATTATCATACCTTAAAAAAGAGTTACAATAATACTTTACTATCAAATATTCAGTCAGTCTTCAAATTTCCCAAACTATCTCAGTTTTCCAGTTGGTTTGTCTGGATAGGATCCAAAAAAGATTCATATATTCTGCAGTCATTTTAGATAAGCAGAAATTAATTTTTCAAACAAGGGATACCAGGTTAAGAAAATCTTCACAAACTGCTCCAAGAGGAAGAAGAGAAGGAGGAGAAGGAGGAAGGTGGGGTGGGGGGAGACACAGTAGTAGCAGCTAGTCATCTTACCTGATTTACACAATGAAAACTCAACATTGGAAAAAAAAAATCTAGGGAAATCCAATTACTGTAATCTTAATATAATCTTAATTACCATAATCTATTTTATTGTAAAGTCAGATAAATGTACAATATAATCATCACTTAAATGCAATTTGCTCTATCACATGAAATTTATGGTGAACAGCCCTCTCTAACATTCTGGAGATATAAGAAATATCAACAACCTCCTACCCTAAAATTCAAATAATATTCTACTCAAATAAAATTATTTCATCAACACAAATTTTTCATTGCTTTCTCAAAATGCTGCTCTGCCCAGAATCCCATTCTGGCACTTGCAGCTTTTGTTTCCTTTCATGCTTTTGCAAATTATGGCTCATGGCTATTTAAATGTACACTATTCATTAGGTAGCACTCTAAATGCCCTTTTTATTTTCCAACCACGGGATGAAGCGTACACACAAGAGCCTTCCTTCACTACTTTACATTCTACCCTGACATCTGGGTAATGCTGCCATGTTCCATTTCTAATTGTGCTAAAGCTTTTACTGAAGGTCTAAATTAGGGCAGACTAACAAAGCAGATTCGACTCTGAGAAAGGAACCTGTTGTGCACAGTGCCACATTCTGACAGCTGAGAGCACATGTTTAGTGGCTGCTTTTTATCCACTGGTCAGTAGATTGATATGGATACAATCACAATCCAAACCCTAGAGCAAAGATCGTAAGAAAGACTTTGAAAAAGAAAGACTAAAACAAACACATAGGTGTTTCATGATCTCTTTTCAAATTGTACTTAAGGCAATAAGGATAAACAATTTGTCACTTTGTTTTTCTAGGTCTTATTATCTTTCAAACTTTGATCATTACATGACCAATCACTGCTTCGGAGGCAGAATTAAGGGGACTCAACGGAGGAACTATTATTTAAAAACCCATATCTAAATTACCTTCCCATGGCCACCTGATCATTGGGATCCAAGGAGCTGGTCTTTCGTTCTATGAGTTCTCGAAGGAGCTAGGAAAAAAAGGAAAAGCAACTGATTTATATTTATCATCTCCCAGAACCAACTGACTTTAAAAGGGCATAGAAGGAATTCTGAATGGCACAGTGACAGCTCAAAAACTACAATCAATAAGGGACAACCCAGTGGCAAGAGCATGACTGAATTCTCATTAACCCTTTCATATTTATATATCTTTAAATGGTGGTGATAGCAAGAGCTGAGAACAGAAGTCCATTTGGAAGACTTATTGTACTATAGTTCATTTCAAATGGATCAATGAGTGTGCAACATTCCCTTCATTGTTTTTATGATTAGTTTTGCCCACCCCATTAATATCAAAGGAGAGAATCTTTAAAAGGTCAGATCGGAAGGGCTGTGTGGCAAAAAGGAAAATGCATCAGCTTCCCACCAACAGCACAGCTGTGCATGGTTAATTTCTGAACTAGAACCTCTGTCAGGATGATCTTCCTCAAGCAAAAGCCCTGACCATAAATAATTAAGAGCATGGACTTCATCCTCTTGCTTTCCCCTGCTGTTCCTCTACCACGCTGGCTTTCAGATAACTCAACCAGACATGATGCCTGCACATTCACAGCCACAAAAATTTTAAGGAACCAAAACAAAGTCATTTGGATACACGGCAAGTACAACACAGAGGGCCAGTCTCTCTTCCTGAAAAAGTAACTCCACAGGAATCCTGAATTACTCTCCTATTAATACTGGGTACTCCACTGCATCCAACTTAAGTCTGAAGCTACACCTTCACGCAGATTTAAGACTTTGTATAGGATCTTAAAGTACTGGGTGAAGAGAAGAAATTGATTTTCAGGTTAAACATTAAAGGAGAAGAATTTTAAGTTATAATAATGAATCTAGATATCACTTTTCCCATATAAGTGTTATATTCAGAGAAATAGCAACAAAAATTTGAGAAAAATCCAAGAGAGCATGCTAAAATAAACTAGTTCCTGTTGATCATCTATCAATAATACAAGTTTGGCTTTAAAACATGTTTCTTCACAAAAGTAAGCAATTATTTTGCAGGTAAGGCATGGCAGCAAAACAGATATTTCACCAAATTAAACAGCTGAAGCCAGGGTAGGATGGTGAAGAAGAAATAAATTCCTATGAAAGTAGTTCACTTTCTAGTTTTTATTTGTTTATATAAGTAGGCCTGAAGAAATAAATTTATAAAAATATTCAATTCCATAAGATGAATCTTTATTGCAAAAGGGAAAGAAATATCTCAATCGCAATTAAAAAAACCTCCTGCGATGTTTTTCATTTGCCTGTTTGGGACATTATTACCACAGCAATTACGTTTAAAAATGTGGGGACCAGAGGCCACTGGTTTATTATCACTAGAAAACAGCAAGCTATTTCTCTACACTGTTTATCTGATTGATTCCCAACATCTTTCTGGCAGCCAATCTATCAGTTTATCTCTCCTACTTCATCACAGTCACTTCTGGCAGCTAAATACAAGATCCAAACCCAGTGTTACATAGACACACGACACAGTAAACCTGTGTAACATCACTGCTGTGTAAACAGCTGCCCTGAAGGCTGAGCAGAAATGGGCTTCTGATTCTCAGTCAATATGCTGTGAAGAGCAAGGCTAGAGAATGGGGGAGGGGCACAGCTAATAATTAAAAGAACAGAAACAACAAAAAGGGGGGCAATAATGAGGGCATTTCATTGCTACAAAATAGATCACAACACCACTCCTGATTTTCCTAATTATTCCTGATCCCTTGAGACTGGAGCAGACACAGCCACTGGGGAGCACACTGCTCCTGGAAGACTACTCCAGCACAACAGGGGTGGTCTCATCTGGAAGAGAGCTCCACATGACCTTGACAAAGGTTGGGAATTGGAGACACACAACTGCAGTGCATCTATTACACTTTAGTGGTCTCCTCCATTCAAACACCAACTTGGTGCAGCAGTTACTTTCAAGAATTCTGGGTACTACACATATCCTGGGCTGCAAGTTCACTACCCAAGTGCTTTTCAGTCATTGATGATTAAAAAGATATTATGCGTCTTTCTGGCCAGTACAGTTTATTCAGTCTAAAATTTCAGAAGATTCTTTTGTGTCTGAGGTTGGAATGAGAAAACAGAAACAACAATCAAACCAAGTATTCTCACAGCTATTACTATTTCCCACAGCTATCATCACCATTGAATTTAAATTTAATTAGGAAAGCTGCTTTCAAGAAAGTTGTTGAAAAATTAAGCTTTAGGGCTGGAGATGTTTATCTAGCATGTGTGAGGCACTGGATTCAATTCCTAGCACCAAGAAAGAATGGGAAGGAAGGAAGAGAGGAAGAAGGGAGGGACAGAGGGAGGTGGGAAGGCAGACAGAAGGCAGGCAGGCAGGTGGGTGGGCATACAGGAAGTAAGGAAATGAAGTTTTAGGGATATTGGCTCAATAATTTAATTTCGCTCCTGAGTTCAACTTCATGAACAAACTTTTCCACTAAAATTCAAGTTCCTATTATAGTTACTGGAGGTTCCTGTTTCAGTAAAGATATAATAGTCATGGCACTGATAGTACTAATGAGCATCTATCAACATTATGATACTGACTAGAAAACATACATTCCAAAGCCAGTTAAAAATGGCAGACTAAGCACATTAAGTTATTTTTTCTCCTTTTCAACCCCCCTAAAATACAGTAGATACATAAAATAATGTATTTTATTATTAGAAAAGAATAAAACGGAAGAGGTATTAAGAGCCCATTTTCATAGACATTTTCAAGGCAGTAAGAGATAGAGAAGTAAGAAGTAATTACTACACAAGTACCAGAGGAGTAAAGAGACCGGTGGAGTCACTTAGGTTCACAGAATCCTGGAGGGAGGAGGAGGAAGCAGAGGATAGTGTGGTGGTGGTGGTGGTGGTGGTGATCATGCTGCTGCTGCTGCTGCTAGAACTACTTGGACTTTCTCCATTACACATTCTCTAACACAGAAAAGTGACTAACTACATGGACCATATCCTCTTACTGGAAGAAAAGGAAGTTTATTTTGTGGAAAATTAAATCACAGAAGCTCTAGAGTGGGAATACAGAAGGCTGGGCTGAGGTACAGGTGAAAAGATCTATGCCAACTTCTGGAACCTTTTGTCCTCCCTATTCCTACTCATAGAATACTAGTACTCAGTTGTATAATTTCCTAGGTAGAAACCAGAAAAAGGTTTTCTGGAAATGGTAAATGGCTGTCCTCCCTCCCCCAAATATTTCCAAGCTACTATGATCTGATGGCATTCCCCAAAATTCATGTGTGTGAAACTTCATCCCCAATATAATAGTATTGGGAGGAAAGGCATTTGGGAGGTGATGGAGTCCTGAGGGTTCTATCCTCATGAATGGGATTTGGTACCCTTATAAAATGGTTTGAGGAAGGAAGTTTGTCCATTTTGCCCTTCTCCTTCTAACTCATGAGGATACAGCATTCTTCCTGTGGATGTCAACATAAAAGCCACATCTTGGAAGTAAATAATACCTCTCACCAGACAACCAAACCTGTTGATGTCTTCCTCTTGGCTCCCAGCCTCCAGAACTGTGAGAAAATAAAGTCCTATTTATTTTATAAATTTCCCAGTCTGTAGTATTTTGTTATAGCAACACAAACAGGCTAAGACACAAGTTCTGACATTTGAGGGTATGATGACCAATGGGGTAGGTCACAGAATAATTATATTTAAGAAGCAAGAAGATATGCCCAGATTTCAGAGATTAAAAAAAAAAAAAAAAACCTTTTTAATACCTTAGCCTTAAATATAAACAGGCAGTAAACGATAACCACCACTGGAGGAAAGCCTCAGACACAGACCAAAACAAACTGAAAAAAGGGACTCAAGAAAGCAATGCAGAGAACAAAAGAAACAAGGAAAGGAAGGAAGGAAGAGAAGGAAAATAGGAAGATGGAGGGAAAGAAAGAGAAAGACTGAGGAAGGGGGGGTTGGGATTGTGGCTCAGTGGTAGAGTGCTTGCCTAGTACGCATGAGGCCCTGAGTTCGAACCTCAGCACCTCATAAATGTAAAATAAAGATACTGTATCCACCTAAAACTAAAAAATAAATATATAAAAAAGAATTCCTATTATCTTTAAAAAAAAAAAAAAAGACTGAGGAAGGGAAGGCCAAGAACTCACACAAGATATCCCCAGAAGTGAGAAAATATACTTCCCTAAAAACAGGATGCATTAAGAAGAGACTAAAACAAGAAATTAAACATAATTTTTTAAAAATTTCAATAGAACTAGAAGTGTCTGAAAAATCTCTCACATATAAAATAAGAAGGCAAAAGTATAACATCACCTTGCTCATTATAAAAGAAGAAAGAAAATTTTAGATAACAATCCAGAAAGTCAAATACCTGACTAACAAATGTTGGGAGAAAATTTTTAATGAAATAATAAAGAAAAAAATCTTCCCAAAATTAAAGAATAGGAACAAACCTGCAAAGACAGGCTTGTAGCATGAAAAAGGGTCTTTGCTAATACGCATCAGCATGAAATTCAGAATACCACAGATAAAGAGAAGATCCGAAATAGTAAAAAAAAAAATAGGTCACATAGAAAGAGGGTGACCACATGTCCCAGTTTACCCAGAGAGTTCTGGTTTATGCTCACTGTCCTAATATTTTGTCAGACTAGTACCATAAGTGTCCCAGTTTTGATAATAAACTGTGTGGTTATCCTTCAGAGTAAGGAATGGAAATCAAAATGGGATAGACATCTCAGTGGCAACTACAAATACCAAAGGACACCAAAGGAATGAATTCAAAATTCTGAGGGAAATGATTTCCAACCTCAACTTTCATATATAGCCAAATCATTAACCACCTATAGAGGGAATTACAGAAAGATATCTTCATACACAAAAGTTCAGTTTACTTTCCACACATTCCTTCACAGGAGGATGCACTTCAGTAAATGGGAGTGCACAGCAAGAAAGAAAAAAACATGAGATGTTAGACAACAGGTCTAACTCAGGAAAGAGGTAAGGGCAACAGGAACAGATGGCCCAGGCCAAGAGCCACCATTTCAGAAAGGAAGAGCCCAGAGAACTTTTGGAGTAAGGTTTCCAAGCAGCCAAAGTGGGAGGGAGGGAGAAAATGACAAGTTATTTTGTACATTTGAGGAATATGGAGTATATGAGGGAGAAAAACCACAATAGCTATATAGAAAACTAAGCATACCTTTCAAAAATCAGCATTATAAGCTCCAGTAAAAAACTTACAAAAGAAAATGTAATGACAGTACATTGCTTGTGGACATCTACTTAGTAATAACAGTGTAAACACTGACTTATAGCTATCCCATTAAATGTGAAGTGGTATCTCACTGTGGTTTTGATTTGCATTTTTCCTGACAGCTAATGATGTAAACCATCTTCCTATACTTACCAGCCATTTGTATGTTTTCTTTGGAGAAATATCTATTAAAAGCCTTTGCCCATCTAAAAATTGGATTGTCTTTTTGTTATCAAGTTGTAAGAAATCTTTATATATTCTGGATAACAGTCCCTTATCAAATCCCATTCTGTGGTGTCTTTTCACTTTCTTGATGGTTTATATCATTTGCAGCAGAAGGTGTGTGTATGTTCGTGTTATAGAAAATTGAACGCAGGGGTGCTCTTCTTGAGCTACATCCCCAGACCTTTTTAGTTTCTATTTTGAGACGGGTCTTGCTAAGTTGCCCAGGCTGGCCTTGAACTTTCAATCCTCCTGCCTCAGCATCCTGAGTCACTGGGATTGAGAATTGCTGAGATTATGGGAATGTGCCACCCAGCATGCAGCAGAAGTTTTTTTTAGTTTTTTTATAACCCAATATTTTCTTCTGCCATTTATGCCTTTACTATTGTATCTAAGAAACAACTGCCTAACCCCAGGTTATGAAGATTTAGTCCTGTGTTTTTCCCTAAGAGCTTTCTACATAGGTCCAAGATCCATTTTAATTGTCGTGTGTGGCAAAAGGTAGGGGCCAATGTCATTCTTATATGTGTCATATCCAATTACAACATTTGTTGAGGAGTCTACTCTTTTGTTTAAGATAGGGTCTCACTATGTTGCCCAGGCTAGCCTTGAGCTCCTGGGCTCAAGGGATCCTCCTAAGGAGCTGGGACTACAGGTACACCTGAACTTGGCACCCTTGTTGAAAAACTAAGTAATTTTTAAAATATTTGCTTTTATGGCTACACAGTCCCTGGCTTTCTGAATTTGTGACTCAGTGTTATAAATTCCAACGTCTCCAGCTTCCAGGGTCCACAGCTACAGATGTCTGAGACATCTTTAAAAGCTTCAGGCAATCCTTTCTCTAACTTGGTTGCCCTGTGGCAGACAGCCCTTAGACTCCCTACTCCTCTCCTGTGTATTCCAGCCCCTCCCTCACTGGGATACAAAGACAGACTCCCAAGGTTTGGGATTACTCTTCCTTCTGCTTCCCCTCTCTCCCCCCTAAGAATTCTGTTCAGGTTCTGCCTCCCACTTACCACCTTTTTCCACCTTCGGGGCTCACTAGTCTTTCAAATGATCCCTAAAAGGAGTACTTGCAATTTTTATATACCACATTTGAAGTACAAAATAAATAAATAAATAAATCTGCATAGACTATAATTTCAAACAGCTAGGAAAGAATCACTGTACATGGGGTTGGGGTTGTGGCTCAAGTGGTAGAGCACTTGCCTAGCACGTGTGAGGCAGTGGGTTCAATCCTCAGCACCGCATAAAAATAAAATATTGTATCCACCTAAAACTAAAAAATAAATATTAAAAAAAAAAAAGAATCATTGTACATGTCAAGGTATAAAGTTGGCCTAAAAAGACCACTACCTGTAGGGACCTCTCCTTTCCACATTGCCCATTCGCTACTCAACTCCACCACTTAATATTTCTGTTTCCATTACTCTACTGAAATGAGTGGTCCTAGGTCTCAAGGTCTCTATGCCTAATGGGCTCTGTCATCACTTACCCTTTAGATTTCTTGAAGAAGCAAGTGACACTGGACATTCTCACTTTCCTGAAACACTTTTCTTGGCACCATGAGGCATCCCTCTGGTTTGATTCCATATTCAGCCAGCTCTTCTATGCAGCCACTAACTAATGTACTGACACTCCTAAAGATTCAGTTCCAAGCTTTCTTTTCTCCTCATATACCTTCCCCAAGAGTTTCCTTCTCAAGGCTTTGATGATCTTAAGAGTTATCCCTAGAATACCCCTCCCATTATCCCCAACGTTTAATCTAGCTCCAAGTCTTATGTTCAGGAATCTGCTTATTACCACTGCCTATGTTCTAACATCATCTTCATTCATTCCATAACTATTAACCCAGTGTAAAGGGAAAGCAATGGAGATAAAAGCACATGTGCTCTCACCTGAGCTAGTGTCATGATTTCCTCTCGTCCCTCCCCCATTTTGCTCTCCTTGTTGTAGTTAGACTACTATCTTCAAATGCAAGTGTGTCAGGACACTATCTGGTTCCTTACCTACCTCTCCACTGGAAGCTAAACTTCCAGGTCTGTGCCCCAGCAGCCTTCCACTTGCCCACTAGACTTCCTTCTATACTTGAAATGCCCAATGCTCACTCCTGCCATGGGGCTCTTTTTGAACATGCACCACCTAGAACAGGTTTCCAGAAGCAACATTACCTCCTCCTTCTTCTGTACTCACTGGTTAATTCTCAGCTTAACCATCTTTTCCTCAGGGAAACATTTTTAACCATGTCCCCCTCCCCACACGCACTATGTCTATTGTACTTAATTTACATTAGCAGATGACTTGATTAGTATCTATTTTCTCTACTAGCTGAGGG
This sequence comes from Marmota marmota marmota, assembly GCF_001458135.2. NCBI lineage: Eukaryota > Metazoa > Chordata > Mammalia > Rodentia > Sciuridae > Marmota > Marmota marmota. The sequence continues at coordinate 1,331,168 of NW_025999880.1, forward strand.
TGCCTTCACAGAGAATAGAGTCTCTAGCTGACTGTGCTCACCATCCTGGCCCTGCGTGGCCCACTGAAGGAGCTCAGTAAGTACCTGCACAGAGCGGGAAATCCTTCTGGGAAAAAATGTCTGACTTCTTGTTTATCATTTATACCCACATCACTCTTCATTGTATTTCAACAAAAGGAATCACATTGAATAATCTCATGACTGACCCAGAGTTCCACTATCTACATAAACAACTGAGGAACCTACCTGTTTTAGTTAAATTCTTTTAGATAAGTTTTTGTCATTGCCACTCTTCCTTAGACACTACTCCCCTTCTCACTTGTACTATACAGGTGGATGGCCTACATAATAAAACACATAGGATGGTCTGACAAACCTGGATGGTTTGAGTTACAATGACCCCCACTTTTCTTTAACCATTCCAAGTGTACCTGAATTAAAAACAAAAAACCATTTAAAAGTCTCAAAATATTTCCCACCTCTTTACTGTTAAAAAATATTGTAGATCTATACGATCTCTTGAATCTTGTATTCCAAAGAAAAAAGTTGTTCTTCTCAGGAAAAGAAAATTGGTTATAGATCTTTGATGCTTCGACAAACCCCCAATACCCCGACCTTTTCTGCAGTCTCTTTGGGTCAGACCTTTTACTGCAAGAAAGATATCTGATACCTTTGTAATAAAGGTCTAAATTAATTTTGTTACAATGTTTGCTATCTAAATATCTTTTATCTAGGAAATAGCTTTCTTGAATCCTCCCATTTTCTAAGATCTTTCTAAGGAGCTTTCATTGATGTGAATGTGTGTGCCATACAGTTCAATGTAACTGTAAATACCTGGGTTGTTTTTTTTTTAATTTTTATTTATTTTTATTGTTTAATTTTCGGCGGACACAACATCTTTGTGTGTATGTGGTGCTGAGGATCGAACCCGGGCCGCACGCATACCAGGCAAGTGCGCTACCGCTTGAGCCACATCCCCAGCCCCAAATACCTGGGTTTTTAACTTCAGCTCTGAGACAAGATATCTGACCTCTCTGAAACTCAGATTCCTTATTTTTAAAATTGTAGTACAGAAAGTTGCTTTGGGAATTAAAAATATGATGAAAGTAAAACACTTAGCAAAATGTAAGTATTCAATACATAAAAGTACTGTCAACATCAAATAATAATACTCATAGATAATTCCTAAACTCTATTTGAGGGAAAAAAATTCAACCTTCCACAGCTAAGTCACCACAGTTGCTAACAATCAACATGTATAATTGTTTTTTCTTTCTCATGATTTCCAAAAGTAGGTAACAAATAAAAGTGAAATGAGAGAAAAGCAGAATGAAAAGATGTAAACATTAGGTTGGAAGATACTAAGTTCTTTCTTAGAACAAATCCTAAAATATTTCAAAGGCTATAATATTTCACTAAGCTTGGCCATTTGGGTTAAAATTTATTAGTCAAAACAGAAAAGTTTCTCATCAGATCCCATATATTCCATTAGGCATAATGAAAAGATGTAAATATTAGTTTGGAAGATACTAAGTTCTTCCAGACTAATTCATGATAAAATGGAGCAAAAGTGCTCCCCCTTATCATTTATTCTATTTGAATTGATTGCTATTTTCTTTCCATGACCCCAGCTTGCCCTACCTTCCTCTTTTTTTTCTTCTTCTTCTTCTTTCAGTACTGGGGATTGAACCCAGAAGCACTTAACCACTGAGCCACATCCCCAACCATTTTTATCTTCTATTTTGAGACAGAGTCTCACTAAGTTGCTCAGGGCCTCACTAAGTTGCCAAGACTGACCTCAAACTTGCAATCCTCCTGCCTCACCTTCCTGAGTAAACTGGGACTGCAGGCATGTGCCACCATACCTGGCTTCCTCTACCATCTACTGACAATATAATCTCTCTGTCTAGAAGACCTTCCTTCCATCTCAGCCTATCTACAACTCCATCTATTCTTCTCTGAAGGCCTAAATCAAAAAAGTCATCCTTCCCTGGAGCCTTCTCCAATTCCCCTATGCTATTATTAATTTCTCCCTCTTCTGAATTCTTTAATACCCCCTCACCAAGCATTCTGGCTATATATGTTTGTTCTCTCTAATGCTTTGTTATAAGCTTCTTGTTGGAGGGCAGCAGGTCTCACTTAAATTCTCATACCCTGGCCAGAATTCTACCCACTGCCTTACATACAGTGATAATTCAATATTTCCAAAATCAAAGAGTCTAGTAGTCAAACTTGCAAACAAGGATAAAGCATCTAACTTTTCCAAGAGCAAGTATAAAACTTATAATAATAACATACGGGAGAAGGAAATGAGTGGACAGAGTTCCAGAAGGATCTTTTTCCTTTTCTTTTGATACTGGGGACTGAACCCAGAGCCTCACATGCTAGGCAAGTGCTCTACCACTGAACTACACCCCCATTTTTTTTTTTAAATCTTGAGGAAGAATTTCACTCAGTTGTCCAGACTGCCCAGTCACTGGACTTGTGGAATCATCTTAATACTTAGTTACAATAACTCACCTTTGATTATTAATATAAGATTATATATAGCCAGAGGCTACCACTGAACAAGTCAAGCCAGCTCTGCCCAGAGTCCTCAAAGATTCCATAGGTTTTTCCAGTTTTTTTTTTTTAATATTTTATTTACATTTTAGTTTTCGGCAGACACAACATCTTTGTTTGTATGTGGTGCTGAGGATCGAACCCAGGTCACACACATGCCAGGTGAGCGCGCTACTGCTTGAGCCACATCCCCAGCCCTGGTTTTTCCAGTTTTTGATTCAGTGTTGCGTCACACCTCTGCTCAAGCTAGAAGTAAGGCCTATGATTTGGTAGGACAATAAATTCATTCACTGAATGAAGTAACAATGTTCTTAGAACAAATCCTAAAATATTTTAAAGGCCATAATATTTCACTAAGCTTGGCCATTTGGATTAAAATTTATTAGTCAAAACAGAAAAGTTTCTCATCAGATCACGTATATTCCATTAGGCATAGTATATAGTGTCTTCCAACGCCTAATTATTAACTAGAAGTTAAGTAAATCATTTTTGGTATTAAGCCTTGATGTGTAAAGACAGAATAAGCAGTAAGCAATTCAAATGCTATGGAACTTCCTGTGAATGTGTTTTTCCTTTCTTTTTCCTACAAATAAAAATAATTTTATAAGAACTAAGTGACTGTATTAGGTTACTCTCATCTATCCTAAAAGTAACAATGTACAAAATGTGCTAGGTGTGTAGCTGCATCCCTGACCCTTTTTACTTTTTTATTTTGAGATAGGTTGTTGATAAATTTCTGGAGCTGGCCTCAATCTTGTGAACCTCCTACCTCAGCCTCCAGAGTTGCTGGGACTATAGGTGAGCACCAAAGCACTGGCTAGAGATGCTTCTTTTAATGACATAACACAACATGTTGTGTTGAAAGAATAAACCATTCACTCTGAACCAGAGGATTCACAAGTAAGATACTGAAAAGGTAGTACTAACTTGTATTCTGTAATTATACCCTTTAAGGATTAAAAGCCCAGCTGAAACAAACTCTCCCTACCTTACCAGCATCCTCCAACTAGCATTTACATGCCAATAATTCTTCAGCCCCCCCAAAATAAAAATAAAATAAAATAAATAATAAATAAAATAAAAAAAATTCTTCAGCCCCACCAAGATCAATAGTCCATTGATCCTGCCACCTTTCCAGCATCCCTCATCTTCTCTTCATGTGCTTACTTTCTCCCTTTCTAGGTGAATGAGATTCTGTAGTCCCTCAGGATAATCATTTCTCATACACATCCTCAAATCCCTTGAGGCTGTCCAGCTTTGTCAAACAGATCCACAAACCCTTGAGAATGGATGTCTTGATTTTTAGAATTTTAGGATGGGAATATAGGGTATATATCATAAATGCCCCAGAAGTCTGGTATAGCACCCCAACATTTGTGCAGCAAAATACAGGCACAGGGAGCTAGGGTTGAGGCTCAGTGGTAGAGTGCAATCTCTACCCAGTTGAGGCGCTGGATTCGATCCTCAGCACATTAAAATAAATAAATGAATAAATAAATAAACAAGCAAACAAAAATAAAGGTAAAAAACAAACAAACAAACAAAAAAAAAAAAACACAGGCACAGTCCCACTAAATGGGACAAAGTCTATAAATAGCTTCACAACCATTCAGATCAAGTGCTGTCAAACTCACCAAACAAATTAGAAACTGAGTTTTCAGAACTCTTTTGATTTCAGAATTGCAGAGGGGATTATGTACCTGTACTGTTAAAAAAAAAAAAAAAAACTCCAAACCAAGTTAAATCTCCATATCTGTACCCATGAGGCTGAACATAGCTACAGAAAAAGATAAGACTATGAACATGGTCTCACTTGCCTTAAAGTCATTACCACTAACACTACATGGGCCTTTAGTGCTACCTGACGGGTCTATAGTCTTTTCATTCTCCCACTCTTAAAGGAAACTTTCCCTTCCTCTTCTCAAGCCTCCAGATTCTCCTACATCTCACTCTTGGCTTAAGTCATAAAAAATAAAATAGGGTACTCAGACAAGAGCTTTCCCAGGCTCACAGCCCTTATCTACTTGCTACCCTACTCACACGCTCTGCCTTCCCTCCTGTCCATCAGACCAATCCCTATCTACTTGTGAACTTATCAGCAATTTTCACCTCTTTCTTACAATATCAATTTTTCCCTCTCTACTGGGATCCTTTCCATCAGCATACAAAAGACATCTACTATCTTGAAAACAAAACTTTGTCTCCAACCCTTACTTCTTCTTCTACTTGATACCCTAATTCTCTATTCTCTTTGTAGCAAATCTCTTTAAAAGGTGCCTACACTTACTGTTTCCAATGTATTTGTTTCTATTCTCTCTTGAACTCACCCACCACTCTACCCAAAACGCCTCATCAAGGTCACCAATGACTTCCAAACTGCTAAAACCGAAGCCAGTTCTCTTAATCCTCATCTTACTTGGTCTATCTGCAGCATCTGACACAGTGGAATACTCCCTTCTTTTTAAAACATAATTTGAAAGGGCTGGAGTTATGGCTCAGTGATAGAGTACTTGCCTAGCATGTGGGAGGCCCTGGGTTCATTTCTCAGCACCACATATAAATAAATAAAATAAAGGTCTATTGACAACTGGAAAAAAAAAAAAATATATATATATATATATGATAATTTAAAGTTTTATTCAGATATAATCCACATACCATATGATTCATTAATTTGAATTAGACCAGTCAACAGTTTTGTATATTCACAGGGCTATGTAATCATCACCACATTTAAGTTTAGAACATAATCATCATCCCAAAAAGAAATCCATTACTTCTTACTCCCCATTCTCCCTAACACTTCAGCTCTAGGCAACCATTAATCCAATCCCCCTCCCCAGAGATGGGCCTGTTCTGGACATTTCATATTAATGGAATCAAATAATACATGCCTTTTTGTGACATGCTTCTTTCACTTAGCATGATGACTTTCAAGTTCATCCATGTTGTAGTATCTATCAGTACTTCATTTCTTTTATGGTCAAATAATTCAAGTATATGCATATTTCACATTATTTATACATTTATCAACTGAGTGATATTTAAGAGATTTATTTTGTGGCTATTATAAGTAATACTGTAAATATTCATGTACAAGAATTTTGTGTGATGCATTTTCATTTCTCTTGGGTATATTCCTAGGAGTGGAACTGCTAGCTCATGTGGTAATTCTATGTTTAACATTTTGAGATGTGCCAAGCTTTTCCATAGAGGTGGCTTGATTTCATATACCCCCCAGCAACATATGAGGATTCCAAATTTTTTACTCCTTTGTCAACACTTGCTACCATCTTTCTGATATAGCCATTCTAGTGGGTGTGAAGTGGTATTCGTTGTGGTTAGTTCTGCATTTCCCTAATGTCTAAAGATGTTAAGCATCCTTTCCTGTACTTACTGGTCATGTATATTTCTTCTGTGGGGAAATATCTACTCAGATCCTGTGCCCATTTTTAAAAATCAAGTAATAAGTCTTTTATTATTGAGCTGCATAGAACTCTTTATATTTTCTAGATATGGGCCCCTTCTCAGATATATGCCCTGCAAGTATTTTTACCCATTTTGTGGTTTGTCTTTTTACTCCCAAGCCCTTGTCTTGTTAACTTTCTTGATGGTATCATTTACAACTCAAATTTTTAGATTCAATCAATTTGTCTACTTTTTCTTTTGTCACATATGCTTTGGTGTCCTATCTAATAATGCATTTCCTAACTGAAGGTCATGAAGATTTATTCCTATGTTTTCTTCTAAAAGCTTTAAACTTTTTGCTTTTATACTTAGATCTATGATATTTCATGAGTCATTTTTTGTATAAATGTCATTCTTGTGCATGTGAATATCCAGCTGTCCTGATACCATTTATTGAAAAAATTAATCTGCCCTCCACTGAACTGTGTTAATACCCCTGTTGAAAATCAAGTGATGGGGCTGGGGATAAAGCTCAGTTAGTAGAGTGCTTGCCTCACATGCACAAGGCCCTGGGTTTGATCCCCAGCAGAAGAGAGAAGAGAGAAGAGAGAAGAGAGAAGAGAGAGAGAGAGAGAGAGAAAATAAAGAAAGAGAGAAAATCAAGTGATGGGCTGGGAGTGTAGCTTAGCAGTAGAGAGCAAGGTTGGAAAGCACAGGCCTGAAGTTCAATCCCCTGCCACATCCCCTCCAAAAAAAAAAGAAATATTATCTATTTCCTCCCCTCAATTGACCATAAAAATTAAGGTTTGTTTCTGGACTCTAAATAGTATATTATTCCACTGATCTATATGCCTAACCTTATGCCAGTCCCACATTGTCTTAATTATTTTAGCTTTGTAGTAAGCGAGTCCTTCAACTTTGTTCTTCTTTATCAAGATCAGTTTGACTTTTCTGGGTCCTTTTATATTTCCATATAAAATTTAGGAACAGCTTAATTTCTGCCAATAGTAATAATAATAATAATAGGCAACTGTGATTATTATTATTATTGGTACCAGGGAATGAACCCAGGAGCACTCTATCACTTGAGCCACATCTCTAACCCTTTTTATATTTTATTTAGAGATAGGGCCTTGAGAGGTTGCTGAGGCTAGCCTTTAACATGCAATCCTCTTGCCTCAATCTCCTGAGTAACTGGATAATGGGTGTATGCCCCTGTGTCCGGCAGCGACTGTGATTTTGATAGGGGTTATATGGAATTCTTTTAACTCGGTTTGGGGAGTGTTCCCATCTTAACAATATTAAGTCTACTAACCCATGAACATGAAATAGTTCTTATTTATATAGATCTTTTATTTATTTCAGCAATGTTTACAGTTTTCTGTTTGCCAGTCTTTTACCTCCTTGGTAAAATTTATTCCTAAGCATTCTTTTGAATGCTATTATATGTGGAATTGTTTTTTTTCTTTTTTGTTTGTTTGTTTCAAAGAGAGAGAGAGAGAGAATTTTTTAATATTTATTTTTCAGTTCTCAGCGGACACAACATCTTTGTATGTGGTGCTGAGGATCGAACCCGGGCTGCACGCATGCCAGGCGAGCGCGCTACCGCTTGAGCCACATCCCCAGCCCTGGAATTGTTTTCTTAGTTCCCTTTACAGATCACTCATTGCTAAGTGTATAGAACCATAACTGATTATTGTATATTTATTTTGTAACCTGTTACTTGCTAAATTTTCAGCTTTAGTAATCTTTTTGGTGGCTTCTTTTGTATTTTCTACATATAAAACTATGAGTTGCATAAACAAGTTTTACTTCATCCTTCCAGTTGCTCAGGCCAAAAACCTTAAAGTCACCCTTGACTGTCTTCTTTTCACATTCCACATACAAATTCTTCCAGCTCAACCTTCAACACACCACCAAAATCCAAGGACTTCTCCCTCCAAAACCACACAAGTCTAAGCCACCACCATTTCTTGCCAGAATTATCACTAGAGCCTCCTAACTGGTCCCGTTTGCCACCTTGTTCCTCCTATTCTCAACACAATCATAAGAGTGACCCCTTCAATGGGGCTGGGGATGTGGCTCAAGTGGTAGCGCGCTCGCCTGGCATGCATGCGGCCCGGGTTCGATCCTCAGCACCACATACAAACAAAGATGTTGTGTCCACCGAAAACAAAAATAAATAAACATTAAAAAAAAAAAAAAGAGTGACCCCTTCAGGATAGCTGTCTACTCATGTTACTCCTTTGTTCAAAACCTTCTCATGGTTTCACCTCCCAGTGTCCTCAAAGTCTTACAGTGGCCCATGAGGTGCTACAAGACCTGGTCCCCTCATCTCTGACCTCCTCCGCTACCATTATCATTAGTTCTTCCCTACTCCACCCCAGTGACACTGGCCTTCTAGAACATGCTAGTATCTGCCCTCCTCTGTTCTTCCCCAAAATATTTGCATGGCTTTGTTAGTTACTTCCTCAAGTCTCTGCTCAATACCATTTTATCCCCTGGGCATCATGAATAAAAACAGTAACCATCACTTTCCTATCCTAGCACTTGCTTTTACCATACACAGTTTTATCTTCTCCACTGCACTTGTCACAACATACTTTCTGTTTGATCCTATCTAAGCTACAGTGAAAGCTGACAAGGGCTGGAACTTTATATTCTTTCAACCTCTACCAAAGCCCCAAGATAATGTTCTGTGAAGATAGCAATATTCTATATTTATACTTCCCAATACTCTATTTTAATTCATCAAAATTTAAATTCCAATCACTACATGTGGCAGGTAGCTATTACATTGGACTGTACAGTCTAGAAGAGTTTCTCAATAAATACACAGTAAATACTCAAATACTGGTGGAATAAATGAATGGAAGGAAAAAAGAAATCTGAAGGCTTTTCTTCTCTTTAACTTTTTAATCACAGAAGTTTTCAAACACCCACAAAAAAAAAAAAAAGAAAAAAAAGAACCCTCCTGTATGTATCACCAACCTCTTACATCCTGAAGTAAGTTTTAATAGATATTGGTATCTCAATATGGCTTCTAACAATGGCTGCACTCTTGGAAAACAGAGAATTTATATTATTCAGGCTTATATCAAACAGCCTCTCTTAAGATCTTTTAAGTGATAAGACAACACTGTCTTTTTTACATGAAGATTACCTGTATATTTTTATATCAAGGACTTGATTGCTCTTTTTCATCATTTATTTTTTCCACTTAAAATTTTAAGTATAAAGTCACACTTTTAAAAAAAATACTTATTTTTAGTTGTAGTTGGACGCAATACCTTTGTTTTATTTATTTTTATGTGGTGCTGAGGATCTAACCCAGGTCTGTGCTAGGCAAGTGCTCTGCCACTGAGCCACAGACCAGCCCCATAAAGTCGCACTTTTAAAAGAGCAGCTATGCAACTATACTAAATTAGAGACTCTCCCTCTTGATAAATAACACAAATTTCTTGAGAAAGTGTTTTTTTTTTTTATATTAAGCTTTATAAATCTAGCATTTGGCATAACAAATGTTAACTGAATAAAATTCATAATTGTATAAAAGTGATACAAGTGAATTATCAGGATACAGATCTCCAAACTAAACAGACATATATCTGAAAAGGAAATTTTCAAACTTGTCCAATCAAAAGGCAGCATAACAAGATAGAAAGAAAATCACATTGGAAGCAAGTACACTTGAGTTTCAATGTAACTCACTAAGCAGGATGACCTTATCCAGTTATATACTTCATCTGGGCTCCAATTTCCTCATTTGTGAAAAAGTTTATATTTGATGGTCTCCAGAGATGTTATCCAACTTTAAAACAATTATATTCTACTCTAGATCCATAATACACATAAATTTTTTGAAGATGCTTATTAACTTCCCCTTCCTTTGCTAAATCATTTCCCTATGAGTTACTTTGAACAGTATATAAAATATAATTTAATACAACATGTCAACTTGAGTGAAGAGGTGGTATTCCACATTTTTTGAAGAGTACCAAATTCTTCATTTGGGGCTACTAAAATACCACTGGAATCCTGTGTTTAATTTACACTCAGCCAGATGATACTGGGCTTATTAGTATTAAAAAAGTTAATTTGGGCCACATATTTTCCTAGCAATTCTCAGGGTATCACTTATGTTTGAAAAAGTGTCTTTAAACGTTCTAAGCCAATTCTTCTCTTTCCTGGTTAGTCCCATAAAATGACGTGTTTGAGGCTTTGCTCTGAGATTTTACCTTAGTTTAAATCAGTCCCAAGGCCTGACTCATGCTAGGCAAAGTGCTTTACCACTGAGCCATACTCCCAACTCCCATGCTGTTTTTTTTTAAACATTTGACACATTAATATTCAGTGGTTACATTATAAATATATAAATATTATTCACAGCTGAATCACAGAGCATATTTTCATTTCCTATACTACTTTTTTAGGGAGGGTACCGGGGATTGAACTCAGGGGCACTCGACTACTGAGCCACATATCCAGCCCTGTTCTATATTTTATTTAGAGTCAGAGTCTCACTGAGTTGCTTAGCACCTTGCTTTTACTGAGGCTGGCTCAGGCCTTTGCCATGCTCTGATTTTTAAAGGTAGGAACTGAAGAAATGAGGGCCAGTCACATCTACCTTTCCTTGTTGCTGCTATTCAATGAAATTTCTGAATCTTGAATTTAAAATGTGGCTTTTGGGGCTAGGGCTATAGCTCAGCGGTAGAGCGCTTGCCTAACACGTTTGAGGCCCTGGGTTCGGTCCTCAGCACCACATGAAAATAAATAAGTAGAATAAAGGTATTTTAAAAATAAATAAATAAAAATTAAAATTAAATAAAATGTGGCTTTTATCCTTCTGTTCTGAGTGGCCTCCACAATAGTGAGCTCAGGCCAGCCATCAATTGACAATACTGATATCATACTTGGGTCTCAACACTGACAGATACACAATGGCGGCATTAGCACTGGAAGGTATCTAAAAGAGAGAGCACAAGAACTACAAAGTACCTCAAATAATTCTTATATATGGTACACAAAATAATATTGTAATTACTAAAATTAGTTTAATTGGACATTAATATTTAGTTTGGATTTTTAAAACATCATTACTATGCCCCCCAAAATCTGATTATTGCTGTACTATATCTTCATCCATAATTTCAATTTTCAAATTTATGTACTTCATATTTCATCTTTAAATCTCCATAAGTCCACGTGCAACAAATTTTATCAAATTTTCAAGAAACTTTATCCAGATTTCAAATAACAGCAACATTTTAAAGTAAAATTTAAAACAAAAGACTGCTCTGGGGGCTGGGGATGTGGCTCAAGCGGTAGCGCGCTCGTCTGGCATGCGTGCGGCCCGGGTTCGATCCTCAGCACCACATACAAACAAAGATGTTGTGTCCGCCAAATACTAAAAAAAAAATAAATATTAAAAATTCTCTCTCTCTCTCTCTCCCTCTCTCTCACTGTCTCTCACTCTCTCTTAAAAAAAATAAATAAAGTTTAAAAAAAAAAAAAAAGACTGCTCTGAACAAAAGGCATCTATTTTCCAATAACTCATTAGCAGGAATAAGTTCAAATCAAACTTTAAAACATGTTATTAACTATCATCACATACCAACAGTAAGAATATTATATTGTCATTAACTACAAAGATGTCTTGAGACCTCCCTTATTCACACTAAGATCTAAATGCATACAATTAAAGCCACCACATCAACTGTCCATATTAATCACTCACCAATTTAATTAAAGAAAACCATCTTGTCAGAAAGCATGCCTCTTCTCTATTTCTCAACATTATTGACTTTTAATAGTTCATCAAATTAGTAATTACTTGTTTATGGCATTATCAAATGTCTTGGACACAGAAGTCCAGCATGTGGCAAGGTCAGTTATAGAAATGTCCTGATAGCAAATGAAAGAAGAAATTTAACTCATCAAAGTGGTCATCGAAAGAGCAAAACCCATTATGCCTTTCTCTAGACACTCCTGGCTAGATTCAAAGTGACAGGACAAACCAGATCAAAACTAAACAGAGCTAGAAGCAACATACAAAATCCTAATGAACCCTTAGAAATCCAGGTATCGATCTGTCAACAGCTAAGCTCAATTAGTCCTTTCAGAACAAAACACCTCATGAGGTAACAAGAAACTAATTTGAGATCTGGGATATGAAAATAAAACCAGTCACTCCATATAGCTTATTTCTAGGTATAGCTGAAACACAATATTGGGGATCTTGTGAGGATTAAATAAAGATGTATATCAAACACCTTTCTACTTATTGTGGGAGTTGGTACATAACTAATGCTCAGAAAATGTTGGTTCTTCCCCAATTTTCTAAGAACCCAAGCTTACCAAAAATCATCTGATGGTTTAAAAAAGCAAAACAATACCTTTATGTATTTTTTTAAGGTATTGTGTCCAACTACAACTAAAAAATAAATACAAAAGAAAAACCTTAAATAATAATAAAGAAAACACATTTTAAAAGAAGTTAAAGTTACAAAGTAGCAGACAGAATCATAAAAACGAAAAACAGATACTGAAAACATTTCTGAATGGCTCAACCTTCATGGTCATTTACAACTTTCATGTTTTGTGAAATTGTCTTTAGGGATTGCTTTGACAAGAAATAGGCCAAATGCAAACTAATTCCATTTGAAAGTAAAACCTTACAATGCTTTTCTGTAGCAGGTGAACAGTTACTCTCATAGAAACCTTCACCACTGGCTATACTTCAAGCTTTCAGCAATTCTAGTTTGCAAACAAACCAGTAACAAAACTGAAAACTAATTTTTTCATTAGAATTGTTAAGTAACAGGAGTTCAATAAATCATTTGCCTTCTAGGAAAAAAATTAGTTTCTAACAACATAATATTTCTTCCAGTTCTAAGAAAATGAAGCTTATTTATTTACAAACTGAAAACTGTAATACTATAGTGAAATCTTTTTTATGGCTGAAGAATGAAATATTCAAGAAATAAAGTATATAGTAAAAACAAAAGTTGGTCTAAGCTGTCTTGAGATCAAGTACTAGTGCTGCCACTTGTTATATGACTCCAAGGAAGTTACTTAACTTTTCAGGGACTCTGCTTCTTGTAACAATCTTTTCAACTCTGAAAATGCTAAGATTATTTATGATATACGGACACTGTCTTCAGTGCCACTATATGTATATTTTCATTCATGTGTACATATATACATATACACCAGTATTATATAACATAGAATTATTTTAAAACTTATAGTAACTTACAGCCCATTAAGAAATAAAGAGAATAAAAAAGAGTGGGCATGCACAGGGTTGGGGGAGGGTAGTTCTGACCCTACATGTCATTCTCAGTAGTTAGGCCATTTACACAGCCTCATGACACCTGAATTAACCAAGTAAGCCTTTAAACCCTTACAATGAAACATTAAAATTCAATGTGGCTATAATCTCTTTTTTACAAAACATGGGCCCAAAGAGTCTGGCTTCAAGTATGGGATTTAAAAAAAGAATTAAAAAAAAAAAAAAAAGGAAAAAATGTACTATATTTATCACCCAGCTCTTTTATACAACCACATTAAATACACACACACACACACACACACACACACACAAATGAAAACTCAGGCCCATTGTAATACATTGTACCATTTCTGAATGCAACACTTAGCTCAGGCTTACTACACTGACAAATAAAGGAAAGCACTTTATGAAGCCAATTTAATTGGGAGGTGACAAAAACATACAGCCATTTTCTTTAGCCTTATCATTGAATTGGCTTCAGCTCCAATCTCTGGCAAATCCCACTCAACAGAAGAAATTAACCAGGTCAGCAGAACAGGTGCTACGTTGTGTCTGTCAAGGGCCTGGCATCACCACAATTACTTGCACACAATGAAGGAGTAATCTTTACAGATCATCTCTCCCAAGAAGCATACTGGGGAGGGGGAGGAAAGCTGAAGGGAGGAGAGGCTGGAGGGAGCAAGGGGAGAGTGGGAAAAAGAGGAGGAATAGGAAGCAAAGAGAAAAGGCAAGAAAGGAAAATGAATGTGCAGCTGCCTTGCAGCTCAGCAGATGTCGGGATGTGATGTACGAGGCCAGGATAAGCTGTCGTAGCCTGCTGCCAAAGAGTGGTAAGTGATTAAAGCCTGCACAGTTCTAAGCACCATATTTAGAATCTGTGGGGTTTCAAGACTTGCACCCATTCCTTGCTGTGCTTCCAGATGTTGGCAACTGGTCCAGTTCCTACTGACTGTGCATGGATGGCAGCAGTTGGTACAGAATCAAAGCAATCTGGAATGCTTCCGGAGATGCTGTACATTAACAAGTGTCACCCATCATTCACCTTTACAGAAGGCTGAAACAACTCCAATTTGCTGCCACTTCCCTCTTGGGAAACAGCCAAGATAAAGTTGTGCCTGGCAGCCCCATTTGTTTCACTCAGGTGTTTCGGCTGCCTTGCTGACCTCTATTAGTTTAAGTTTTAATTTAGATTAACCCTAGCACCCCAATTAACCAGCAAGGGGAAAAGCTAAGATGTGACTAGTCATAACTCTGAAATCAGAATTTATCGAAGTTAAAATTATTAATTGGGATGAAGGGCCAATCAAGTAATGCTATTTCTTTTTTAAACAGACCTCCAGGAAAAAAAAAAAAAAAAAAAACTTGGATTGCCAGTAGAAGCAACTTCTCCCCAGTAATTTCAGTTTATTTTATTAAGCCTATTTAATTTATGACACACTTTCCACCCAACAATGTACACTTCAATTAATGAGAACTGGAGCATTTTTTATTGTCTCCCATGATCTCACACAATTATACAGCATTAATATCCCATATCAGGAACTTCTTTAGACACTCCTGAACAAAATAGAGTTCCAACTCTTCTGACAAATGGATACAAGAAAAAAAGAAAGGAAAAAGGAATAAGGACCTCTGACTAGGAACAGCTGAGGCCACATCAATCCTCTCCTATACCCCCTCATTCAGACTCACTTATAGCAATAACTTTATAGAATGAATAAAAAAGATTAGAGAGTCTCTCTCTTTAGGATAAAATCAGAGGTATTCCCAATACAAAATCAATTGTTCTGGTTTTACACATAATTTTCCTAGTAAGTTTCTTCCTTCACACCCATATACACAGTACAGCCATCATAGCTAAACACTCAAAAAGCGGTCCCAAATTCTCTGACAAAAGTTAATACACTAAAAACAACGGCTCAGCAAAACTCAGTATAATACTGGTGAACAGCATCCTCCATTCTCAACTGGGCAAGAAAGGATATAGCCTAAAGCACATTTCACTAAGAAACATAATTTATCAAGAGACCCAGGAACACAGGAAGTTATTTTGGTTCTTTAGAGAATAGCCCAAATGTTTAGTCCACCTAAACAGTTACCAGGATTATTAAACATAGCATTATACCAGCAGAAAATCCTAGGAAAACAAGCAGGGGAGATACTCATAAAGAGATATTGAGCCAGGGGCAGGGGTGCATGCTTGTAATCCCAGCAACTTGGGAGGCCAGCCTCAGCAACTTGGTGAGACCCTGTCTCAAAAAAAAAAAAAGCTAGGGATTTAGCTCAGTGACAACTCATCCCTGGGTTAACCCTCAGAATCAAAAAAGAAAAAAAGAGAGATTGAGAACTAGACCATTCTCCAACTTCTACCAATTCTTTCTGTCTTTAAAGCATTATATTAATATTACAATGAACAGTAGCACTTCAATACATAATGAACTGATTTGAGTAGGCACAAAAAGATGCTTATCAAAGATAGCTGTGAAAGAATAAACCAACTGACTCAAAGATACTGAAACTGTTTTACAAATGATTTACATTCAAGCAACAACTAACCAAGTAGTTGTGGCTCTTTTCATTTCACAAGGAAAACATAAAATAGAAGGAAAACAATAACCCAGAATGACACATAAGTCAATTCTGAATAAGGAATTCTAACTCCTTGTCTGACTCTTCCTTCCAAATAAGCAACCTTTGTTCAAAAAATTCTATTAGCTAAAACCTGATTTGTAGCCCAAAAAGTAAATATCATACCTGGTGGTAAAAGTCATCATCATCAAAGATTTCTTCATCCATGTCCTTCAGGTGAGCATTGGCAGGGACTTGAGGAAGGATCTCCTATATCAGTGAGAAAAAAAGAGTGAATTCCAACAAGGTTATCAAAGTAACACAGCCACTATATATACATCTAACAGTGAAAGTACTGTTCTCCTTAAGATATAAAGATCTCTTCAAATTAAACAAAACACACCCAAAATAGTCGAAAAGAAAAATAGTCAAAAACATTAACAAGTAGCTAACAGAAAAAGAAACACAAAATCATATGAAAATATGCTTAACTTCATTCTAATTAAAATCATGCAATTTAAAATGAGAAAAATACGACTTTCACTTCTAAGACTGGCAATACTGGAGACTAGAAAATACAGCTGGAAAGACTGAAAATTAACATAACCTTTTGGAGGCAATTCTGTAACATCTCTCAGGATTTCATGTATTTTAACATTTTCGCTTTAAGAAATCTATCCATATGTTCACAGAATCACACAAATATAAATGTTCAGAAATGTTTTCTATAACACTGTTTCTAAAACTGGAGACAATGTAATTATCTGTTGTTTGATTAAACTATTATATACATCCACGTAATGGATTACTCTGCAGTCATTAGGAAACATAAAGTAGATTTTTATGTAATGATAAGGAAAAAATGTCTAGGATATACTACTTTTAAAAATAACTTGTAAGATTTTAAGTTGTAGTATTTCACTACACACACACACACACATACACACACAGTCTATACTATTTAGTAAAAAAAAAGAATAATCATATTCTTACATATGTATATGCTACATGCATAAACCACATAACATCCATTAACAATCATCTGAGAAGTACAATGTTCAGAGTAGAGGAAATTTTACTATTCATTTCAAGTTCTTATGAGCTTAAAAAGTATTAAGTACATACTACTTCTATAATTAAAAAACAAAAATGTTTCCTGTAATCCCAGTGGCTTGGGAGGCTCAGGCAAGAGAATCATGAGTTCAAAGCCAGCCTCAGCAACTTAGCAAGTCCCTAAGCAATCAGCAAGATCCTGTCTTCTAATAAAATATAAAAAAGGGCTGGGGATGTGACTCAGTGGTTAAGTACCCCTGGGTTCAATTCCTGGCACCAAAAAAAAAAAATTAAAAAAAAAAACACAAAAAAAAAAACCTCTGAAGCTTAAGGAATGAAGGGGTTGATCGGTGGTAGAGTGCTTGTATAACATGTGTCAGGCCCTGAGTTTGTTTTTAAGGCCAAATCAAAAACACTAAACCTTAAACACTGAATTATGAATGCTTCCACTACTAGACTTCTGTATTAAACTCAAAATAAGATGACACACAAAAGTTAATAAAAGCCTCATTTTAGCCCCCCACACTGTTTCTCAACAGTTCAATACAGTAGTGCCACGTTCTTTTTTTCATTAATCTCTCATACCAAGAGGTAATATAATACCTACAAGTTTTTCATTTCGTCAGCCTCAAATAAAGTCTTCCTCATCATCACCCTGAATCAAAGAGTTCTTACCGGTTCTCCTGGCAAACTCTCTGGGACAGGTTGAGCTACTGGTTCAGGTTTGCCAAGAACTCGGTAGACAGACCGCTTGGTCTGTGTTCTTCGAAGTAATCTTTCTTTGTCCATCAGAATATGATCGATCTGAGTCAAGATTGAGCGTTCAAAGGCACCAAAACCCTGCAACAACATTCAATGTCAGATAATGCAAAAAGTCAGTGCTGAAAGCAGTTACATCGGCTTCTCTTTCTTTCTGTGTCAGCAGAGAAATAAACAATCATCCTTTCAAGAGACTTTCTGTTAAGGACTGAGTTTGTAAGTAACTGTAATTGATCTAAAAAAAAAAAAAAATAGGTCTTAAGCAGGTCATATCACTTTCCTATGCCAGGAGATTAACTTCTGCTCCTTTAATAACAATTGTTTTAAAATTCATTTCTTTAAAGTATTTCATATTTTTAGCACTTGAACATTTACAAGGCCTCAACTTCAAGAATAAGGTTAAAAATCCAATCGTGAATGGTATAAACCCCAGTGGTAGAAATTCAGTAAATTTTGCAACAGAAATGACTAATAACAACAAAACGGGGCTGGGGATGTGGCTCAAGCAGGGTAGCGCGCTCGCCTGGCATGCGTGCGGCCCGGGTTCGATCCTCAGCACCACATACAAACAAAGATGTTGTGTCCATCGAAAACTAAAAAAAATAAATAAATATTTAAAAAAAAAAAAAAAACAACAAAACATAACAATATCCTAGCTATAGTTCCAGTTTCTTTACAACTGCTTCAGGTAATGTGTTGTGACACACACTTGCCTTCCCCAATTTTCCCGAAGCCAGCTTCATTTTATCGTGCCACTTCTGCAGTGTCCGGTTCCTGTAGACTGTGAAGTCAGCAAAACGCTTTGCCATGAAGCTGGGATAGTCATCCATCTCCAGCTTCCTCTTCGGTGGGGCCTTTCTCTGCTTCTTCTCTTCCACTAGCTCATCATCTTCACTAGAAATCTCCTCACTAGAAAATCAGTAAGAACACTGAGTTTAAATAAAAAACTAGGTTCACATGATATTTAGGCCTTTACCTATGCTGTCTACTAATAATACTACAGATAAGGGGATTACTTTTTTAGTTTGAAAAGAGTATTTATGAGATCAATCAAAAACTCATGTAACTTTTAGCCAAGGATGGTGGCACACACCTATAATCTCAGCTACTTGGCAGGCAGAGGCAGGAGGATCATCAGATCAAGGCCAGCCTCAGCAACTTAGCAAGACCTTGTCTCAAAAGGGCTGATGACATAGCTCAATAGTAGAGTGCTTGCCCCAGCATGTACAATGCCCTGGCTTTAATCTCCTGAAGCATTTAAAACAAAACAATGAAGCATTTAAAACAAAACAAAAAACTTGTGGAACTTTTTTTCTTGATACCAGGGATTAAACTTAAAGGATCTTAACCACCACACCATATCCTCAGCCCACCTTATTTTTTTAATTTGAAACAGGTCTCATTAAGTTGCTGAGGCTGGCTATCCTCCTGGTTCAGCCTTCCCAGCCACTGGGATCATCACCACACCCAGCCTCATGGAACTTTTAATAAATATAAAAAGCACTTGGGTTTCAAAATATTTTTAAAAGGTAAGCAAACCATAAAAATAAATGAGGTTGTAAAAACTGTATTAGAAATGCCTATGAACCAGGCCTGTACGTATAGGAGGGTCTTTAAAAATTAAACATATAATCATATTTCTATGACCTTAATCCCCAGATCAATAAGAGAAACGTGTCTCTATAACAACTGTTCTGGAAAGGTGAATAATATTAGTTGAACCAAATGAAGAGAAGCTCAATGTAAAGAAAACTCAAGGGTATAAGCACCCAAATCAGCATTAAACTGTAGTGTAGCTACAGCCTTCTGTATCAACAGGATCTGAAACCACAAGATTCAATCAAGTGCGGGTTGAAAATATTCAGAGAAAAAAAAATTGCATATGTATTGAACATGTGCACACTTTTTTCTTGTCATTATTCCCTAAACAATAAACAACTATTCAAGAAGCTTTTTTTCTTTTTTTTTTTTTTTTTTGG
>NW_025999880.1:1352494-1366529 GCF_001458135.2 Marmota marmota marmota
TTCTTGATATATCATATTTCACACTTTGATTCAAGTGGGTTATGAGCTCCCATTTTTACCCCATATACAGATTGCAGAATCACATCAGTTACACATCCATTGATTTACATATTGCCATACTAATGTCTGTTGTGTTCTGTAGCAAGTCTTAATAATAAAAAAAAAAAAAACTAATACTTGGAAGAGTGCCCATGAAAATGTATTTATTTCATCCAAATGAGTGAAATACATAAATATTAACCATTGCTTTTACCTTCTTTTCTAGAAATGGTCATACAGATTGTTTGTTTGCAGTGCTAGGGATTGAATTTAGGGCCTTGCACATGCAGGCAAATGTTCTACCACTGAGCTATTCCAGTCCAAATGGCTATATCTTAAGAAACAGATCTTGGACCGAGTTTGTAGCTCAGTGGTAGAGTGCTAGCCTAGCATGTGCGAGGCCCTGGGTTTGATCCTCAGCACCACATAAAAATAAATAAATAAATAAGAAATAGATCTTATTTTTTCCACAAAGAAACCCCAAACCCATTTTGTATTTGCAAAGTGTGTGTTTGGTTTGGTTTTTTTGTTTGGTTGGTTGGTTTTATTGTTTTGTTTTGTTTTGTTGGTACCAGAGACTGAACCCAGAGGCACTTAAATACTGAGCCACATCCTCAGCCCTTTCTATTTTGACACAGGGTCTCACCAAGTTGCAATCCTCCTGCCTCAGCCTCCTAAACTGATGAAATTATGGGAGTATGCCACCCTGCTTGGCTTGCAAAGTAGTTTTAAAGATTCTCCAGGCCAACCCTTGAAAACATGAGGCTAAGTAAAATAAGCCAGTTGCACAAAAGGAAAAATGTTATATAATTACACTTAAATGAAGTACTTAAAATAGTTTAATTCAGAGACATATATAGGTATATGCTGTCTGACACATCTGCAATAAATTTTTTAAAACTGACTTGAACAAAATTAAAGGCTTGTATAGCTACCTGAAAATGGCCCTTAAAAGTGGTAGTCTTAGGGGCTGGGATTGTAGCTCAGTGGTAGAGCACTTGCCTCGCATGTGTGAGGCTCTGGGTTCGATCCTCAGCACCATGTAAAAATAAATAAATAAAAATAAAGATATGGCTGGGGATGTGGTTCAAGCGGTAGCGCGCTCGCCTGGCATGCATGTGGCCCAGGGTTCAATCCTCAGCACCACATACAAACAAAGATGTTGTGTCTGCCGAAAACTAAAAAAAAATAAATATTGAAAAATTCTCTCTCTCTCTCTCTCTCTCTTAAAAAAAAAATAAAATAAAATAAGGTCATTCAGGTGGCCCTGACCCAATATGACTAAAGCCTTTGTGAGAGTGTGTGTTAGGACAGACACACAAAGGAAAAGATTTTTTAAAAATAAAATAAAATAAAGATATGGGCTGGGGTTGTGGCTCAGCGGTAGAGAGCTCAACTAGCACGTGTGAGGCGCTGGGTTCAATCTTCAGAACCACATAAAAATAAAGGTATAAAAAAAAAAAAAGTAGTCTTAGCTGGGTGCAGTGGTGCATACCTGTAATCCCAATGGCTCTGAAGGCTAAGACAGGAGGATCCTGAGTTCAAAGCTAGCCTCAGCAACAGCAAGGAACTAAGCAACTCAGTGAGACCCTGTCTCTAAATAAAATACAAAATAGGGTTGGGGATGTGGCTCAGTGGCTGAGTGTCCCTGAGTTCAATCGCCAGTACCAAAAAAAAAAAAAAAACCAAGTTATAGTCTTTTGTTGGATATTTTGACGATTCTTGGTTATGCTACATGTGAGAATTGTGACTTGCTTGTTGGTGAGCAGCTATAAACATTGTAGACTACTTTGCAGCTTCTTCCCTGTGTGGTTTCTGATTTCAAGTTTTAGATCATGGAAAATAAATAGTGCCTACAGGAAGTAAGGCACAGGTACTTTGTTCTTCCTAACCTTTTTATTTTTTTATCGTGTTAACAAAATAACATAAAATTTCCCAATTTTTACCATTTTAAAATATACATTAAGTTCAGTAGTGTAAGTATATTCACATTGTCATGCAGTCAATCTCTAGTACTTTTTTCTTTCAAAACTGAAAGTCCTACACATTAAATAACTCCCCTTTCCTCATCCCTGTAGCCTCCCACAAACACCATTCTACTTTCTGTTTTCATGATTCTGATGACTACAGCTAGCTTATATAAGTAAAACCATAAACTATTTGTCTTTTTATAATTGGTTTATTTCCTTGGCTTAACATCCTCAAGGTTCATCCATGTTGTAGCATATATCAGAATTTCCTTCTTTTTAAAAATCTAAACAATACTCCACGGTTTTTTTCCTGTTCTTTTTGAAGAGGTTCAGTTTGAAGTAATACAGATGACTTTTTTTCTCTACAGAGATAAATGGGATGGTAGGATTATTTATTATACTCTAGTCTTGGGGGATCTTTTTAAAAATTGTGGTAAAATATACATTATATTACCATTTCAACTATTTTAAGTATACAGTTCAGTGCTATTAAATACATTTAGATTGTTGCATAACCATTACTACTATCTACCACCAAAATTTTTTCACCATACCAAACAGTGTATTCATTAAACAATATTTCCCCAGTTCCCCTCTTTCCCAATCTCTGATAACTACTTTTTTTTCCCCATAGCTTTACTGAGGTAAAATTGAAGTACTATAAAATGCACATATTTGAAGTATGCAATTTGATCAGTTTTGACATGTATATAACTAACAATCAATATACAAAGCTCTGGTAACTATTATTACTACTTTATCTCTATGTTGTTGTGGTGCTTGGAATTGAATCCAGGTCCTCACGAAAGCTAGGCAAACACTACCATTTGCATAGCAATGTGGATATACTTACACTACTGGACTGTATATTTAAAAGTGGTAAAAATTAGTAAATTTTCTGTTATATGTTTTTTAACACGATAAAAAAATTAAAAGTTTAGGAAGAGCCAAGTGCCTGTCCCTTACTTCCTGTAGGCACCATGTGTCCATAATTTGAAACTTGAAATCAAGAACAACACAAGCCAACAAGCAAGTCATAACTCCACTCCAACATGTAGTATAACCAAGAATTGTCAAAACATCAAACAAAAGACTACAACTTTTAAGGGCCACTTTCAAGCAGCTACACAAGCCTTTCATTTTGTTCAAGTCAGTTTTTAAAAAATCCATCGCAGATATATGAGACAGCATATCAATCCAACAAGAAAGTAGAGAGCCAATATCAGTAAATCAAAGTGTGCCTTTGTGTTAATACTTTCTCATATGTTCTCATTTTATACACCCCCTCACCCACTCAGAAAGTAGCCCTCAAGTATTTAAGCTCCATTCAGGGATAGCACCACCATGCATCAAAATGTCAAGAGACCTACCAGAGATGAAATCTGCAATTCTGTGCTTCTAACCACTACCAAAAAAAAAAGTTTATTAAAGTAAATGTCACCAATGGCCCAACACCTTGACAATTTCTTGTGAAGGTATTTAGCAAACAGAACCCAATAATCATTTCTTTGCAACCTGAGGGTCACATTTTTGTCTAGATGGTGTGTAAAACCTGAAGACAAAAAGGAACAATCCTTTGCTGGAGGTAGGCAGACTCCTCAAAGCCAAAGCTGACAACAGTGAGGGAAGACTTTCCTAGAGTCTGGAATCCAAGAGTGAATTTCTCCCAGCCAAAACAAATAAAGCAAGCCCTCTTTATTATTCATATAGTACTGAATTCTATTTGTTTAACCCTGTGAATAATAAGTTGAAATCAACCGTTTCTAATTTACCTCTAATTTTTCTCCCAATTATTACAAGAGTTAAATGTTAAGAAAAACAGCCAAATATGCTTTCTTTACTCTCCTTTGTGTCACATGGCCACAAAACAAATAGAAACTGTCAAAGATATCTAGTTTATTTTGCCCTACATGGTCCACTTCAAGAAGTCTTTCCTTGAAGAGGAGATTAAGGAGGACATCTGCCTCACCATTTTACCAAGCTTCAACCTAAGCATCTGATCACCAGCTTTAGGAATAACTCTAAGTAGAAAATAAATAGAAAGACTACTTTATTGAGGGTTAGGAGCCCTGCACTTTAACTCACACTGACTAGTCATGATATGCCGAAAGGACCAATTTAATCTGTGAATCTCAGTGTTCTCATTTCCAAAATGTAGATAATTCTTGGCTTACTTATCTCACAGAAGTAAGGTGAAAAACAATAAATGTGTCATTGTCTATTTTAGCAGGGCACGATGATGCACACCTGTAATCCCAGCGATTGGAGAGGCTAAGGAAGGAGGATCACAAGTTCAATACCAGGCTCAGCAACTAGCAAGACCCTCAGCAATTTAGGGAGACCCTGTCTCAAAGCAAAATAAAAAGGGATGGGGATATAGCTCAGTGCTCAAGTGCCTCTGGGTTCATTCCCTAGGAATGGGGGGGGGGGGGTAGGTATTTCAAAAAGCCAAAAATCATTGAAATAGAAGGCATATTACTATCAAAAATCGTCACCTTCTACAAGGTAAAATTCTTTTAAGCTCTGCTTATACAGATCTACAGCACTAGGATTGGACTAGTATTCATATTCCAGTATTCATTTACATGCTGCCCGTATGCAAGCATTCTATATATAAAATGTCACCAATCTAAAAACCATTTTCCCCTAACAGCTTTATTTTTTTCCCTGATTCATCTAGGCTGTCCAGCACACCAAAATTGTAGGCAGAGAATCAGTTTGGACATGGCACACAGTTCATTAATTAGATTATAAACCAATAAGTAAAAATTTCTGGCAATGGGATGGAGGGGAAATTAGAAAAAGTGAATGTATAAAGTAAAATAAAGCTAATCTTACCAATTTTTAAATGTCTATACAGCTATTTTAAAATAAATAGGCAAACAGATTTACATACAAATACACATCAACTCCCACATTCCTATTACCCCAGATAAAATACATTGAACTGGAATTTACAGAGTACAAGAACATTTTTTTCCCTCCTTCAAAAGTAACTCCAGAACTAGAGCTAAACTATAGGTCAAAATGACACACGATATATTGGCCTGAGAACAATACTTTTCATTCAAATCCACACAAGCCTGCCACTTGCACTAGTCATCCCCAGCAATTAATCCCCCAAGAAAGACGTTTGATTAAATCTTTTCAAGCAAATCCTTTGCTTTGCTTTTGTTAGTTCACTTCTTGTCAACATCTATTAAAATATGCCTTTAATTCTCCCACAATCTTAAAAAACACCGATTCCACTGTCTTCAACTTTAATCAACTGTATGGCCGGCATTTTTCATTTCATAATAATGTGCTGCTTGGAATTCAAGAGGCAGGCTCAGCATCAATCATCTGGTAAGAATTTTTCCACTGCAATAAATATGCAAATGAGGAGAGCCAGTCAGTCGTATTTCAGGCCCGACTTGCTAGTGTTTTAAAAAAGACACAAATTTATTAATTGCCGGTGGCCAGAGGAATCCTATTACTTTGGGCATTGATTACAAAGCTGTGTGAGTGATTATTGTGCAACTCGCGGGCTACCCAGGCATGAGGAAAAATTATTAAAGCAAGGCAGAGATTATCAACTCAGAATAACAATAAGCCTTAACATTTAGGCCCTAACTTCTTCAACAAAGAATTACGTGAAGGCTCCACTGTATCATAATTCCGAATTCTGTCAGTATTACTGTTTGGGCTTGTTCTATATTCCCCAAGCAGAATGGCGTTACCAGTAAGAAAGAGGACTGCTGGTTACAAATTCCTCAACAACAACCATTTGGATGAATGGCTATCATTTTTCCAATGTAGGTCCAATTAGAATTTTTATGTATCAATGTAAGTATACACATGCACAGGTGTGTGTGTAGAGACAAGCACAGATTTAATAAATGGGCACGCTATCATGAGGACTGATTTTTAACTGGAATAGTGTAAGGAATTTTACCCAGTGTGTTGGACAGTTCTGTGGACCAAAAGCAGGCTTCTTTTTTTTAATGGCTAAATAATGTCACACTAAAAGAACCTTGTGGGAGCAGAGTATAGGTACTTATATTCTAAAATCACGAAGGCTAAGCCACAAGCAGACTTGGGTTTTCATACCTCAAAGGGCACCACAGTAGAAAGGCACGCAGTCTATGGAGGGGTCTGCGGAGAAAACAACTTGAGAGGCTAATTCTGAATGCAAAGTGTTTTTGTGAGAAACATTCAATCCAAGACATATTAAATAAAATAAGAAAGAGGACTCAGCAGACAAAACTTATTATTTTTTTTTTCTTTTAGGAGACTGATGTGGGGAATTCAGGGAATAAGTGAAAGTTGAAATAAGGGAGAAATGAAGACGTGATAAAATACATGGTGGGTGAGCCCCCCACAGAAAGAAACAACAAAAAAAGAATCTGTAACATTTTACGTTACTGCCACACTAAGTAACATGATAAATAGTGTGCATTTGAGTTCTGTGGAGGGACATCCCACTCAAGCTGTAATTTCTGACCAGGCATGAATTTATAAGGAAGGCAAAGGAACTGCTGAATTTCTTAGGTTTCCCTGAATACTCTCTCAAATACCTTGATGAAGTATGTCAATAAATCCTTAAAAAGCCCTATAGGACACAGCAATCTAACTGATCAATGTACTTCCAGAAATGCACTGCAGTTACCTTCTACTTCACAGTTACTAGACAACCTCCATTGCTCCTGAGTACTTTTCCTAAAAAGAGAAATTTATTTTCTCCCTTTAA
The DNA here is from genome assembly GCF_001458135.2 of Marmota marmota marmota. Lineage (NCBI taxonomy): Eukaryota > Metazoa > Chordata > Mammalia > Rodentia > Sciuridae > Marmota > Marmota marmota. Next base: position 1,359,233 of record NW_025999880.1, read on the forward strand.
ACAGAAAGAGTTAATGCTCAGAATACAAGGCTCTTAAGTTCAAGTTTATTTACAAGTAATTGTTTAAACTGTCTTAACAGCAGTTACACAGGGAGAGTGTGGATACTTTCATTTGTATTTTATATGCTTTTGAACTGCTTAAATATTTTATAAGCATATTACTTCTATGATTTAAAATTTTATTAAAATTTAAAGTAAACTGTAACGTAAGGAAACTTATTAAAAATCCAAGTGGCCCTCTCATTTCATTTAAAATAAAGTCCGATTTTTCCATACTACGAAACTGTCCCTAGGTGAAACTGTCCCTAACCAAACGCCTAAATTCTCAAAGTCATATGGGTATAGAAATAGCTCCAAATAAAATGGAAATTCAGAAAACACCTTTCTGAAAAACAGAGATGTCACACAGAATTAATCACTCTTCTCCCAGGATCATTCATATCACCATCATCACATTTTCATTGTGCTGGGAGTCTGATTTCACTGCGTTAAGCTGCTGCAGGGCAGAGGCCTACCTCATGCTGTCACTCTAGCATCTAACACATCACCTGGGCCATAAAAGCTATTCTACAAATGCTTTCATTTCAGAGAGATGATGCCTTATGCTGCATGGCAGAACATCTGGTCATACTATCATTTCCAAATCCAAATGCTGATGAGCAAACCAAAGGTGACAACTTATTTCTGAACTTTAATGTCAACTACGTATTCTCAACAAACAAACCTTTTGTTAACAGATGCAAAGTTGCCAAACTTGACATTTTCCTATTATACCATACCAGTTATAAGATGCATGGGCTACTCACAACAGTCTCAAAACACATTTTACTAGACTTGGGAATTTCCATCATAAAAATAATTAGGTGAGTTACAATGCATGCTAAAGAAGACTTAAGAACTGCCACCACTTACGTGGATAAACTGAGGCTCGGAAAATAAATAATTGTTTTGTTTCTTTGCATATTAGTAAAATAAGGGTTGTTTATTCGCCTATTCAAAATAAAACACCATGAGAGGCTGTGTTCAAATAAAACAACTTAAATGGTTCTTTTTGCACTAAGAGCAGCTTACCTATATATCCATGCCTTCTCATGAGCTCCTTGAAAGCAGAGACTACTAACTAGTAACCTTGTTATGCTTGTTACTGGCGAATGGCAGACTCTATATGGTTGAATATATACATATAATTAAATATATTCTACATTTTAATCTTTTTCTTTGGCCTGTACTTTCTATGTGTGCATTTCAAGTCTTCAAAGAACCATATGGGTAGTCTAATATTCATTCACATAACTCTTTCAAGAAGAGGAGAGCACTGGGACCAAGGCTACAGCGTACGACTATACTACCACTTTAAGATTAAACAGTTAACACTCAATAAGTACCTACTAAGTCTTTACACTACTAAGTCCTTACACACACTACCCAAAGAACTTTGTATACAACTACTTCAATTCTCACAACAATCATTTGAGGTAGTATAATTATTTTACCATTTTACAAATGAAGAAAATGAAACATTACCACAAGCTTTAAAAAAAAAAAAAGGACAGTTTTCAATTTCTAGATCAATGTACCCTTGTGGGTTATGTATCAAAACTATCTGGGGAACAAAGTGCAATAAAATTGTCAATTACTAGGAAATGACAAAACTTCCCTCATCAATACTGCCACACAAGAAAAAATACTAGTGAGGCTCTGTAAAAATGTCATGTCCAAATTTGGTTCACGCACTTGAAAAGACAAAATGGGGAAACTAAAGGAAGCCCAAATCACATAGAAGGAGAGCAGGTACCATAGGACAAGACAAAGGAACACTTCTTTAACCTGAAAAAGAGAATGTTAAGAACTGAATTAATAGTCTCCAAAATACAAAGGCCAAATACATCAGAAAAGATGCTTAGCTTCACTGCTAAAAAAGTTTAAAAAGACATAAAAATTTAAAACAATGTGACAAATGACATCTCATATTAACCTCCCTCTAAACAATTTGCTGGGCTTGGGACACAGCTCAGTGGTAGGACATTTGCTGAGCAGTGCAAGGTCTTGGGTTTGCTCCTCAATACCACAATTTTTTTTTCATTCATGAATTAAATTTAATAAAACAATGTGATATTTTTCTGACAGTGTTTAATTCTAGGGGGCATTTACAACTAGTAAGAGTTTAATTAGCACAACATATCCAGAAAGCAGTCAGGCAAAACGTATCCAAGTTTTACACATCTGTCTCCTACTGCATGGCACATACCTGTAATCTCAGAGACTCAGAAGGCTGAAACAGAAGGATCTCAAGTTCAAGGCCAGCCTCAGCAACTTACATGACCCTAAGCAACATAGCAAGAACCTGTCTCAAAAAACAAACAAGCTAGGGATTTATCTCAGTGGTAAAGTGTCCCTCATTCCTGGATTCAATTCCCAATATCACAAAAATCAAAGTAAAGAATTAGGTACAAAAATAATATTTTCAGGATTATTTATAATAATAGGTTAAAACTGTAAATATCTTAAGTGCTCATTTATAAGGGACTACTTAAAATTTAGTTTAGTAAGGAAACATTTTGTGCAGCTAGAGAATAGGTAAGTATAAGTGGAACATGGTTTGAATTAAAACAAACCACAAGAATGTTTTGGGGGGCTGGGAATGTGGCTCAAGCGGTAGCACGCTCACCTGGCATGCGCAGGGCGCTGGGTTCGATCCTCAGCACCACATAAAAATAAAATAAAGATGTTGTGTCCAACAAAAACTAAAAAATAAATATTAAAAAAATTTTTAAAAAAAGAATGTTTTGGGGATATTTGAGATAATCTGAACTAGGTTAAATGAGATGATAGCATTATATAAGAAATATCTTCATTTTGATAAAGCCATACAAAATATTTACAGGAAAAATGATATGGTGATTGTTATTTACATAAATTATTTAGAAAAAATATTCAGAAAAAGAAAACAAATACAGCAAAATATTTTTTAAGAAAAAAAGGTAGAATGATATGTGAAGATGTAAAGCATGAACTTACCTATCCTTTTTGAAAGTTTATGCTCACATAAATATCTGGAAGGATATTCAACAAAATTGTTAAAAATACTGAAAATATTAAAAAGAGGACTTTTGCATTCCACTGTGTTACATATTTCAGTATTGTTTGGAGTAGGGAAGAACATACTTGGCTGTGTTTGCAAAAAAAAAAAAAATACTTTTATAACAAACAAGTTTTACTTCTATTATTTTTTTAAAAAGCAATTAAGATTACATAAAGATCTTTAAGAATATAAACAGATTTTCTAAAGTAGATGTAATTCTCCCTGTCAACAGATAATCAAACAAGAAGAAATCGATTAAAATACAACTAGGAGAATCAGAGGTGGTCAAAGGTAGATTGACAAGATCATCCATCCCTAGAACTAGCTTAAAATTTTGCCTTTTGATTCACAGAAGAAATAACAAGGACCAATAAAAGTAACAGAGAAATGCTTACCCTCATTAAACACTGGGAAATGTCAATTAAAAGAAATGTAAATTAAAATAAACAGACACTATCTTCCATTTATCAAAGTGACAAAGATGAAACAAAATTATAATACCCAGTGTTGACAAGAATAAGGGAAACTGACATTCATACAAAGAAGGTGAGAATGTAAACTGGTACAACTTTTCTGGAGGGCAACTTGGTGATAAAGATTAAAATCTTAGAATTGTGCATATCCTTGGAAAATGTACTAATTCTACACCTAGAAATTTATTTTATATAACAGTAATCATAGATACAAATAAAGATTTAGTAACAACAATGTTTATTGCATTATTTATACAAATGAAAACCTGGAAACAATCCAAATGTCCAATAATAAAGAATTGGTTAAAGTACCCATCTGATGGAAAGTCAATGCCATCATTAAAAATAATGCTATAGAACAATAATTAATGACATGGAAAAATATTCACGATCTCTGTTAAATAGAAAAAAAATCAGACTACAAAACAACATGGAATATGGTTCCATTTTTGTTCTAACTACACCACCCAAGAGAAAAAGAAACTAGAAAAGATATATACCACATACCAACATATTAAAACTACTTAACTCTTAACTGCTAAGAATCAAGGGAAACTATTTCCTAATTTTGCCTCACCCTCCATATTATAACAATGAATATATATTATATTTACAAGAAAAAAAAATCCCCTATCTACCTATTTCTTTATCAACTAAGAAGTTTTACCTGCCTATAGGGGACAGACATCAGCTGAGGGGCTATCTAGCTCTTCTATGAGAAAAGAGTATAGAGAAAAACATCATCTTTAGAAAAATTGAAGGATGTATCTATTATTAGAGCTTGAAGCTTTCTGTCCTACAACAAATTCCACTCCATATTTCTCCTGTCTTCATTTGTTTAAGGTTTGGCATTTATTTCACACCTGTATTCTCTCATACTTTCTTGGAAAGTAGGGAGAAAACTTCAGATAAGAAAGTTAACTATGCATGGTGAACTGGGCAGTGTGGCCAAGAGCAAAACTGTGAAGCACAGCAGACCTCAGTTTCTATGTAAGCTTTGCCTCAAATCATCTGGGTAACCTTAAATTACCTAAGATTCGATTCCCTCATCTACCACACAGTTACAAACACCTATTTTACAGACTGCAGTAAGACCTAACCCAGTGTATCATAAACAAATGAGGGCTATTTTTATGACTTTTAAAGTACATGGGCATCCAACATTGTACTTGCACAATAAAAATACCAAGACAAAAACTGATAATCCCTATTCTCAAAATCCTATTTGATATCTTCTCAATCATGTATTTATATCTCATAAACCTTACTGAGGACACCAGAAATGCTTTCCAATTACTTTAGAATGTTTATATGACTACCCACTGAACCTTCACCAAAGTTAACATGTACAGCATATGTTATACACCATCTCTAAGATGTAAGAATCTTTAAGACTGTCTGAAGAGCTTCTCTACCTATAAAACTTTTGCTTGGGGCTGAGGATGTGGCTCAAGCGGTAGCACGCTCACCTGGCACGCATGCGGCCCAGGTTCAATCCTCAGCACCACATACAAACAGAGATGTTGTGTCTGCCGAAAAACTAAAAAAATAAATATTAAAATTTAAAAAAAACAAAACAAAACAAACTTTTGCTTGTATGAAACGGTCTGACTAGCCAATTAAGAACTCTTCTCAAAAAGGTAGCATTCTGGATTTTTCCAGAGGCAGATTTACTCAACTATTTCAAGAAAAATTGGAAATGGTAGATTTGAGACTAAGCACCAAGCAAAACAATCAATATTATAAAAAAGGCATTAAAAATTTAACAAAGAACTCAAGCTAAAATCCAGTATATTCCACATATAGCTAACTTTCAAATGTGGCAACTTATTTGAGGGAAGGTTTTGAATATAATTTTAATATAATAATAATCAACAGATAATTATGTCTTAAAGGTATCCTGACATACAAAAAATTTGTAAGTAACACTATAGCTTATGTTTTGTTTTTTTCTCTTCCCCAACAAATCCCCCTTCCTTGTCAAACTGCCATTAAAAGTTAAAGGAAGGTAGGGCACTCTTTAATTCCCAGCAGCTCCAAAGGCTAAGGCAGGAGAATCATGAGTTCAAAGCCAGTCTCAGCAATGGCAAGGCACTAAGCAACTCAGTGAGACCCTGCCTCTAAACAAAATACAAAATAGGGCCAGGGATGTGGCTCAGTGGCTAAATGTCTCTGAGCTCAATCCCCAGTGCAAAAAAAAAAAAAGTTAAAGGAAGACAGTGGTGTACACCTATAATTCCAGCTATATGGGAGGCTGAAGCAGAGGGACTGCAGTTCAAAACCAGCATGGGCAATTTAGAGAGACCCTGTCTCACAATAAAAAGCACTGGGAGCCAGGTGTGGTGGCGCATGCCTATAATCCCAGTGGCTCAGGAGAAGGCAGGAGGATTGTGAGTTCAAAGCCAGCCTCAGCAATGGTGAAGTGCTTAGCAACTCAGTGAGACTGTCTCTAAATAAAATACAAAATAGGGCTGGGGATGTGGCTCAGTGGTCGAGTGTCCCTGAGTTCAATACCCAGTACCCAATAAAAGAAATAAAAAAATAAAAAGCACTGGGGATGTAGCTTAGTGGTGAAGTGCCCTTACATTCAATCCCAGTATTAAAAAACCAAACTTATGGGCTGGGGTTGTGGCTCAGTGGCAGAACTTGTGCCTCGCACACGAGGCACTGGGTTCGATCCTCAGCACCACATAAAAATAAATAAACAAAATATAGATATTGTGTCCATGTATAACTAAAAAATATAAAAAAAATTAATGGAATGCTGAAGTGTAATTCAGTGGTAGAGCACATCCCCTGAGTTTGATCCCTAGCTCCAAATAACAAAACACACAAAAAAAGACTTAATGAAAGAAAATAATATACATACCAACATACCTAGAATAACACATCCCAAATTATTAGTTGTTTTCTCTGAGAAGTAGAGGTGGAAACTTGAAGAAATAGGAAAACTTATTTTTCCCTTTATGTGCACTTAACATTGTTTACATTTTAAAAAATGTTTTTGGAATTGTAAATGAACAGCATGCCTTTATTTTGTTTGTTGATTTTTAAGTGGTGCTAAGGATCGAACCCAGTGCCTCACACATGCTAGGCAAGTGCTATGCCACTGAGCTACAGCCCCAGCCCCAGTTTACAATTTTTAAGAAAAGATATATTACCAAATATTTATGTTTTTTAACATAATGGAAGAGCACAAAGTCAAATTAAGCCAAGACCCATAAAATTCCTCACAAGTTTCATAAATATCAGGGGGAAAAATGTCTCCATTCTTTCAGAAAATGCCTTGCAGTTTCTCTTGGTATTTTTGAAGACAGACCAACCAGTACTAGGAAACTATAAGATAAACATTAGACATGATAAAATTAGAAAGGAAGAACCTGCTGAACTAGTGATTTGATTTCACATTTCTTGCATTTTATACCCTCTCACACATCAAGATGGACACCACCACTGGTTTAGACCAAGGCTTCCAAAAGAAATGGTAACAGAACCCAAACACCCCTGAAAAGTGATTTCATGAAAAAGCTCACTTAACAGAAGCATATGGCTATGTTTGTGTCCATTTCTGGGATCATTTGGGTTATAAAAGGCAACTTCAAAATGAAGTACAATATTATGGGGGGTGGGGGTGGGAGGAGACCTGCAAATTCAGAGTAAACAACTAAAACTGAACACTATCACCCTTTTTATATTCAGCCAAGAGAGAGAATCAACAACAACAAAAAAAAAAAAAAAAAAA
>NW_025999880.1:1368291-1380339 GCF_001458135.2 Marmota marmota marmota
AAACAGGTGGCAAACACTCCAAGGAAACAAGACTTATGGAGAAGAAAATGGAAACTCACAGGAGACAAAGAAAGCTGGGCTGCCTGTTAGTAGTCAAACCCTTCCCCCACTCCAACCTGTATTAGCAACTGATAATGCTCCACCCAGTGGTCTTACCTTTTCCAGAATGTTACATAAGTGAAATTTTAAAGTGCATAACCATTTGAGACTGACATCTTTCACTTAGCATAATACCATTGAGATTTATTCCTCTTTATTGCAGAGTAATATAACACAATTTGTTTATCCATTTACCCAATTTGTTTGAAGGACATCTGGATAATTTCCAGTTTTGCTGATTATGCATAATCCTGCTGTGAACATGCATGTACAAATCTTTGTGTGAACACATTTTCACTTCTTGAGGAAGATCTAAGAGTAGGACTGTTGAATCAGAGGATCATCTAGTAAATATATGGAGTAAACTTCAGAAGAAGACTTGTAAACTTTTTTTTTTCAAAATGGCTGTACTATTTCATATTTCCACCAGATATGACTATTCCAGGTGCTCTGCACTCTTTTAGCACTTGGTGCTGTCAGGTGTGTTTTTTTGCCATATGTTAACAGTAAAGTAAATGTTTTAATCTATTTCTCCCTCAACACTGATGATTAATGATTATGATTATGCTAAACATCTTTTCGTGTGCACATTTGCCATCCTGTATCCTCTTTTTTTGATAAGGTGTCTATTCAAGTTTTTTGCCCATTTTTGAGAATTCTTTATATATTCTGGACACAAGACCTTGTCAGATATGTGACTTGAAAAATTTCCTCCCAATCTGCAGCGTGTCTGTTAATTCTGTTAACACAAACCTTTTTTTAAAAAATATTTATTTTTTAGTTGTAGTTGAACACAATATCTTTACTTTATTTATTTATTCATTTTTATGTGATACTGAGGATCGAGCCCAGGGCCTCACACATGCTAGGCAAGCACTCTACCGCTAAGCCACAACCCCAGCCCCTGTTAACACATCTTTATAGAACAAAAGATTATAATTGACTTAGCACAAACACTACTTTCTTCTTTTACACATTGTGCTTTTGATATGGTATCTAAGAACTCTGCCCAACCCAAAGTCACATATATGCTCTCATGCATTTTTTTCAAAACACTTTATACTTTTATATTGCCTATATTTGTGGGGCTCTATTTCTGAACTTTACATTATATTCTACTGATTAATATTTTTTAAAGGAATAAACCCACAAAGAAAGGACAAAGAATGAAAGATGATTCCAACGCAGGTATATAATGTACAAAGCCAATTCAAATGTCTAATATTAAAGAGATTGACCAGAGGGGCTGGGGACGTGGCTCAAGCGGTAACACGCTCACCTGGCATGCGCAAGGCGCTGGGTTCAATCCTCAGCACCATATAAAAATAAAAAAAATAAAGATGTGTGTCCACCGAAAACTGAAAAATAAATACTAAAAAAATTCTCTCTCTAAGAAAAAAAAAAGAGAGATTGACCAGAGCTGGGTGCAGTGGCTTTGTGTTGCTTGGGATGCTGAGGCAGGAGAATCACATATTTGAGGCCAAGTTGGGCAACATAGCAACACAATGTCTTAAAAATAAAATATAAAGACCGGAATAGTGGCACACGCCCATGGATTCAATCCCTGGTACCAAAAAAAAAAATAAAATAAAATAAATATAAAAAGAGTTGGGGATGTAGCTCAGTGGTAGAGCATACCTGGTTCAATCCCTAGTACCAACCCCCAACCCCCAAAAAGAAAAGCCATTGACCAGACCAAGTGTTTATAAGGATGTAGAACAAACAGAACTCTTACACACTGCTAGTAGGACTGTAAAATGGTAGAACCACTTTGGAAATAGTCATCTCAGTTAATTTAAAAGTTAAACAGCTGGGCTGGGGTGGCACAGCCTGTAATCCCAGCGGCTGGGGAGGCTGAGACAGGAGAATCGCAAGTTCAGAGCCAGCCTCAGCAAAAGCCAGGCACTAAGCAACTCAGTGAGACCCTGCCTCTAAATAAAATACAAAATAGGGCTGGGGATGTGGCTCAGTGGTCGAGTGATCCTGAATTCAATCCCTAGTACCAAAAAAAAAAAAAAGTTAAACATACTTAACATGGGACTGAACCATTCCATTCTTAGTTAACCAAGAGAAATTAAAAGTTTATAGCCATAGAAAAATATGCATACAAATTTTGTGGTAGCTTTATTTATAACAAACTGGAAAGAAAACAATCTATGGTATAGCCATACAATGGAATACTATTTAGCAACAAAAGGCAATGAATTCTATGGGGCTGGGGTTGTGGCTCAGAGGTAGAGCACTTGCCTACCATGCATGAGACATTGGGTTCGATCCTCAGCACCACATAAAAATAAAATAAAGATATTGTGTCCATCTATAACTAAAAAATAAATAAATAAATGGCAATGAATTCATCACACAAGAAAGCATACAGTAAACCCAAAGTAGCCAGGGATAGTGGTGTATGCCTGTAATCCTGAGGGGTCCAGAGGCTGAGGCAGGAGAATTTCGAGTTCAAGGCCAGCCTCAGCAACTTAGCAAGGCCTGTCTCAAAATAAAATATAAAAAAGGGCTGGGAGGGGCTTGGATTGTAGCTCTGTGGTAGAGCCTTTGCCTAGCATGTGTGAGGCACTGGGATCGATTCTCAGCACCGCATGTAAATAAATTAATAAAGATCTACTGACAATTAAAAAAAAGGAGGGGGGCGCTGGGTATGTGGCTCAGTGGTTAAGCACCCCTGGGTTCAATCCCCAGTACAAAAAAAAAAAGAAAAGAAAAGAAACTCAAAGTAATAATGCTCTGTGAAAGATAAAACAGAATGGAAACTGTATGATTTCATTTATATAAAATTATGAAGTCAAGGGTGTGGCTCCATGGTAGAGCAACTGCCTAGTATGTGGAAAACCCTGGGGATTTGATCCCTGGCCCAGTGCAGTGGCACACGCCTATAATCGCAGCAACTCGGAGTCTGAGGCAGTAGGATTGCAAGTTTGAGGCCAGCAAATTTGTAAGACCCTGTCTCAAAAAAAAAGGGCTGGGGATGTAGCTCAGGGGTAGATTGCTTACCTCGTCCTGGGTTCAATCCCATACTGCAAAAAAAAAAAAAGGAGGGGGAAAAAAAATAACCTATTTAGTGGTTGCCTACAGATGCTGAGAGGCAGGAGGGAAGGTTTACAAAGATGGTGAGGAAATGTCTGGGGATGAGGAATATGTTCATTATCTAAAGTGTGGTCATGGTTCCACTGGTGTACACAGATGTCTATTATATATGAACATATGTGCAATTTACAATGTGTCACTTACCCTCAATAAGGTAGGGGGTTTTTTGGTTTTTTTTTTAAAGGCAATGGACAAATAATAACTAACTTAGCAAACCTAAGCAAGATGACTCTGGTGTTGGTAGTGAAGAAAAATGAAAAGCAATCCCACTTACATCCTGGAAACACAACCCCAGCCAACTCAGGAACTGGCAATGCCAGCCACCTTTAGAAGAAATGTAGGCAGGGCTGAAAATAATAGCTAGCATACCAGATGCCCTCCCTGACTTAAACAGAAGTTTAGAAGTTTGTCCTTTGAAGAGAATTTGGGTATTAGTTTTTTATTGCTGTGACCAAACTGACATAACACTTAAAAGGAAGAAAGACTTATTTTGGCTCCTAGGAGGAAGAGGGGACAAAGACCAAGGACAAGAAATACCCTTTTAGAGCACACACCCAGTGATCTACTTCCTCCAACTAGGCCCCCCCCATCCTATGAATTCCACCATGTTCCTCTGTCATCAAATTATTAATCAATGAATTAATCCTCTAATGAGATCAGGGCCTTCATGAACAAATCACTTCCTGTTAGAGTCTGTAAACAAGTCAGGATGGCTCCTGGCATTTTGCCAGGGGAATGTTAGAGTTCATAAACAAGTCTGGATGGTGCCTGGCAAAATGCCAGAGGGAGTGGTTTGAGAAGTAACAAAAGCAAGCCATTAAGTGTGGAGATTCCTTATTGGCTGACTGATGTATCTAGTTTATGCTAATTAGATAAGCTGTGTGGAATGTATAAATACTGCTCCTGTCCTGCAATAAACGGCTCCCACTCCTGCTGTATCAACGTACACAAGTTATTCGTCACCCNACCCCCCGGTTATTTTGCTGCAGCCGGACTGCGGCAACTTCCCACAAGTCCCACCTATGAACATTGCTGTTGAGACCAAGCCTAACATATGAGTCTTTGGGGGACACTTTTTACCCAAACCATAACAGATTTAAACAGAAGACCTCTGGAAAAGGGGATACCAAATACTGTTGGGGGCAAACACATTATATTAAAAACAGGAGAGATGGGCTGGGGATGTGGCTCAAGTGGTAGCACGCTCGCCTGGCATGCGTGCTGCCCGGGTTCGATCCTCAGCACCACATACAAACAAAGATGTTGTGTCCGCCGAAAACTAAGAAAATAAATATTAAAATTCAAAAAAATAAATAAATAAATAAAATAAAAAGAGCCGGGCATGGTAATGCACACCTATAATCCCAGCAGTTTGGAAGGCTAAGGCAGGAGGATCACGAGTTCAAAGCCAGTCTCAGCAAAAGTGAGCTGCTAAGCAACTCAGTGAGACCCTGTCTCTAAATAAAATACAAAATAGGGCTGGGGAGGTGGCTCAGTGGTTGAGTGCCCCTGAGTGCAACCCCCTGTACCCCCCCCAAAAAAATAAATAAATAACTAAAAAGGGCTGGGAATGTATGAAATATGATATGTCAAGAACATTGTAATGTTTTGAACAACCAATAAAAAAAAATTAAAAAAATAAAAGGGCTGGGGATATAGCTCAGTGGTAGAGGGCCTTTGGGTTTAATCCTAAGGACTTCAAAAGGAATTAAAAAGAAAAAATATGGGGCTGAGGATGTGGCTCAAGTGGTAGTGCGCTCGCCTGGCATGCGTGAGGCCCCGGTTTGATCCTCAGCACCACATGCAAACAAAGATGTTGTGTCCGCCGAAAACTAAAAAATAAATATTAAAAAAAAATTATCTCGGGGCTGGGGATGTGGCTCAAGCGGTAGCGTGCTGGTCTGGCATGCGTGCGGCCCGGGTTTGATCCTCCTCCGTACCACATACAAACAAAGATGCTGTGTCCGCCGAGAACTAAAAAAATAAAAATATTAAAATTCTCAAAAAAAAAAAAAAAAATTCTCTCTCTAAAAAAAAAAAAAAAGAAAAAGAAAAAATAATCAACGGACCAAAGGATCATCACATTTCTAAGAAAAATAATCTAAGTTGTTACATAGGGATTAAAGAAAAAGAAAAAAGCAGCTTGAAGGGAAAAAAGTATGCAGTAAGATACCTCAGAAAATATATATCATGTGTATCCTTAAAGAAATAAGATCAAAATATGATAGAAGAAATTAAAAAAACTCCAGGGAAGGGTTTGAAAGGTGAGGAAATTTCTTGGAAAGTAGGGGGAGGGGTGGTGAAAAACTGAAGAAAGAAAAAGAGCCTACTCTAACAGCCTACCACCAGCCTACTACCAAAAAAAAAAGGCTTTCCAAAAAAGTAAAAACAGAAAACAGTAGAAAGAAAGAAAACAAAACAATTAAAAAAAAAAAAAAATTCCAGGACCAAAAGATGAGTTTCTAGATTAAAAGATCTTCCAAGTATCCTGTATGACAGATATGAAAACAGATCTATATCAAGGTGTATCATCATGAAATTTCAGAATTCTGTTTCATAAAAACGAACTTTCCAAAAAGGGAGAAAACAAACAAACAAACAAAACCCCAGAAATCGGGCTGGGGTTGTGACTCAGCAGTAGAGCACTTGCCTAGCATGTGCAAGGCCCTGGGTTTGATCCTCAGCACCACATAAATAAATAAAATAATTTTAAAAAACAGAAATTAAGAAAAAAAAAAAAAAACAGTACATCAGGAATCAGAATGGCTTCTGATTTGTCAATAGCAACTTTAGAATCTGAAAGGCAATGGAACATCCTACAGAATCCTATATGCAACCAATCCATCATGATGACATATTATTTTCAGGTAATTAAAACCTTTTAAAAAAAAAATCACCTCCCTTCCACCCTTTCTCAGTAAGCAGTAAGAGGATGTGTATCACTAAAATATGAGAGTGGCCAAGAAAGATCCTGGAACAAAAAAACCACAGAAGCAAAAAGCTAAAGCAAGTCTCAAGATGACAGTAAGGGAGATTCCAGCATGACAATTGGTTCCTCAGAAGGTGAGGAGACCATATCAGGGTGAGTCAAGGATCTGGGAAACACTTCAGGAAGATACTCTGGCAAAATATTTGATGCAATTGATTTTTGTTTTGTTTTGGGTTTTTTTGAGACAAGATCTTACTATGTGCCCAGGTTGGCCTCAAGTGCATCTTCTGTCTCAGCTTCCTGAGTAGCTAGGACTAGAGGCCATCACACCTGACTTACAATAGAAATCTTTTTTTTGTTTGTTTTGTTTTTTTTTTACAATAGAAATCTTGAGGGGAGATTTAGACAACTGGAGAAAGTTTGGGCTTGAATTATTACAGTAAAACTAAATAAAAATGTAATAATCACTAACTTTAGAAAACAAAATGATGAGTCAGGCACAGTAGTGCACACCTGTAATCCCAGTACTAGAAGCTGAGACAGGAGGATTGCAAATTCAAGGCCAGCCTGGACAACAGAGAAAAGACCCTGTTTCAAAATACAAAATAAAAGGGGCTGGGGAGGTAGCTCAGTGGTAGAATACTTGCCTAGCAGGTGCCAAGCCCTAGCTTCAATTCTCAGTCCCATTAAAAAATAAAAACAGGGGCTGGGATTGTGGCTCAGTAGTAGAGCACTCGCCTAGCATGCACAGGGCCCTGTGTTTGATCCTCAGCACCACATAAAAATAAATGAATGGAATAAAGGTATTGTGTCCAACTACAACTAAAAAAAATATATATTTTTAAAAATAAATAAATAAAAACAAAAACAAAAAAAGTGCACGGGAAAGGAAAAATAATCACAATACATAGACTATATGGCTCAATTATGAACAGTACTTATGTAGACATGATAATGTAGACATTGAATCCTGATTTAACCAAACTGGAACATATAACCATGAAGGAGCAAATTAGCAACATATTCAGAAAGTACATAAGACAGATAACAGACAAGAGCTAAATTTTCATTTTCATATTGGGGAGTCAACAGATAATGCCTAAAACTAAAAACCAGGTGGAAACAAACAATTTTAACTAGAAATATAAAGAGAAATCCATGCACTCAAAAAATACAATAAAATTATTGAAAACATAGTTGTGGCTTCAGAAAGTAGTCTAAGGCAAGGGATGGCACACACAAGCAGCAAACTTCTTTTTCTGACAGTTTTGGAGAATCATTTGACTCTTTATATGTATGTATAACTTGAATAGAAATTTAAAGAAAAGGAAAAAGTCCAAGATAAACAAAAAGCTCATGGTAACATGAACAACTCTAGGAACTAAAATGACTATAAAATAAAAAGGCTTTAAATAATTAAGTGCAGCGGCACACACTTGTAATCCCAGCTACTCTGGAGAGTAAGGCAGGAGGATACCAAGTTTGAGGACAGCCTCAGCAATTTAGTGAGTCTGCATCTCAAAATTAAAAATTTTAAAAAAATAAAATAAAATAAAGCTGAGGATGTAGCTCAGTGGTAGAGTGTCCCTGGGTTCAATCACCAGCACCATAAAACAAACAAACAAAAAAATCCACACAAAAAAATCATAATTTACTCTAAGTATAATTAATTATACAGAAAAGGAAAATACAGAAAATTAAAAACCTCTCTGAGATTCAAACTACGATTGAAAAAAATTAAAGAAAAACTGGAAAGGCTGGCGTAAGCTTACAGGTAGAACATTTGCATAGTGTATGACAGGCCCTGGGCTTAACTCCCAGCACTTAAACAAACAAACAACAACCACCACCCCCACATGGAAATCCTACTCAAAATCCTGTGAACACAGACATAGAAAATCACAAAAAGATGAAAAATGTTAAAGAACATATAGGAGATACAATACCAATCCAGATTTAAAATCTAAGAGAGAGCAAAAGTAAATGAAGAAGAGAAAGTTATCAAAGAAATATTAGAGATTTCCCCCAAAATTGAAGCACTCCAGTCTTTACACTAAAAGGATTCAGTAAGTATTCAACATAATTAATTAAAAATTACTTACATTTAGAAAACCAAGAATAAAGAGAAGATTCCAAACATTTTGTAGGAGAGCAAAAACAAGTCTACCACAAAGGAATGAGATTTGAGCCCACAACTACCTCTTCAATGCAAACACCTGGATGGTAGATAATACTAGGGCATGTGCTAGGGTGAATAAAGGTCCTGCAAGGCTACTTATATGCTAATCCCCAGAACCTGCGAATAGGGTAAAAAGAACTTTGTAAATATGTTAAGGATCTTGAGATGGAAAGATTATCCTGGATTAGCTGGGTAGGCCCAATGTGATTAATGATGTAGTGCAAATGTACAAGTCAGAAAAGGAAAGACTGGAGGGATGGAATTGCTAGTTTTTTTTGTTTGTTTTTTGTTTTTTTAAAGAGAGAGAGAAAAGAGAGAGAGAATTTTTTAATATTTATTTTTCAGCTTTTGGTGGACACAACATCTTTATTTTATTTTTATGTGGTGCTGAGGATCGAACCCAGCACCCCATAAACCCATGCCAGGCAAGCGCGTTACCGCTTGAGCCACATCTCCAGCCCCGGAATTGCTAGTTTTTACAAGAGGAAAGGACCATAAGCCAAAGAACGCAGGTCACCCCTGAAAGTTAGAAAAGGCAAGGAAACAGACTTTCCTTTAGAGCCTCCAAGAACACAGCCCTCCACAACTGTAAGAAAATAAATTTGTGATGTTAGTCACCAAGCTTTTGTTGTTACAGCAACAATAAGAAAGTAACACAGGGCAATAATTTCAAACTCTAAGAAAGTAATGATCAACCTAGAAATGCATACAAAATCAACCAAATATATTGATGAAGAATAGGGCCAATCAATTTTTAACCTGCAAGAACTCACAAAAAGCCAGGCACAGTGGCACACACCTGTAAAGCCAGAAACTCAGGAGGCTGAGGAAGGAGGATCGTAGTTTGAGGCCAGCCTTAGCAACCTAGCAAAACCCTCTCTCAAAATAAAAAATAGATATATAAAAAGGGATGGGGATATAGTTCAATGGTAGAATGCCCCTGGGTTCAAACCCCAGAATCAAAACAAAACAAACAAAAACCCCCACAGAACTCAGATAATTTACCCTCCATATATGTTTGGCTACCTTCGATAAAGGAAGATAAAAGACCTAAAAGCAGTAGCACCATCCTAAAAAAGCATGAAAGGAAATCCCAAGAGTATAACCATGTATCACTTCCAAGAGAACAACCAGCTCAAACTGGAAAAACCTGACAGAACAGATGCATAATTTCACATTTGGAAAGAAAGACTGAGATGACAAACTGAGCTACAAGAAGAAAAAAAAAAGAAAATTAGAAAACTTAAGAAAAAGTGATAATACATAAATAGTTCAAAACTAGAAAATTAAAATACAGCATGCTTTTAAACAACATATAGAGAGTAATAAAAGATCTACCTGAACTAGGAACCAGGAATGTAAACTAAACTAGGAATGTTTTTTGAGTACTCTATAAGCCATGACTCTGAACACACAGGAAAAAAATATATAGTTTTTCCAATTCTTCCCTGCCCTGTTATTATACCTTATTTACATAGTAGTAGTAGTGTAATGTAGTTTATTGGTTTATTAGTTTCTAACTCAGTCAACATTTGTATAAAGCACTGAAGTCCTAGTTACAGTTGCAGGGCAGTGAGCAAAAATGTAGTGGAATAACTATTTCATATCTTTCAAAGTTTTCCCTACTTCCTCCCCATTCCCACATTCATAATGACCTTGGTTTCTTCAAAAAAGAAAATGAAACAACCAAAGGAGAATTTTCACAGACTTCTTCCCATCTGTGTCTATTTATTTATGATCTTCCCACCTGTCACTACAGTTAAACTATCCACACTGTACCCTTTTGGTGCACTTGACCTATCATTGCTTACCTGCTCTTGGACACTGCTATAGCAGATGTCCTCTTCTGCATCACCAAGTTCCCCTCTGCTGGGTCATTCATATCAATATACAAACATACTGTTATCTCTCCCATCCTAAAAATAAACAAAACACCTCTCTTTTTTTTTTTTTTTTAAATACTCTCAGCCCTGATCTGTAATCCTTTTCTTTTTTTAATATTTTATTTATTTTTTAGTTTTCGGCGGACACAACATCTTTGTTTGTATGTGGTACTGAGGATTGAACCCGGGCAGCACGCATGCCAGGCGAGCGCGCTACCACTTGAACCACATCCCCAGCCCCCCCCCCTTTTTTTTTTTAAATTCCTCATCCTCCACCATCTGATGTCTTATTTCTCTAGTCCTCTTTAAAGCAACATCTCTTGAAATAGTTGTCTATGCTGTCTTAGATTTTTTTTCCCATTTTCTCTTGAATCCATTCCAGTCAAACCTATATCCCTACCATGCCACTGAAACTGCTCTCAAGGTCACAAGATGACCACCACGTTGTTAAACGGTCAATTCTTAATCCCCCTCTTAGTTAACCTGTCAGCAACATACCATCTTTCACATCAGAGAAAAAGTAAATCATAAAAAAGGGCTGGGGATGTAGTTCAGCAGAATGCTTGTCTAGCATGTGCAAGGCCATGAATGAATTTGATCCTCAACATCAAAAAGAAAGAAAGAAAGAAAGAAAGGAAGGGAAGGAGGGAGGGAGGGAGGAAGAAAAAAAGGAAAGAAAATAGAGACATGAACAAATTATCTAAAAGTACAGAAGCAAAAGAGAAACAGAATGAGACTAAATATAAGGAGTATTATCTTCCTGAATGCTTTTGTATTATTTATAATATTCATGTGCAGTTTTAATAAAACTATTTATAAATAGGCAATAAGTCATACACACAGACACACACAAAAAAAATAGAGAGCATATTATGCAGTAGTTAGGTTTTTTAAAATTTTTTGGCATTGGGGATTGAACTCAGGGGCACTTGATCACTGAGCCACATCACCAGCCCTATTTTGTATTTTATTTAGTGACAGGGTCTCACTGAGTTGCTTAGTGGCTTGCTTTTGCTGAGGCTGACTTTGAACTTGTGATCCTCCTGCCTCAGCCTCCCAACCTGCTGGGATTACAGGCGTGTGCCTAGCTGCAGTAGTTAGGTTTTAAAGTCTGAGCATAAACAAAAATCAAATTCTGACAAAATGACTTGGAAAATTCCTTGATTATCCATTAAGTTTGTGGATGTGCTATTTCTCAGTAAGTTCAAAACTGCCTATTTTCCCCCTTAAACATAAAACATAAAGCTATTTCATCAATTAAATACATGATTATATTTAAGGAGCATGTCATACAAAGACTGCATGCTGTAACTTTAACTGAGGCAACAAAAGATTCTGCCTACCATGTCATGCTTACTCCAGGCATTCACTCACTGAATAAAATGGCAGGCAAAATTACTTAGCACCATAAAAACTGCTTCTCCTTCTCTTTTCCATTTGGCCAGGCACATATAGACAAATCTGAGATAATTAAATGTACACATCAAGAGCTACCATATACAATGAATGACATATACAGTTTCACTTAGAATACAGTTTAAAGAGTGATCCTACTATGGCAATACCATAAGTTATGATTGCTTTATTATCCACCACATCACTGTCTTTTGTTTTTATGGTGTTAGAAATTGAACCCATGGCCTTGTGCATCCTAGGCTAGTGCTCTACCATGGAGCTATGCCCCCAGATCAGTAATGTATTTCTGCTAAAAAATGTTTCTGGTGCCAAAGACAATTCTCATTCCTAAGAAACCCAACTCCTAGGGACATAGCTTGGTTGGTAGAGTACTTGCCTCCCACGCACAAGGCCCCGAGTTCAATCCCCAGTACCACACAAAAAAAAAAAAAAAAAAAAAA
>NW_025999880.1:1381611-1385238 GCF_001458135.2 Marmota marmota marmota
TGTGTGTGTGTGTGTGTGTGTGTGTGTGTGTGTGTGTGTGGAGAGAGAGAGAGAGAGAGTGTATACACTCTTTATTTCAAAGACTTAAGATAAAAAAGAGAATGCTGAATTATCTCATTAACACTTGTATACTGATTGCATTTTAAAATTATAATTGTCATATATTGGGTTAAAAAACATTACTAAAATTAATAATTTCAATAAACCTGCTTTCTACATTTCTTAACGTCACCTAAAATTTTAAATTACACATATATTCTGCATTATATTTATATAGGACACTGCTACTTTCAAACAAATTATATAAATATGTATGTACAAGGATATTTTTCAAAACATACTTTTTCAAATTAAAAAAAAAGAGAAAGAAAAAACAGGGGCTGGGAATATAGCTCAGTTGGTAGAGTGCTTGCCTTTCATGCACAAGACTCTGGGTTCAATCCCTAGCACCAAAAAAAAAAAAGAAAGAAAGAAAGAAACTAGAAACCTAAACATTCATCAATACAGACTGCTTAAATACACTGCAGTAAATCTATAAAATGGAACACTGTAGCCACTGAAAATACTCATGTATGTAAGTATACTGACATGAAATTATATATTAAGTAGAAAAAATAAGCTCACAAAATAGTTCATATTTATGGTTCCATTTTTTTTTTTTTAAGTGCAGGTGGTGCATGACTATAATCCCAGCAACTCCAAAGGCTAAGGCAGGAAGATCCAAACTTCAAGACCAAGCTGGGTGTGGCAGCGCATGCCTATAATACCAATGACTCAGGAATATGAGGCAGAGGATCACAAGTTCAAAGCTAGCCTCAGCAACTTAAGGAGGCCCTAAGCAAAAAAAATTTTTTGGGCGGGGGAGGTACTGGGGATTGAACCCAGGAGCACTTAACCACTGAGCCACATCTCCAGCCCTTTTTTACATTTTATTTAGAGACAGGGTCTCACTGAGTTGCTTAGGGCCTCAATAAATGGCTGAGGCTGGCTTTGAACTTACAATCCTCCTGTCTCAGCCTCCCAAACCACTGGGATTACAGGCATGCACCACCACACCTGGCCAGTAAAGCTATTTTTAAAATAAGGCATTGGGGTGTAACTCAGTGGTACAGAGTGTACTTAGCACACAAAAGGCCCTGTGTTGGATCACCAGCATCTCAAAAAAATGAACACAAATTTTAAATAAATGATAACTATCAGCTGAAACAAAAAGCTCAGTCTTACCCCACAGATGAAGCCTGCAGTAAATAAGGGTCCTTATGCCTACACAATGCTACACTTGGAAAAGGTTGCAAAGCACCTATCTTTACCCCAAGCAATACTTACACCCATCCCAAGTAACAGAATTGCAGGGTTCCGTAGATCATGAGAAATGTGCTATGAAGCCATAAAGTTTAATTGAGAGAATTCTGAAATAGGGCTTCAAAGATTTGCCACCTAAGGCAACTATAATTAAAAAGGGGGGAACAGATTTCATTGACAATATTGGTTGCCTACAGGATAGGGAACTGAGAGGGTGGTATACAAGGGAGAGATTTTTGCCGTATAATATTTAGTATCTTTTGAATTTTTAACCCATGAACATACTGCCATTTTAAAATAAATAAAATTGAGCCAGATGTAGTGGCACATGCCTATAATCCCAGCAACTCAGGAGGCTAAGGCAGAACTACAAGTTTGAAGTCAGCCATCACAACTTGGCGAGAACTTCTGTAACTTAGCAAGACCCTGTCTCAAAAAACAAAAACAGCTGGAGATGTAGCTCAGTGGTAAAGCACATTTGAGCTGAATCCTCAGTACCAAATAAATTAATTAACTGAATAACATTTAAAATCTAAAGTAGAAACATTATCTATTAAAGCTCCATGACTGCTGGGCATGGTATCTGTAATTTCAGCAACACAGGAGGCTGAGGCAGGCAAGTTCAAGGCCAGCCTCAGCAACTTAGTGAGACCCTTTCTCAAAATAAAATAAATTTAAATAAAGAAAAAAACTCAACAATTCCTGCTGACTTACTCAAAATTTAAAACATCATTCTTTAAAGTGTCTATTCCATGCTGAGGCCAAATTAGCATTAAAAATGTTAGTCTATTCAAGTCAAAGTAACTTAGGTTCTCAGGAACAGGCCAGAGAGATGAGGGGGTGAATATGAATTAGAAGTAGAAAGATGAGGGGAGCAAAGAAAATATACTTTATTAATGGTAGGATCTGTTTTAAACTCTTAGGCAAGTAAAAAATTTTAACACTTCCTCTGCATTTATGTTACATTATACTGTTGTCCTGGATGTTTTGCTTACGGGAAATATCAAA
Source organism: Marmota marmota marmota (assembly GCF_001458135.2). NCBI lineage: Eukaryota > Metazoa > Chordata > Mammalia > Rodentia > Sciuridae > Marmota > Marmota marmota. The sequence continues at coordinate 1,383,922 of NW_025999880.1, forward strand.
ATGTCAACCATTGTTTCCACTAAAGGTCTTTAATGATATTGCATTTTAGACCTGTAATGAAACATGGTGCTCACTGCAGTTTGTAATGCATCTCATTAAATACATTAATAACATGCAATTCACTAAAAGGTCAACTTATTATGGTGAAAGTTTAGCTTTTCTTTAATCACTTTATTTAAAGTTATAGAGCAAACTCTGAAAAAGACACTAGAAGAGTGCCTGTTGCAGAAATGCTCTCAATTCTCCCACCCACCCAAATCAGTCATGCTTATTACAAAATTACTGAGCCAGGCGTGGTGGCACATGCCCTGTAATCCCAGCAGCTCAGGAGGCTGAGGCAGGATGATAGCAAGTTCAAAGCCAGCCTCAGCAACTTAGCAAGGCCTTAAGCAACTCAGCGAGACCCTGTGTCTAAATAAAATATTAAAAAAGGGCTAGGGATATGGCTCAGTGGTGAAGAGAGTGCATGAGGCCCTGGGTTCAATCCCCATTACAAGAACAAAACAAAACAAAACTTACTGTTATTTTTTGTTTGTTTGTTTTTACAATACTGGGGGTGAACTCAGGGCCTCATGCATACTAAGCAAGTGTGCTGTACCACTGAACTACATCCCCAGACTATTATTAATGTTCCTATGTGGGATGATGGTTATCAAGATTTTTTTTTTTTTAATTCTTAAGTTTTAGACATATAGGCTGAAAGATTTACTGGTAAAACCAGAGGTTATCTGTCATTTTCTCCAAACAATCCAGAAACAGGAGAAGCTAGTATAAGTACTGATAAAATAAAATTGGCTATGAGTTAACTGTTTAAGTGGTGATGATATACAGGGATTCAATACTCTACTATTGTTTCTGTTTTTAAATAGATTTGATACAGTCCATAGTGAAAATTTTTAAATAATTCATACAGAGATTTCCATAGTAATTTGCCTTCTTCATTACATATTATTGCCGTCAACATAAAAGGCCCACCTCCTAATAATAAAGAATTTGTTAAAAAGAAAGAGCAGAAAAGCTAACCTTATTGGAAAAGTACTTTGGCATGGAATATCCCTTAATTTTGTTAAGATTTACATGACTTACTACTTTTATAGCCATTAAAATATCAAAGAATGGTTGGATGTAGTGGCACATGTTATCCCAGCAGCTTGGGAGGCTGAGATAGGAGGATGGCAAGTTCAAAGCCAGCCTCAGCAACAGCAAGGTGCTAAGCAACTCAGTGAGACCCTATCTCTAAATAAAAAAACAAAATAGGACAGGGAATATGGCCCAGTGGTCAAGTGCCCCTGAGTTCAGTCCCTGGTACCCCACTCT
>NW_025999880.1:1385244-1401264 GCF_001458135.2 Marmota marmota marmota
CCCCCCCCCCAAAAAAAAAAAATCAATGTATTTTTTGTGTGTGGGTACACTACTGGAAATTGAACCCAGGGGTGTTTTACCATTGAGCTACACCCACAGCCCCCTTTTTTACTTTTTTTATTTTTTGGTACCAAGAATTAAACCCAGGGGCACTTAACCACTGATCTCCAGCCCTATTTTGTATTTTATTTAGAGACAGGGTCTTAACTGAGTTGCTTAGGGCCTTGCTAAACTGCAGAGGCTGGCTTTGAACTTGCAATCTTCCTGCCTCAGTCTCCTTGAGCTGCTAGATTACAGGCGTGAGCCACGTCACTGGGCCCCTTTTTTATTTTTGAGACAGGATCTCAGTAAGTTGCCAAGGCTGGCCTCGAACTTAGGATTTTCCTGTCTCAGCCTCCCAAGAAGCTGAGATCATAGGCATCTTCTTAAAAATGTCTCTGAAATCACTTCATGGTCCAAGAGCTCTAATTATCAACATAATAACTCCAAGGTAACTAGGCACTTAGTGCATGTATTGGAGAAGCAGAAAGAGAAGAAAACATTTGTTTGATTTCTAAAAAGTGAAGTTCAAGGAGCTAAAGGTACAATGACTTGGCATTCAGGAGTTTACTGTGCTAGAATATAGCTAGAAGTCTGCTGTTTTAGAAGCTATAGTTAAGGACATGAGAGTAAATAGTAGTACAAGGAGAATATATATTAAGAAAACACAACCCAAGGACAGGATTTTAAATGCAATGAAGTTACAGTGAAAGGGTAAAAGAAAAACATGAGAACAGATCAGAAAGATAGGAGAACCCAAATGGCATCTGTAGTATCATCAAAGCCAAAGGGAAATATTTCAAGGTAAGGTAAATGCTTCAGGAAGGCAAGAATGCAGCTTGACAATAAGAAAATCTTCAGCCACCTTTCCATGGTATTATGAGAGGTCAAAACCAAATTATAAGTACAGACTATAACACTACCTACCTTCCAGAACAAATAGCTAATATAAATATAAATTAATTTATAATTTAATTTAAATTATACAGAGAAGCTGAATACTAATAAAAAGTTTAAAAACCACTGAAGACAATGGGGATGATGGTTAGTTACACTGATGACTATTTACATGAACATTGCCAAATGCCTTTTAGCAGAAAAAGATAATACTAATACCTAACATTAATGGCATCATGTGTGTCAGACATTGTGTTAATACTTTATATTGATTGTCATTTAATCCTCATAACCATATTATCCCCATTTTATTATGAAGTAACTTGTCCAAGGTCACAGAGCTAATCCACTGCTGAGATGGAATCAAAACCCAGGTAGTCTATCCTGTAAGACCAAACAAATGAAGAGATTTAATTAAAAACAGTAAGTTCCAGTGTTTCTTCTGAAGTTGGTATAAATTTAGCTTATATTCCATATCAGCTAGTTATCTAACATGGTATAAACTGGCAATCCAGAATAATGTAGCCAAGCCAGGCATGGTGGTGCACACCTGTAATCCCTCAGCTCAGGAGGCTGAGATAGGAGGATAGTGAGTTGAAAGCCAGTATCAGCAAAAGAGAGGGCTAATAAGCAACTCAGTGAGACCCTGTCTCTAAATAAAATGCAAAATATACAAAATAAAGCTGAGAATTAAAAACAAGATTAAAAAATAAATAAGTAAATAAAGCTGGAGATGTAGCTCAGTGGTTGAGTACCCCTAAATTCTAGGTATTAGCTCCCCATCCTCTCAAAACGTGACACTAAGCTTTTCTTTCTTCTTCTTCCACCACAAGCCACCCTGTCAAATTAATAGGCAATGTCAGATTAACTGAGTTCACCAATGAGGCAAAGAGGCAACTAATTACATACTAAAAAAGATAGACTAAAATGATTGGAAATATTATAAAATAAAAGTTAATTGATCAATGGCTAAAGGAACTAAGTGGTATCCAAGAGTAAGAATGTGTCCATTAATGCTAACCCTTGAGCTACCTATATTTTAAGATAAATTTTTTTAAAAAAAGAAAAAACTCAAGTAAGACTAATAATGAACAACAAAATGGAAAAGACCTTTATCATAAAACATTTAAGATATGTAATCCAGAGCAGTTTAGACCTCATTCAAAGGCATTCCAGAAATTAGGGTACTAGGGCATTAAAAATAGCAGAGAAGTGCTCCAAAAATCTCAGAAAATGTGAAACCATCAATGTATCATCTCTTTTTTTTTTTTAATTTTTTAATACTTATTTATTAGTTTTTGGCGGACACAACATCTTTGTTTGTATTGGTGCTGAGGATCGAACCCAGGCCGCATGCATGCCAGGCGAGCGCGCTACGGCTTCAGCCACATCCCAGCCCCTGTATCATCTCTTTTGAGGAAGAAGGAAAAGCTGGGGCAGGGGTATAAAAGACCCACCCTCACAATAGATACAGGAGGGTTTTAGAAGGATTGCCCAGACTTTTCACATAGAAAACAGATTTCAAGCATGTCAGGACACAAAAACTAACAACTGGACCCTAGGAAGTCATTCCAAATTAAACCTGATATTCTCCTATACACTAAACATTCACAAAATTCCCTTTCCTAGAAATCCTATACACATACTTTAAACGGTTTCAAGTGGTCCCACGTAGAGACAGATGTCAAATTAGATATCCTCCCAAGGTCCCTTGCAATTCTTAACTCCATAAGTTTTTTTAAAAATTTTTGAGACAAGGTCTTGCCATGTGACCTACCCTGGCCTCAAACCCCTGGGCTTAAGGTAACCTCTTCCTCAGTCTCCCAGGCAGCTGGAACTACAGGTGTATGTCAGCAGACTTGGATCTCAGTTTTTGTTTTGTTTTGTTGTGGTGCTGGAGATAGAACCCAGGACCTCGTGCATGCAAGGCAAGCACTCTACTAACTGAGATCCCCAGGGCCTTGTGCAAGCAAGGCAAGCACTCTACCAACGGAGATCCCCAGCCCTGGATCTCAGTTTTAAAGAGCAAATGAAAATACTAAGTCCAAGCATGCAAATACAAAATAGTGATTCCAACCACAGAACACTCACCCCAAATCTCCCTATGCCCAGTCCTTCAGTGCCACTGAGCACACAGGAGGCAGTGTGGTGCAGAAGAAAGTCTCCTAGATCATGAGGCACAAAAGCTGGAGTTTTGTCTCTGCCATTCATGAACAAGCTCTGTAACTTTGGGCAAGTCATTTTCTCTAGGCCTCAGTTCTCTCATCTGTAAAATGAGGGAATTTGGAATCAAATAATCTCTAAATTCTTTTTCTCCCTAGAATTCTTCTGACTTTATAGCTCAGTATTTTTTCCCAAAACTTATTCCTCCCTCTGCAGACATCACTTATCCTCACTTTTTGCCACCCAAAGGAAGATCTAAGATCACTTTAGCATGTTATTCTAAAAAACCTCCCAAAGGCAGGCATCTTTTAAATACATGATACAAACAACTTGAATGAACTGACTTTAATCACTCATACTCTGCCTTTTGTTCTACACCAGTGGGTTTTCAAATAATATTCCCTAAGCATTAAAGAAATAACTTAAAAGCCAGCATGGAGACTGAGGCAAGAGGATCACAATTCATTGCCAGCCTAGTGAGACCCTATCTCAAAATAAAAAATAATAAAAAGGGCTAGGGATGTAGCTAAGTGGTAGAGTGCCCCTGAATTCAATCTCCAGAACCCCCACTCCAAAAAAGGAAGCAACTGTGAAAGCAAGGGGAGAATGGGGACAAGAGCAGGCAAGAAGAAAGTGGATTAGATAAGGCTCAAGCAACCAATCCATTTTAATCAAAAGTGTCATTTGATGAATGGATCATAATGCTATTTTTAGAAGAGTAGAAACCACTGTTCTATACCATAATATCATTAAAATAAAATATTCTCTTTTTCCTTTACATTTATCCCAATATATCCCAATGTGCCTCAGTAGTTGCTTCTAAATATCCCAATATGGGATAAGTAATCTTACTATTTTTTAAGGCGCTGGCAAACTCTGGGCCACCTTTGTCCTTGAAAACAGGAAAAACATCTGGTTGAGGCAGCTGATTGGTTGTCAACAGAGCTTTTTGTAGTTTGATCCTTCCTTCCAAGAGCTGGTCCCACAGTGCTAAGAAAGAAGAAAAGAGGACCCCACCTCTGAGTTATAAAATATTCTGGAATAAGGATAGGGGAGGGACAGGAAATCATACCAGTCTCTAAGCAACACAGCTTTATCAGTTTCATGCCATGGAAACACTCTTTATTTTAGAAAATAAATTCCATATCTTGGAAGCAAATATTTGCTATAAGAAAGGGAAATCTAAAGCCCAAGGAAAGAAGAAAACACTCTCTTCTTCAATCTTCCACAGTTGCCACAAGTACTAGAGCAGAACCAGCTAAGCAGCTCAGTGCAGAAACGGCTGGCTAAGCATGGTGGAACAGGGCTTTAGGCCTTTGGGTAAGTGAGGCATGTCACAAACTAATTGGAAGAACACCAAAGAGACAGACCAGCCAAAATCAAACAAAAAAAAAGTTGCCAAAATGCATATACTTTGGGGCTGGGGTTGTGGCTCAGTGGTAGAGTGCTTGACTAGCATGTGCGAGGCACTGGGTTCGATTCTCAGCACCTCATATAAATAAATGAATAAAATAAAGATCCATCAACATCTAAAAAAAATGCATATATTTCTGAAAAACAAGTAACCAATAAAACCACATACAGACCTATCTGATTTTTCACTGCTCTTCCTTTCTCCACTTCCTCAGAAACCTTGACACTGGAGAAGGTCATCACCACACCATCATCTTCACTGCTCTTGTCTCCAGCCCTGTCTTCCTCACTCTCACCCTCCCCGTCTTCCTCGCCGTCACCTTCTTCCATGCCACTCTCTTCCTCTTCATCTTCTTCCTCTTCACTGCTCCCAAGGTCATCCATTCCCTTGGCAAATTTCTCAAAGTCACTAATGCTCTGGAAACTGAAGCCTGGTGTTTCTGCAGAGAGGCTTCTACTCTTCTTCCTCCCTGCCAGGCTGCTCTCCCCATTGTCCGCAGAATCCTGTTCCTCAGCAGTACTCGCGTCATCCTCATCAGATTCCTCAAGACCCAGTCCCTCTGAATCTCCATCTCCAGACCCTTCCTCAGGTATTTCATCATCTGAACCAGATGGGAGGGAAAAAAGAAAAAAATGGGCGTTACCTGAAGAAAAACACCAAGCCATATCTTTTTCATTTCAACTGAAGAACTTGGCACCTCATAGGGGGAAAATTTTATTATGGTACACAATTCAACAAATATTTATTACTACTAAAATGCTATAAATAGAACATGGGTCTAACTCTAAGACAATATTCTACAAGGAAGAATTAAAAGTGCTTTGACAAAATTTCAATAACCATAAGGAGAGACAAATATTAACTCTGGTACAAGTGAATTTAGGAAGACTATAAGGAAGCTGGGTGTGATTACATATGCCTGTAATCCCAGCTACTCAGTAGGCTGAGGCAGGAGAATCATGAGTTCAAGGTCAGGCTCAGCAATTTAGCAAGACCCTAAGCAACTCAGCGAAACCCTTTCTCTAAATAAAATTTATAAAGAGCTGGAAATGTGGCTCAGTGGTTAAGTAGCCCTGGTTTCAATCCCCAGTATCAAAAAATGAAATAAAACAGATATACGTATACTTAAAGACACAGACAATGCTGTCAAACATAAATACAGAATGGGCATGGTGGCATACATTCACAATCCAGCAACTCAGGAGGCTGAGGGAGAAAGATCGCCAAGTTTGACAGAAGCCTCAGAAACTTAGCAAGACCCTGTCTCAAAATTTAAGAAAGAGTTAAGTACCCCTAAGGTTCAATCTCTGATACCCAAAAATATATAGATGCATATACAAGGTCCTGAGTTCAATCCCCAGCACTGCAAGGAATATACATACTTTTATAAATACAAAAACTAAGTGCAAAACCATCAAATAATCTTTTAAATTCTTTAAATGTACACCATTTCTGAGACTAAGAAACAAACAACACAGTGGTTAAGTGTTTAGAACTTGAGCTGGGTACACGCCTATAATCTCAGCTACTCAGGTGGTGAGGCAAGAAGATCACAAGTTCAAAGCCATCCTGGGCAACTAAGCAAGATCTTGCCTCAAATTAAAAAAGGGCTGGGGATGTAGCTCAGTGATAGAGCACCCTTGGGTTTAATCCCTTGTACCACAAAAAATTTAAAAACACTACAGAACTTAGAATCAGACTGTCTCTTCTGAATCATGGCTCTTCCTCTTAAAAACCATATGATTCTGAACAAGTTATTTAACTAATTGGCCCCTCACTTTCTTCATCTGTAAAATGGGGATAAATAATAACAATGGAGCTACTGAGAGTACTAAATAAAAAGATACAGGTAGCAATAATGGTGACAATATTTTTTGAGGATATACTGTATTCCAGGCTCTCAGATCTACAGTGGATGACATGTGATGAGAGTTCTACAAAATTATCATATTTGTCTCATGACTGGTCCCTTCATCAGTCTCTAGACAAAGAATATGAAATGAGCTTATCAGAAGCTCCCAGAATTACATCAAGGACTAAATCATAGATATCATAACCCAAATGATAGTTTGTTTTTTTTTTTATGTTGTCTGTGGATTCTCAATATGGCATTCCTGACCTCCCTAAAGGAAAACAAATGGTATCCTAAATAATCACCATATCCAGCCCCTTTTTCCACCATGAGCAACTTACAATTATTTAAAACTGTAAGCTCATATCCTCCCAACTTTTTTACAGGGAAGAGGGAAGCATTATGTTATTCTTACAAGGACAAAATATGAGTTTCACAAATAACTAATACTATATACTTGTCAATATAAGACCTGAAAAACAAAAGGGAAAGGGCCACAACTGAGCCAAACATGCTCATTAGATACCATACTTCTTTGACAAATAATCCTTTCCAGTATGCATTACCTTTTCTTTCACACCATTTTAGGGTGAACCATTAATATGAACCTAAATATAGCAACTTGATCACTCTGGGTTTTAGATTCCTGGTGAAGTGAAATGAAGAAACCTCTAGATCCTTTCCAAATACCAAATCATTGCTCTCTTCTAACAGATAGAGACACACAGATTTGCAGAGCATCAAAAATTAAAAGAAAAAAGAAAAAAAGATTTATCCTGAAGAATTAGGGAAGAAAGAGCTCCATGCAAATAAATTCACTCACCAGATGAACCTGGCAAAGTCAGCTCCCAATGGTCTTCCTTCCAAGCTTTTCTAGAAGTAGTCTTGCCAGAATATCTTTTGTCTGTGTCCAATAGGGAGGTTGATGCCAGTTTTCTAATACTACCCACTGCCTGGAAATCACCTTCTCCATCTTCCCCTTCATCAAACCTGTCAATCACTCTGGCAGCAGTGGCTGGGAGAGGGAAAAGTAATCAGAGTCTCAGGTTAGGAAGAACATTAATAAGACCTCTGTTAAACTCTTTCAATTCATACTCCAATGCCCTCTACAAAAATCCCCATCAAGTTCCAGAAATAGGGAACGCATTACTTCTCCAGGTAGATCACTTATCTTATTGATGTTTCTAAACAGAAGGCTGACTCCTTCTAATAGTGAATACATATCTATATTTATATTTACTATCTTGGATCCTGTAAAATTAGTCTAATTCCCCTTGCATGTAGACACCGACTCCAATATCTTAAATCAGCCATCAAGTTCTATCTTCACTCCACCCCTCTTTCGGAGAGTTTCCTTCTCCCTATCCTGGCTCAACAGCCCCGGGTTCCTTCAACTGATATTCCTAAGGCACGGTTCAGACTCACATTTATCCCTCATTATTATCCCTTCCTCACACTTCTCTGACCTAAGTCTAAAGCAGGATTATTCCCAGCTAGACCTTGAACATCCAGCTTACAGAACAGTGGTATGTTGTCAGCCCCCGAGCAAGCATCTTGAGACCTAAAGAGGCTTAAACAGAATCAGGGAATACTACTTTTTCCTTCGTTCTCCAAGCAAGTTTTTAGAGGCGGCCTGACTTCGGACAACAAAAAACAAAAACTGATGAGCACTTCTTCCACCAAAGGTCAGTGCCCGTCAGGACTTCCTGAAAGATAATTTCCAACCTGCTACCGGCCTGCTGCCACACTCTGGTTTCCTCCAACAGCCCTCGACCAACTTTAACCAGCTCTTGGCTGGAGTGCTGGGGATGAGTCCGGAACCGCCCACCCACTGGGACACCAAATCTAGAGGGCAGGTCGAAAGAAGCCGAAGTTCTCCTCCCGAGTCCGGGGGCAACCCTCGAAGGAGGCAATTTTCCTCTAAAAGAGTAGGAGAGGCGGCGAGTCACGGCTGCAAACCCCTCACACGCCACCCCGATCCCCGCCAGGCAGAGCCCACAGCTCGACACGTGGCCCGCCTGTCAGGCCTCACCCTCCTCCGGGTCGGCCTCTGGATCCGCCTCTCGCGGTCGCGGATTCAACAACTGTTCCAGTTGCAGGGCCAGGGGCTGCGTTCCCGCCATCGTCACCAGGTCCGGGTCCGCGCTGTGTACGTGAACGTGCGGCCCAAGCCCCTGTCCGAACGCTCTATCCCAGGCCAGAAGCTCTCGGTCAGACACTCCTCCGCAACACAGCCAGGGACCGCGCGGAGCCTGGAGCTCAGCTCCAGATCGGCAACTTCCGGGAGGCGCGCGCGGGAGGGGGCGGGGCCTGCAGTGTCACTACGGCGTTGCTAGGTTGAAGGCGGAAGCGCGCGGAAGGCTTAAGGGATTGTGGCCCTACGAACGCGTGTGCGCGTGCGCGTGCGTCGAGGTAGCGTGTGGAGAGGTGCGGGAGCGCGCGGTGGCACGTGACTGCCTCTGGCTCGGAGCGTTGATTGCGTTGCGCGCAGCCCTTGTGCCCTTGCACAAAATATGCCTCAAGCTTTGTGTGAGGTTCGTTTAAGAATAAAGCGTAGTGTAACCGTGGCCCAGGGTGGCTGCTTTGGGAAGAAGGAAACCTTGGGTGCGTACTCACAGAGGCATGCACTGGGACCCAAAAGAGATTTGGCTTTTCATAATTTAGAGGAATCTGAGTCCGGGAATACGCTTCCCACTCCTGGGTGGCTGGGATATGGAAATCCTATGTCAGGGATGTGTATGTATGTGTAAGTGGAGGCAAACTACTGGGTTCTTTATAAGTAGGAATAATTAGGAATCACTATGTGCACAAATAGAGATGGTTTCTGTAGCTTCTCCAAGCAGTCTTGCCTGAGCAAGGAAAAGGGGTGAAGTGGGGATTATTCTAGTGCACGCTCGGTATTTGATATCTTTACTACTTAGAGATGAAGGAGTACTCAGACACCTGAAACTGAGGCATAAATGTGAAAATTTTTTAAAAATCTAAAAAACTCAGGTTCACTTTTAGAGGGGTAGACTCAAAATATAAAGACAATAGAACAGATATAATTGCACCCAGACACATGGAAAGATGCAGCCCCTTTACAATGTCTTCTCTTCATTGAGCTTTCCCTGACTGCCCACTATGTGGCAGGCACTGCTAGATGAGATACAAGATGAGTAAGTTAGCTTCTCTACCACAGTGATCAGCCTAGGGGGACAGACAAACATGTAAACATAAACTGCAATAAAGAATGATAAGACTGACTAGACTACAAAGTGATCTATCCTTCCAGTATCTGTTGGAGGTCACTTGCAAAGACCTAGAACCAGCTAAATAGAAAAACTGCCTCAAAAGGATCCAGAAAAAAAGACATTAGGGATGCACTAAGAAAGGGAAGTGCCTCTTCTTGAGTACTGTCTGAGCCAGTTAGACCCCACAGCTGAACAACCTGAGCAGCTTTTAGGTCCCCAATGTCTCCTATGTCAGAACCCAAAGTCTTCGTATACCCCCAGATCAAGCAATGAAAGGAGGGACTTTAGTCCCTCCCCACATCCCTGTTCTATGTGGCTCTTCAATGAAGTCAACCATAGCTGCAGAGAGTAAGGAAACCCTGTCTTAGGGTAACCCCCTCTGATAGGGAAGGGAAAGAAGGCCAGGCTATGCAAGGGAACGCAGATGAAGAAAACCTCTTTTTGCCATCTGTGAGAAGACTCAGGCTATGAGTGCAAGTTTTGGTTTTTAAATGTATCCTGTATAATTTCAGTCTTGTACCTGCATCTGGGCCTCTAGAGCAAAAATATGCTCTTCAATTTTCCACAAGGTGCTATTACTCTGGCTTCAAAAATGTTTCCTCCATTATACATTTGGAAAATGAACTCCCCCAATCCCATTCCCTTTCTATTTGGGGCACTAATTGTGCTTAGAAATCTGGTCTTCCAGATAGAGAGAAAGGAAAAAAGGGAGAGGGAGGTGAGGCAGGGTAGAGACCTCCTCTAAATATCAATCAAAAAGGACACTGGTAGCTCATATGGGGCTGGGCTGGGCAAACACTCAGCAGAAAATGCCAAAGACCTGCTTAACTACTTTCCCTTCTCTGTCCTACTCTCTATTGACTTGGGAATTCTTTTTAGGAAAGAATCAAGAGCACTCCTGTCGTACACATTCCCAAAATGTTTTCCCCTGCTTTCTTACCCTATACTGAGAGTAAGAAATTAGAAGAAAGAATTCTAGGACTTCGGATACAACTGAGAGAAGTTAAGACATAGGCTTAGAAGAGAAACCTCTCAAATGCTCCATCTGAGGGTCCCTCCCTAATTGCATTTTAGTTTCTTGAGATGTGGAGGAAGGGCTTCCATATCAAGATGGGTGGGGTGGGGGTGGAAATAGAAGGTAGACTAAAGGAGGGAATGTTTTAGACTATACCTCCCTGGAAGAAATTTCCACCTCTGAGTGCTCTAGAAATGAGAGCAGATGAGGTGAGCAGAGAGATGAGAATAAAAGGAGCAGTCTTCCAAAAGAAGACTGTCTTCTGGAGAGAAGGCAAGAGGTTCTCCTGTTTCTCCTGGCTCACAATCCCCCTGCCTACTAAGTTAGCTGCAAAGTAGCAGGCAGATGTAAGGAGCATCAGAGAATGGGCAGAGGTGACGTTAGACATTCCCACCAACTGTTTGCTTGACCAGAAGTTTCAAGAGTTTAGGGGAAAACCAGATCCCAACCTGTCTCTCTTATCAGACTTCATCAAACCCCAGGTCCCAGACCCGTGGCGATGCTTGTCCAGGTTCTCCTCATGCTCTTTCCCCAACTTGTCCCGCACCAAAGCAAAATTGCCTAGTGTTGGCTGGCCAGCCGGGAGAAGTTGGATGGGTGAGCTTTTGAAGCTCCTTCGCCCGGAGCCCAAGGCAGCTTCCCGACGCTGGAATCCTGAGAGCAGGTGGCAGGAGGCATAGAAGTGGCGACCTTAAGATGGCCGCAGGGAGAAACCAGGCTGCCAAACTGGGTCTGAGAGGAGGCTGACCTCCCGGGCAAGAGGGGACCGCAGTGCTGCTTCTCTTCCGCCGGCGCGCCTCTCCCGGGAGCTCCGCGGAGGACGGTGTAGCACTTCCCTGCACTTTAGGGCAAGAAGTGTGGCAGCGCCGGCGTTGAAGAGAAGGGGATCAGACCCTGCCATTTCTAGAACTTTTCTTCCAGGGCCTTTGGCATCAAATTAGACTGCTGAGCATTGCCACCTGTTCTGGTACTCGCCAGGATTCACAGTACCGAGCTGAGAGGACAGACTGCCACGGAGTTAGAATTGAATCCACACCGCGTACCCAACTCTGAAACGCTTCTTATCAAATACCCCGATACCACAATAAAGCTGCTAAATAATTCAGCAGCCTTGATAGGAAAATGCAGCCTCCGATGAGCATACGTTCAGTTAAATGAATGTCTTTAAGGGGGAGGGGATAGAGGTGGTGGCTGTAACGAATAAGTTAGCTATGATTTAATGTATATAAATGCGAAAAGGGCAAAAACAAGCCGATTCGGTGATTGCATATAAAGCAGATGAAGAAAATGTGGTGTATGCCGAGGATAGGAGTTTCAAAGTCTCCCTTGTATTTCATAATTTTTTATTTGTGAAAGAACACTGCCAGATTCCTCCCTGATAGTGCCCCCTCTCGCATTTGATAAGCCATCATAGGGATGCAGTGAAATATTGCTCATTTTAAAGCCTTCTCTGCAGGAAAGATAAAGTTGGCTGTGTCTTAACAAAATACGAAAACAGTGCTGGAAATTACACACTATTTAATGTAAAAACTTTGATTTAAAAAAAAATAAGCAAATAAATAAGCCAGACTGAAACCTAGGTGATATGGAAAAGAAATTTTGGAACTCTAATAGCCTCTGATATTAAAACACATACATAGACCCAAGCACAAGTATTTCATAGTAGATAAAATATTCAAATTCTTTCCATTTCTAATGAAGGTTTGGAAGGACTTGAACTACTTTTCAGAATCTACTGGCAATTCCCAGTTGAAATTTGATTTTTCTGTTAGTTATTTTTCTTCATCTTTCAGAGAAACTTACTATGTATCTTGTGCCAGACAAAATAGTTTTCCTTCTGGGGAACTTCAAATGTAACAGATACTATAAAATAACAATTTCATATCAGTTCTGTGAAAGGGATTAAAGTATTTCATTTCTAGCTATACTGTGCATTCATTTTACATTATCTTTCAAACCCCCAAATTAGAAAGTAGGATTACTATGGGAAATGAATTGAAACTAAAAAGGAACATCTCTAACTATATTTACAAGTATCTGACATTCCCAAGCCCAGTTTTGCATGTACAGAGAGAAGGGGAGAGAGAATGCTCTGGATCTCATGCCTAATCACAGGCTGGGACCACTCATTTTTTTTTTAGCCATGGATTTCATTTCTATTTTAAATTCTATATTAACTTATCAACAATTATCTCTTCAACTGTATCAGTTAAATCCACAGAGTACAAATCTGTATTTAATAGCAGCGGGAAGCCATGGAGTAAAGCTTGGCTGGCATTAGTGGAGGAGTTCAGCCACAGCCAAGGCAAAAACAGATACATCAGCCCAATCCTGCTTCTCTTCTAGCTTCTGAGACCCACTCAGTACCCCTCAGGGCTTCCCTCTAGTCAACTGAAATCATCAAATACCACACCAATTATCTAAACATCAGGTTTTCTATTTTTATTAAAAACTCACAAATTTATTCAACATGTTTTCTTTCATACAGTGAATGGTCTAATATGCACTGGAGGTCACACAAGCTTAGGTTTATTAGAACAATAAAAGACATATGAGAAATTTAATATATGAAGAAAAAAGTAGCAGCTGTTGACTGCATATTTGACCATAAAATTTAAATATTTTGGACTTTTATTTTAAAGACACAAAAATAAAACCTGTGTGGGTCTATATAAGTCATATTAACAATTCCATGAATGTTCAACAGGACTAAAAATTAGCAAAGATGTTTTTTTTTTTAAACCTTGTAACACTTTTTTTTTTTTAACACTTTCTCAGGTTGCTGGTGCCAGGCACCTTTACAGTATTTGTGCTATAATTATTCTATTTGGCAACTGTCTGAATATCATGTTTTCTTTGCCTCGCGTAAACAACACTTTTTTACATACTAGCACAGTGAGCCAAAAGCCCTGCAAATCTGTCAGAACATCTACAGGAAAAGAAAAATAACAATTTTGGTTGATTGCTCAAAACATTTTTTTGAACAAGAGGTTTCAAAACAGGATATATTAGTAAAACACTGAACTCCTGAATTTAACATTATACGTAAACAGTTGACTGTTTTTAGTTCAATAGTCTTTTTTTAACTTTTGTATGTAAAGGTAGAATACTTTTCTTGTACAGCCGATGTTCAAGTCATTTTACTGAGTGGTCTGGCTGGAGACCATCCTAACCAGTGTGTTTGTGTGTATCTCTGCGTGTAGAGCTTTGTGAAGGTAGAAGAGTTGATACTGAGGGCTTTACATTTAGAATTTTGCAATTTTGGCAAAAAAAAAAAAAAAAAAAAAAAACCCAGACAAAAAATATATATATATAGTCCCACCTGATGCACAGCAGGTCGGTGTTTCTGAAGCTATAAGAGTTTGTTGTCGCTGTCGCTGAACTCTGAGACACTAACAGGGGATATCTCAGGGCTCCAACCCTTCGGGCTGGCCCGGGAGCGCGCCGGCGGCTTCGCCTCCCTCACCTGGCTGCGCGCCTCACAGCCTCCCTCCCCAAGGCTCCCGGCATCACCAATGGCTGAGTGCGCCTGCGGCTCTCAGGATGTCTTTCTGCCGCCCGACGGCCAGGGACACAAGCCTGTGGATCTGTCCAGTGATACCGGTTCTGGTGGGGGAGAGTTCTGCATTTCCCTTCCGGAGCCCCAGTTCTGAACCTTGCCATCCAGTGCGCACATCCCAGTCCCGCCTGGAAACGGATTTGGATCCCATTTTGTGTCCCCCTTTCCCATCTGGTCTCCCCAGACCAAGAATGGTCCCCGAGGCTGGAGGAAGTGGGGCAGGAGGCTTGTTTCTTATGTTTTTTGTTTTTTTTCTATTTTTCTTAAATAAAAGTTCATTTCTGTACAACCAGGAACTCCACGAACCGTGAGAGACCCCGCTACCACACGGCCGCCTCGTTCATTTCAGGGGGGTGAGACAGGTGGTTTCCGTAGCTCGCCCCTCCATTAACCGACAGTGAGGAGAAGGGCGGGCTGGGCCCGAAGACCTCAGCCGACATGGAGTGCAGAGACCCAGGCAGGCTGGGCTCTGGGCTGGGTGAGTCCCCTGGGGGATGCGCCAGGATATCGGTGAACCGCTGCGCGTCGCTGGACGGATGATGGCCGGGCAGAGGGTGTTCCAGGCCTCCCAGAGGCGTCCCGGACGGCCCCGAAGACGGCACAAAAGGTAGGTCCACTGGTGTTTGGGCTTGTGACGACGGGGGACCTTGCGGGAAGAAGTCGTAGTTGCCCCCAGGACCGTAGTACTCACTCTGGTAATCTGCAGAGTGGCAGAAAGGAGGATATCAGGGCAAGGGGCCCCGGGACTGTCAGGACAGGAAGGGCGTGAAGGCGAGCAGGTGACCGAGCACAGGGGGCCCCAGGGTGGGGGCACTAGATGTTTATGGGGGGAGGATCCTGTGGGTCTGGGAGCACAGAGGAGAATTTTGCGCAAAGACAGCCGCTAGTCCCCCCTACCGGCTCACTTTCCTAGTTCAAAGTGAGGAATTTGACCCTTGGTCTCACCACCTCCCCCGAATTTATTCCCAGCCTTTAGCCTTCTCTCCCCTGAATCTTCTCTTCTCTAAGCAAAGGGTGCCTCCCGTGCTGCCACCCGCTTCCAGCGAAGCCAGTCCCGGCCTGGCGGTGCCCTGCCACTCGGCCGCGCACCCACCTCCATAAAAGGAGAAGGGGCCGTTGGGGATGAGTTCGCCCGGTTCCAGGCGGTCCACTAGCGGCCGCATCCGGCGCGGACTGCGGAAGAAGGCGTGGCGCCGGGCTCCTAGCGCGCTCAGCTGCTTCATCCTGCGTTCCTTGGAGCGCCGGTTCTGGAACCAGACCTGAAGCACACATGCCGCAGAGTGAAGCCGCGGAAACTCCACTCCCCAGTCCGCGTGTGCGGCGGGACCCAGCCCCTCACCCCTCTAATACCCGACTCGCGACGCTGGGCTTCCCGGGCGTGGTATGAAATTGGTGGTGGGGTCTCTGAGTAGGACCGCGCAGGGCAGACACTGAGCCAAATGTGGGCAGGATTCCCGACTGGGGGATGTTGTGTAGCCGCATTGTTTCCAACAGTCATACTGTCACAGTTACAGCTTCTGAGGGGCTATACACCCCTATTCACTAAACCGCTTCAAAACAGTATCACGCACACAGCTTCCCTTTCACGATTCCTTGAAGCGACCCCCCCCCAACCCGCCACTGCCCACAACCCCGTGATAGTGACGGAGACACAGGCGGCTTCCTACTGACTCGGTTTCCCAAGGGTAGTGACCAAAATCACCATCTTCTCTTCACACCTACGCACAAACTCTCTGCCAAATACTTATCCACTGCCTCTCACTAATTGTGATCACAGTGACACGGACACACAAGCCCCCCCCCCCCCGATTCATACACACAGATTGGCCACCGGCCTCTCAAAGGTCC